>NC_044981.1:127182219-127508761 GCF_008728515.1 Papio anubis
TCATGAGTAGCTTCCACAGTCATTGATGACTCACATGACCAAGAGGTAAGAATTTTGTGTTTCATATTTTAAGAGTTTGTGAAAAGACTGAGAAGCATTAATTTTATAGTATAAATATTATTAGCTAAGAAAATATCAACAAGATAAATTTAAGTGTTTTAATCAACTATTCTATTAGGATAAAGTTTATAATAGTAAATGTATAGTACCATTTCTATTAGGTTGAATTTAATAATAATAACCATAGTAATACTAGTCAAAGATACTCATCATTGACTTTCAGTAGTGTTTTTGCCTTGATGATATTCCTCTAAAGCAATGCTTATAGTTTTCTGATTATAGAGGTAATATATATTTGTTGTAAAAAATTTGGTATATGTGTGAAAAACAGTACAAATAAGAAAACTGAAGTAACCTAAGTTTCCTAGTCTCTCTCTTAGTGTCTCTATCTAGAGGGCCACTGTCAATACTTCTAACTACAGGTCTGAATTATCAGGCTACAAATTTGAGAGTGGATATTTTCTTTGTTTTCTTGATCACTGAACTTATTTTTTGTCTCAAGCCTCTCTGGTGGTAAAAACATAATATTAGTCAATATGTGGTGAATGTGGTTTATTCTAATTTTTTCTTCAATGAAATCAGGGTTTTCCTACATACCTTCTTTTTTTCCAGGACTTTAGTTTCATCCCAGAGGTTTATGTAAGTCCAAGGCATTGGGAAAGATGTGGAGCATGTAGGTGTCCAGTCCTCCAACACCATACCCCAGGATAAGACTGATCAATGCCATTGCTCGTGTCAACAACATACCGTCCTCTAACATGGATGCCACAGAAAACTGCTGCCAAGGAAGTAGCTCTGAACTTTTCCCCATCCTTGCCCCATCCTTATATTCTTAGCTTAAGATACAATTAGGAAAATGAGTTTTGCTGTTTCAAATTCTGCCTCCTGGGGAATGTCCTTTCTAAACCAACTCTGAATGGAACTGAACTTCTTCATAATTCGTTTGGCCAGTTATAGCACATGATGCCATATGATGCAGAGCCATCTGTAAAGCAGACTCATAGTCATACCTCCTCAGCCAACTAGTCACTGGAAATGTCCACAGGCCACAGGAGCGAACTGAAGGGTAATAAAGTGAAGGCACACTGGACATGTGAATGCCCTATTCAGGAAAGGTACTTTTGCCTTCAGGAACTATTGAGCCCTATTGAGAATATCCACGTCCACTTAATGAAGGAGTGTGGTTAGCATGTCCCTGACTTTATGGCCAGATGGATCTTATAGCACAGTTCGTGATGGGCAGCTGTTTTTCAAAAGGAGAATATTATTTAGAATATCGTTTGTGTTCCTGAAAGAGTATCTCAACTTGAGTTACCATGCCTACAGAAGGCTGAAGGCATAGACTGAGACAGAGTGAGAGGCCAGAAAGAATGCAACAGGAAGAATGAAAAGCCATTATAAGAGGGTATTCTTGAGGCTGTTCCTTCCAGAAAAGCAGTGGTTCTTGAGAGAGAGAAAAATAGCTCTTAACTGATAAGAATAGCCTGGAACTACCAACTAGACTTTGGTTTTGCAAAGAGCTGGCCTGGCATTCACAGGGAGGTCTCAGCATTCTCCTCTTAGATATGAACAATTTTCCTAGAACATCACCATCAACAAGGCCACACCATAACTGTAATGAATTAGAGCAAAAATACCACTTTGTAATCACATCGAAAACAGATTAAAAACAACATTATCCAAACCACACAAATGACCAAGCGTCTCCCTAACCTTGCTAATATGATTCTTCATTAGATTTACCCTCACTTTAGTCTTCTCACCTTGTAAAGACTTAAGACACCCAGTCAGAATTATCCTCACTTCCTGACAGCATCTAATCCACAACAAAGCCCTGCATTCTTGAACTCTCCTCGAAATATCTGGCATAGCTAAAAATCCTATACGTCCTTTTAACACCATCTTACAGAAATGTCCTAAAGATCGCCGTGAGGGGAGTTCTCCCTTATTGCAATGAACCTTGAACCGAACTTGTTCAGCCACAAATGTGTTCTTAGTGGTATTTGGCTGTAGTACATTAACACACAATTCTGTTGAGGGCTCCTGAGAAGTTTCCAGATATCTCCCGAATTTTCTATCAGAAAGAGCAAAACAGAAGAAGCATTTATCTATCTGCTTTCTTCCCCCAATTAGTCAAAAGTTTCCCTTGGGGTATTAACTCACCCACACTTCTGAGCTGTGCATGGATTCGGACCAACCAAGTTATTACCAGCTTCCTTGGTGATGGAGGCAGAAAGTGGAGTGAGACGAATTTCCATCCCAGCTGCATCTCAAATCAAAGGTACCAGTCTCTTTTGCAATCCTCTTATAGGACTTGCCACAGCATTTGGATCTTCCATAGACACTTTAAGCAACACGGGAGCCACATGGTTTAGCTGTTTACACTGCAGCCTGGGTCATCAGGAGAGCCTTCCCTTGTTCTGGGCCTTAATGGGGAAGCTTTTCAGGTCATTCAGTTAATAAATTAGGCAGCACACACCTATACATGGGATAAGTTGCCTACAAAATCTAACAGATCCCCTAAACATTGAAGGATGGACAAGGTTTAGCAAATCATTGTTTCAGAGCATGGTAGCTCACACCTGTAATCCCAACACTTTGGGAGGCCTAAGTGAGAGGATCTATTGGGGCCGGAAGTTTAAGACCAGCCTAAGCAACGTAGTTGAAATCCAATCTCTAAAAAAAGATAAAAAATAAAAAATAAAAAATTTTAATTAGCTGAGCATGGTGGCATGTGTCTGTAGTCCGAGCTACTCAGGAGGCTGAGGTGGGAGAATCACTTGAGCCCAGGAGTTCTAGGCTGCAGTGAGCTATGACTGTGCCCACTACACTTCAGCCTTGGTGACAAAGTGAGACCTCATCTCTTTAAAAAAAAAAAAAAAAAATTAGTTACTTCAGTAAAGATATCTATCTTTCTTGACCAAGGCTCCTAAATTCCAAAAAATTTAGTTAAGTGCCAGGCTCCTGTATTTTCAGCAGAACATGTACTCTAAGGCACCTAGTGCTCTCTTTCTTATTCTATCCAAGAATCTACATGATATCTTCAATGTAATGGATGAGTATGATGTCCTATAAAATGGGGAGATGATCACTGCCCCAGGAGCTAAATGGATCAGTTAGTGAAAGACATGCTGCTGGTGTCTTCCGTTTTGAAATTTTTTTTTAAAAAAGGAAACATTTGCAGGATTTCAATATGGAGATTGTAATTGGAACAGTTGCTATTATTAGAGTGACTACTTGATTAATCTACCATCATTCTCCAAGATAGCCATCTTTCACTCTGGTCAAACTACAGAATTAAATGGGAATTTTAGAGGATTGCTATACCTATATATTTTATAATGGCATCTCTGTGATTGTTTTCTACTTTCTGCTTTGAGACAGGGAAGAAATTTAACAAATTTTGTGCAACACCTATACAAATATCCTTGAGAAAAATTAAATGATATACACAAATAGATAAGGCATACATGTTTATGAATTAGAACACTGAAATTGTCAAAAGGTCAATTATATCCAAATTGGTCTGTAGATTCAATGCAATCCTAATCAATATTCTAACAGGCTTTTTTTGACATAAATTTTCAAGCTGATTCTAAAATTTATGTAGAAATGCAAAAGATTCAGCATAGCCATGGGGAAAAGTAGAAGATTTATACTTGTTAATCTCAAGACTTACTATAAAGATAGAGTAATCAGGAGAATATGGTATCAACATAAGAATACTTACATAGATCCATGAAACCACACTGAGAATTTAGAATAGACTCACACATCTATAGTCAATTGATTTTCAAGATAATCAAAGTGTCAAGATAATTCAACAGGGTTAAAATAGTCTTTTCAACAAGTGAACTAGACCAACTGTATATCCATATGGTGAAAATGAAGTTTAATCTTTACCTTGCACCTTTTAAAAAATTAACTCAAAATGATGGATTATAGTCAGTAATATAAATATTAAAACTATGAAACTTCTAAAGGCTAAACATTTTTAAGGCTACAATAGCAAGTACATCTTTCCTATATAGTTGGTGGGTGTAAAATGACATCATCACCTGCAAGCAATTTGATAGTCTCCTAAAAAGTTAACAACATAATGAAACAGCAAAAATGAGTATATTTTCTAGAAGAATGGTGAACTATATCAAATTACTCATGTAATATTAGAGGTAGCAATTTTTTTTCATTCTTGAAATTCAGAAATAGGGAAATTTCAAAAAAGATTCAAGCACAGTTTTGAATGTGAAAGTGATCACTAATAGAATTGGACCTAAGCCATACAGATGCCTTCTAATGCAGTAGGCAATTTATAAAAGCAAACAAAATATGCTCCATTTAGCAACAGCAACACACAAACACATACATAAACTAATAGTCTCTAAAATTTAGAATACAAAAGTATTGGCATAGAAAATGAAGCCTTAGACAATATAAAACAAAATGACAGGGGACAGACTAAATATATTTGTTATAACTAAATTCAAGTTACTTAAATTCAATTCAAAAAGTGACAAACATACAGAATAATTCACAAAGTAGTATTCAAACTATTCCTCCTTGGAAAAGGTATGTTAAATAAATATATTAGAAATATTACAAATGAAGAAAAAACAATAGCTAATTAAGACAAAAAAAGGTAAAATAAATAAAAATAGCAATATTGATTTCAGGTAAAATAAATTTCAAGGTAAAAATACACTATAATAAAGAAAAATGTCAATATTTATAAAGGAGTATAATGAATAAAGTAAATAACAGTTATGAATTTTCTGCCCTAAAGAACTTCCTTTAACATTTCTTGTACAGGTGTACTTGTGACAAATTGTCTCGAGAGTGTGCATGTGTGTGTGTTTCTGTGTGTGTAAAAAGGTTTTCCTTTTGCATTTGTTTTGAAACATATTTTCAATAATACAAAATTCAAGTTTTTTTCTTTCAGAACTTTAAACTTGTCTTTTAGTTTGCACAGTTCCTGACAAGAAATCTGTGATAATTCTCTTGTTCTTCCATATACAATAAGTTTTCCCCCCCACCCGGCTTCTTCTCAAAATTTCTGTTTATAATCAAATTGGAATCATATTTGGCCATTTTTTGTTGAATATTTTTCTGTCTCCCACCCGTTTATCTCCAATTAGATGTATAACATGTTAGACTGCTTGATATTGTCCCACAGGTCACTGATATTAGATTCATTTGTCTTAACCATTTTTTTTTTCTTTAGGCTTCATTTTGGATGGTTTCTACATCCTAAAGTTCGCTGATCTTTTCTTCTACATTGTTTAATCAGCTGTTGGCCCCAATCAATTGCATTTTCCCTTTCAGATTTTGTGTTTTTCAGCTTTAGAAATTCCATTTAGGTTATTTATCTCCTCGTTACCTACCTTATTGAACATATCGAGCATATTTATAATCACTCTTTTAACATCCTTATCTGCTGGTTTTATTATTTTTTTCATTTCTGGGTCTATTTTGTAGATTTTGTTTCTATTTTTATCTTACTAGAATCATATTCTCTTTTTTCTGTATGCCTGGTAGTTTTCTGTTGGATGCCACTCATTGTGATTTTTACACTGTTCTTTACTGGGTTTTGTTGTATTCCTTTAAATAGCATTAGACTTTGCTCTGGCATGCAGTTAAGTTACTTGGAACCAGTTAAATCATTCTGATGCTTGTTCTTAAACTTTATTTGTGTGTGTTGAGAGCAGCTTTTAGCATAGAGCCAATTTATCCCCACAACAAAAGTGAAAGTTTTTGAGCATTCTACCCAATAGTCTTTGTATGACAAATTATTTCCACTTGAATGGTGAAAACGTGAACCATTTCTAGCCAGTTTGAGCTCTGAAACTGTTCTCCTCACTCTATTTGTGGTGTTCCACCCACTCCAATCTCAGATAGTTTCCTCTCATGCATTATAGAGATCAGTATTCATCCAAAGACTTGTGGGAACCTCTTTGCAGATTTCTAGAGCTCTGTCTTTGTGCTGTTCCTTCCCCACTGTAGACTGCTTGCAAATTCTAGCAAATTTGGCCTTTGTGGGTTAGTTCCTCTTTCTCTTCAATTTAGCAGAATCTCTGGTCTCTGAATGCATCCTCCCTGTACTACCTGCTATGCAAAAAATATATATATACATATATATATGTGTATATATATATATATATGCAATTTTAGAGCTCACTTTCTTTTTTTTTTCTTGAAGCAATCACAATCCTATCATGTCTTAGGCTCAAGGTCTAAAAACCAGATGTATATATTTTGGTCTTCTAGTTGCTTCAGGTAGAAAGTCCCTGTTACTCCGTTTTTGATGGGAGTGGAGGGAACATATTTATCTCTAAAAAGTTTTAAAAATATGTTTTAAAAAATTCTTATTTGCCTTGATTTAATTTCAGTGGTAAAGTGTAAGAATAGTAACAAGTACAATATTTGAAGGCCAAGGAAGTGAAATACATTGAGAAATGAGAACGTTATACATGGTAAATCATCCCTTCAAAAATCCCAGTATCTAACAAATGGGTATGTTGAATCTAATTTTACTTATTTAAGGTAATAAATAAGGTAATTGGTCACATCACAATTTTCTTCAAACTCTGAGTGCATACTTATTAGAGAAAACCTTCCCTGAATCAGGAATAAGAGCTAATTCAAAGAGATTTAAAATGAGAAATCCTTCCCTAATTATCTCTTCTCTCCTAGAAGGAGAATGGGATTTCTAGAAAGTCTCTTTTGTTCCATCTTCCTCATGGAATCAATTAACTGTTCCACCATGACAAAACAAAAGTCATTAATATAATACTACTATGCCCTGTCTGGCTTCCAGTGCTCCTCTTACATTAAAATTGCTTTCTAAAAGCATTGCATAATTTCTGCCTCTTTTAAGTAGGCTGACAATTTCACACTTGTGAATTAACCAGATTTAGATCCCAGAGACTTAAGTGCCTACATGTTCCCAAAGAGTCCTTAAACTCACCAGCATTTTTGTTCAGCATAACTCGTCCTTCTTGCCAAGCTCTTGATGAGTAACTCACTCTGCTGATCCATCACTGTATTTGTTCAAACATAAAAATTGCTTTGAGAGGTACTCAACTCTGTAAGTCTGTTCACAAAAATAGTGCTACAGCTGATGCTATAGCAATAACACCATGGGATGGCACTTACCCTCATGCCTTCATCACTGCTTTTTATTATGACTTTTAATATATTATAGCGTTTCACTTTTCCCACAAAAGCCCCATGTGCACAGGGGGCCTATAATGTTTGTCTGTCTACAATTGCAACAAATAGAAATATAAAAAGAGAAAAGGTATATTATAACCCCAATATGTTTGTACAAGTAAATATCATTTGAGTGTGCTTCAATAAATGACTGGAGTTATTAACAAAGAAATATGCTGATCAATCAAAAAACTGGTTTTAAAGGATGAGTTAAATGCAACCACAACCACTCCTCAAACTCACAAACCTTTTTTAAATGTGCAAATTATTACATTGGTTATCAAATTATTTCTTCAAAGTAAATGCCAATGCAAATTTCAGCTGAAGTGTGATACACTAAATCATGAATTAGTCATAATTTTACCATAAGAGTTTTCAAATCTTCAAGATATTGCTTTTGAATATGTACGGAAAACACATTTTAAAAAGATACTAATTCATCTTCTGAATTACAATAAAGAAATTATATTGGAATTCAACTTCCAGACATCTTTGAAAATATACTTGAAATAATTTAAACAACTGTAAATAATCAATTTGTCTTTGTTGTATAAAGTAGTAGTTCCCTGTTTCATTAGAATAGGTGAACCCAGTAGAGGGCTCACAGAGTCAATATTTTGTATTGTTAGATCATTTTTATTGACATACTATAAAGAGACTGGATTTTGAAATCAGTCAGCCCTTGGTTTGCATTACTGATACATTTACTTACTATATTGAGAACAGTGCTTGGCATATAATTAAAGCTCAGTAAATACATGTTAAACAAGTAAAGGAATGAATTGGACAAGTAAGAAACCATTCTTTTCCAATAAAATAAAGGCAACATTTGTTAATTCTCAGAGTAAGTATGATAGGTTTAAATATTAGAAATAATGCTGAAAAGAGCTCAGTAGTGTGCCTGACATTGTTAGTGCTCAAAAAATTGATTTTGAAGATCCACTTGTTTTTGAACAAATATCTCAGTTGCACCTACTATAATCCCACAATCACCTCACCTCTCTTTTCACACCACTCTCATGCTACCAAGTGCCATTCAGTCTAAGTAAAGTTTCCTCAAACTTCAAATAGAAAAAGAACCCATCAGTTAGGAATGCCCTCACCGTCTGCATCCAAAACTATAAATGTAGGCTCATACCTCTCCTTTGACTCTTTCCTCTGATCACAATAGAAGCATCTTTCTCTTTTCTCCTGACCACTCCTCTGCCAAGGTTCCATTTCTTCCTACCTTCTCAGAGACAAATTATTGTCAATCACTTATTTCTTCCCTCTCTCTTACATCTTCAATAAGTCACTCCCAGTCTGTGTTCTTTAAAATACCCTCTCTAATATTAAATAAACTGCTTCTTGACATGGTTACTCGCTTCACTCTTGTTGTCATTATAGCCACACTTCTTGAAAGATTCGCTTCTCGGCTGCACTCAGTGGTTCACGTCTGTAATCCCAGCACTTTGGGAGGCTGAGGCCGGCAGATCACCTGAGGTCAGGAGCTCGAGACCAGCCTGGCCAACATGGTGAAACCCCGTCTCTACTAAAAATACAACAATTAGCCAGGCATGGTGGTGGACATCTGTAATCCTAGCTACTTGGGAGGCTGAAGGAAAGAAAAAAAAAGATTAACTTCTTCAGGCACGTTTGAGGAGCAGTTCCTCCAAAGTGTCATGGGCCTCTCTTCTTGAAAGGAATCTGAGAAGAGGAAAGCTGGTGGGATGCACGGTGGTTCCTGTCACTGCAGGTGGTCTCAGGGATGCCATAGGCACTCTTCCTCTCCTTTCATCATTAGCTACTCAGAATTCCATTTAACTTCAGCTGTCACCTCAGAAAGTCTTCAGACTGACCTGGTGGTTTCACCCAAAGCTTTGCTCTTGAGGAGGCTGATCTCTTACTAATCAGAGCCTTTTCATGCTGGAGTTGCTGCATGTGCCCACTCACAGTTACACTGGGCAGCACAGTACCCAGAGGACCACCTGGTTCCACATGAATTCCTTCCTGCTTCTATTGTGGAAAAGCAGTCTTGCCTTCTCCTGCCAACTACCCCTGCCAAGATGGTGCCTCCTATCCCCACTTTCACGTCCTTGGTCACAGGAAATTCAAAGTGGTCTGGCAGTAGCTATAGCTTATAATTCAGGGAGACCTTTACTGTGTCTCTTTGCAAGAATGACTCCCTTTGGGGACATAGACTTTGTGGTGGTTAATTTTATGTATCAGCCTGACTGGTCCACACCTTGCCTAGATATATGGTTAAACATTATTCTGGGTGTGTCTGCGAGGGTCTTTCTGGATGAGATTAACATTTGAACTGACAGACTGAGTAAAGCAGATTGCCTCCCTAGTGTGGGTGGGCCTCACCCAATCTGTTTGTGGCCTAAGTAGAATAAAAGGCAGTGTAAGGGAGAATTTGCTCCCTCTGCCTATTTTTAGACTGCAATGTCAATATTCACTGGCATTCAGACTGGAACTTGTACCTCCAGCTCTCCTGGTTCTCAGGCCTTCAGACTTGGACTGAAACTATACCATTAATATCGGATCTCCTGGGTCTTCAGCTTACTGACTACAGGTCATGAGACTTCTCAGCTTCCATAATTTTGTAAGCCAATTTCTTATAATAAATCAATCCCTAGATAGATAGATAGATATAGATAGATAGGTAAGGGATATATAGATATATATTCTTAATATATATGTCCTATATAGATTAAGGACATAAGTCCTATATAGATTAACTACATATATATTTATATATTTTCATTTTTCATACTAATTGTTGTTTGTCAAGTTTATTCTTCTATGCAGCCATCACTAATTTATTCCCAAACTTCCCACAGGACTTCAGATCTTCTCTCATCCCTCAGTATGTTAAAATACACCTAAAAGTTAAACAAAAAAAAACTTACTAAAACATATATATTTGTATATGTCCTTAATCTATACAATACATAAAAAAAAGAATATATACAGGATATGTCTGTATACATATAAATATATAGAGAGATATAAAAATATATATTCTTAATATATGTCCCATATATTACGAAGTATATCATATACTTTATATCATATACTTTATATACGTATTCAATATAAAGTATATCATATACTTTATATACATTTAATATAATATGTATACATAAAGTATAAATATATAGGACATATATAATATATAAAAATATCTACTTCTAAATATATAGAACATATATATTATATATAAAAATATCTACTTCTAAATATATAGGACATATACATACTTCTAAATAGACATATATATTATATATAAGTATATAAGTAGTATATATAAGTATAGAAGTATATATATATGCTTCTAAATATATAGGACATATATATTATACATAAATATACACACACGCACACACATATGTCTTACCAGGCCCAGCACATTCCCCATAAAGCTGTACTGGAATTTGGCCCTCAGGAATGAAGGTCATGTGTGTGTGTGTATCCTATTGGTTCTGTTTCTCTAGAGAACCCAAACTAGTACAGACTTTCAATCATGCAGAGCCCAAAGTTGCAGGATGGAAAGTACAAAGGCCCCCAGCGGATCACTGGGACGGGGCTATTTCTGGTTCCACCTCCTTGGTACCCAGATCCATGTATTCGTCCTACTGGAGTCACAATACAATATGGAGTTCTCCAATCTAAGGCATATACTACATCCTGAATAATGATACCCCATCTTCGCAGAGTATTGCCTCCTAACTAGGACTCTCGCTGTGCCTTTAGAAAGTCACCCCAACACTCTGTGGAGCAACTGCTTCTAAATGATGCAGTAGGTGATATGACCAGTGAATCCCATGTCATAGCCCTACTCCCACACCTACATCACTGTGAAGTGAGGCCCCTGGCCGATGCTTGGTGGGCAGGATTCCATGCCTGTGAGTTGAGTATTCTTTAAGCTCGCAGAAAATGGTGTTCACTGAATCTCAGTGGACAGGAAGTCATACCCAAAATAGGTATCTATCCCAGAATAGACAAACTGCTGGTCCATCTACCAGATAAGAGACTTGATTTGGTTGGCTTGCCACCAAGTGGCTGTTTGCTTTCCGAGAGTAATAATGCCATATCAGGGCTCAGTGTTGATCGTGATTACTGACAAACTGGATGTTCAGAGGCAGCAGTAGGCAGATTGACCTTGGTAAGTGGAAAAGTCCCCACTGTTGGGCCCATGTGTATCTTTCATCTCTGCCACCATGATGACCACTATGTTAATATTCCTTTCCCATTAGTACCAGAGTGACCAATCATGTAGACTGGATAATGCCAAATGACCAAGTTATTTTGTTAGTTTAGTTGTTCAGTGTCTCTTCCATGGTGTATGCTTTCTAGTAGGCATTAGCATCTGACTTAAAGTCTTCACTTCTTGCCAGATTCCGTTAGCCTTTGTAATTCTTCTGATGTCTGGCATTTCCACTTCATTTAGACCATTGCTTTTTCCAGGTTTCAAAGGTCCATACTGGCAACAAGTTTGTTCCATCACTTGGGGTCCTTGCCAGGACCCTATTGTCCCAAGAAAGTACACCCAAGTCAATAAATTTTGCTTACACAATCTCATTTCTCGGTCCCCTTGATCAAGCCTTTTGTATTAGTTCATTTGCATGTTACCGATATAGACATATCTGAGACTGGGCAATTTACGAAAGAAAGAGGTTTAATTGAACTCACAGTTCCATGTGGCTGGAAAGGCCTCACAATCATGGTGGAAGGCAAGAAGAAGCAAGTCACATCTTACATGGATGGTGGCAGGCAAAGAGAGCTTATGCAGAGAAACTCCTGTTTTTCAAACCATCAGCTCTTGTGAGACCCATTCAGTATCAGGAAAACAGCAGGGGAAAGACCCGTCCCCATGATTCAATAGTCTCCTGCCGGATCCCTCCCACAACATGTGGAAATTATGGGAGCTACAAGATGAGATTTTGGCAGGGACACAGAGCCAAACCATATCACCTCCTCAAAATCCAATCACTAATATACTCCCCTGGCTTCTGCTAGTTCATGCTAACTAGTTCCTGCTGTTCCTTTAGTACATGGTTTCTTTCTTTTCTTACCAGGCCCAGCACATTCCCCATGAAGCTGCACTGGGATTTGACCCAGTAATGGAGGCATTCCTGAGGCAGTACTTGCCTGATTGAGAGGAGGCCTCTCCCACATCTTCCAGTAAGAGGAAGCACTAGTCCTTGCTGTGGAAAAAGGAGATGTCTCTGTAAGCGCTGAGAGTTCACAGGGTCTGTAGTGTCATAAACCTTGGCCGGGCGTGGTGGCTCACGCCTGTAATCCCAGCATTTTGGGAGGCCAAGGAGGGCTGATCACGAGGTCAGGAGATCGAGACCATCCTGGTTAACAAGGTGAAACCCTGTCTCTACTAAATATACAAAAAATTAGCCAGGCGTAGTGGCGGGCACCTGTAGTCCCAGCTACTTGGGAGACTGAGGCAGGAGAAGGGTGTAAACCCAGGAGGTGGAGCTTGCAGGGAGCCGAGATCACACCACTGCACTCCAGCCTGGGCTGCAGAGCGAGATTCAGTCAAAAAAAAAAAAAAAAAATACCTCAGGGACATTCTCCTAGATGTCTCCATCGCATGTGTCAGGGTTCCAGAACCTGCCTCGTCTGAGCATTTAAATGTTTCTGAGGCTTGGTGACTTTAACTATAAAATCCCGAGGAGGGGGCGGAGCAAGATGGCCGAATAGGAACAGCTCCAGTCTCCAACTCCCAGCGCGAGTGACACAGAAGACCGGTGATTTCTGCATTTTCAATTGAGGTACTGGGTTTATCGCACTGGGGAGTGCCTGACAATCGGCGCTGGTCAGCTGCTGCAGCCCAACCAGCGAGAGCTGAAACAGGGGGAGGCATCACCTCACCTGGGAAGTGCAAGGGGAAGGGAATCCCTCTTCCTAGCCAGGGGAACTGAGACACACAACACCTGGAAAATCGGGTAACTCCCACCCCAATACTGCGCTCTACCAAGGATCTTAGCAAACAAGCACACCAGGAGACTACATCCCACACCTGGCCGGCAGAGTCCCACGCCCACGGAGCCTCCCTCATTGCTAGCACAGCAGTCTGTGATCTCCCCGCAAGGCAGCAGCGAGGTTGGGGGAGGGGCGCCCGCCATTGCTGAGGCTTAAGTAGATAAACAAAGCCCTGGGAAGATGGAACTGGGTGGAGCTCACAGTAGCTCAAGGAGTCCTGCCTGTCTCTGTAGACTCCACCTCTGGGGACAGGGCACAGCTAAACAACAACAACAACAACAACAAAAAAAAAAAAACAGCTGAAACCTCTGCAGACGCAAACGACTCTGTCTGACAGCTTTGAAGAGAGCAGTGGATCTCCCAACACAGAGGTTGAGATCTGAGAATGGACAGACTACCTGCTCAAGTGGGTCCCTGACCCCTGAGTAGCCTAACTGGGAGACATCCCCACCTAGGGGCAGACTGACACCCCACTCCTCACATGGTGGAGTACACCCCTGAGAGGAAGCTTCCATAGCAAGAATCAGACAGGTACACTCACTGTTCAGCAGTATTCTATCTTCTGCAGCCTCTGCTGCTGACACCCAGGCAAACAGGGTCTGGAGTGGACCTCAGGCAATCTCCAACAGACCTACAGCTGAGGATCCTGACTGTTAGAAGGAAAACTAACAAACAGGAAGGACACCCACACCAAAACCCCATCAGTACGTCACCATCATCAAAGACCAGAGGCAGATAAAACCACAAAGATGGGGAAAAAGCAGGGCAGAAAAGCTGGAATTTCAAAAAATAAGAGCGCATCACCCCCTGCAAAGGAACGCAGCTCATGGCCAGCAACGATTAAAGCTGAATGGAGAATGACTTTGACGAGATGAGAGAAGAAGGCTCCAGTCCATCAAACTTCTCAGAGCTAAAGGAGGAATTATGTACCCAGCGCAAAGAAACTAAAAATCTTGAAAAAAAAGTGGAAGAATTGATAACTAGAATAATTAATGCAGAGAAGGCCATAAATGAATGGACAGAGATGAAAACCATGACACGAGAAATACGTGACAAATGCAGAAGCTTCAGTAACCAACTCGATCAACTGGAAGAAAGAGTATCAGCGATTGAGGATCAAATGAATGAAATGAAGCGAGAAGAGAAACCTAAAGAAAAAAGAAGAAAAAGGAATGAACAAAGCCTGCAAGAAGTATGGGATTATGTAAAAAGACCAAATCTACGTCTGTTTGGGGTGCCTGAAAGTGAGGGGGAAAATGGAACCAAGTTGGAAAACACTCTTCAGGATATCATCCAGGAGAACTTCCCCAACCTAGTAGGGCAGGCCAACATTCAAATTCAGGAAATACAGAGAACGCCACAAGATACTCCTCGAGAAGAGCAACTCCAAGACACATAATTGCCAGATTCACCAAAGTTGAAATGAAGGAAAAAATCTTAAGGGCAGCCAGAGAGAAAGGTCGGGTTACCCACAAAGGGAAGCCCATCAGGCTAACAGCAGATCTCTTGGCAGAAACTCTACAAGCCAGAAGAGAGTGGGGGCCAATATTCAGCATTCTTAAAGAAAAGAATTTTCAACCCAGAATTTCATCATATCCAGCCAAACTAAGTTTCATAAGTGAAGGAGAAATAAAATCCTTTACAGATAAGCAAATGCTTAGAGATTTTGTCACCACCAGGCCTGCCTTACAAGAGACCCTGAAGGAAGCACTAAACATGGAAAGGAACAACCGGTACCAGCCATTGCAAAAACATGCCAAAATGTAAAGACCATCGAGGCTAGGAAGAAACTGCATCAACTAACGAGCAAAATAACCAGTTAATATCATAATGGCAGGATCAAGTTCACACATAACAATATTAACCTTAAATGTAAATGGACTAAATGCTCCAATTAAAAGACACAGACTGGCAAACTGGATAAAGAGTCAAGACCCATCAGTTTGCTGTATTCAGGAGACCCATCTCACAAGCAGAGACATACATAGACTCAAAATAAAGGGATGGAGGAAGGTCTACCAAGCAAATGGAGAACAAAAAAAAGCAGGGGTTGCAATCCTAGTCTCTGATAAAACAGACTTTAAACCATCAAAGATCAAAAGAGACAAAGAAGGCCATTACATAATTGTAAAGGGATCAATTCAACAGGAAGAGCTAACTATCCTAAATATATATGCACCCAATACAGGAGCACCCAGATTCATAAAGCAAGTCCTTAAAGACTTACAAAGAGACTTAGACTCCCATACAATAATAATGGGAGACTTCAACACCCCACTGTCAACATTAGACAGATCAATGAGACAGAAAGTTAACAAGGATATCCAGGAATTGAACTCATCTCTGCAGCAAGCAGACCTAATAGACATCTACAGAACTCTCCACCCCAAATCAACAGAATATACATTCTTCTCAGCACCACATCACACTTATTCCAAAATTGACCACATAATTGGAAGTAAAACACTCCTCAGCAAATGTACAAGAACGGAAATTATAACAAACTGTCTCTCAGACCACAGTGCAATCAAACTAGAACTCAGGACTAAGAAACTCAATCAAAACCGCTCAACTACATGGAAACTAAATAACCTGCTCCTGAATGACTACTGGGTACATCACGAAATGAAGGCAGAAATAAAGATGTTCTTTGAAACCAATGAGAACAAAGATACAACATACCAGAATCTCTGGGACACATTTAAAGCAGTGTGTAGAGGGAAATTTATAGCACTAAACGCACACAAGAGAAAGTTGGAAAGATCTAAAATTGACACTCTAACATCACAGTTAAATCAACTAGAGAAGCAAGAACAAACACATTCAAAAGCTAGCAGAAGGCAAGAAATAACTAAGATCAGAGCAGAACTGAAGGAGATAGAGACACAAAAAACCCTCCAAAAAATCAATGAATCCAGGAGTTGGTTTTTTGAAAAGATCAACAAAATTGATAGGCCACTAGCAAGACTAATAAAGAAGAAAAGAGAGAAGAATCAAATAGACGCAATAAAAAATGATAAAGAGGATATCACCACCGACCCCACAGAAATACAAACTACCATCAGAGAATACTGTAAACACCTCTACACAAATAAACTAGAAAATCTAGAAGAAATGGATAATTTCCTGGACACTTACACTCTCCCAAGACTAAACCAGGAAGAAGCTGAATCCCTGAATAGACCAATAGCAGGCTCTGAAATTAAGGCAATAATTAATAGCCTACCAACCAAAAAAGTCCAGGACCAGAAGGATTCACAGCTGAATTCTACCAGAGGTACAAGGAGGAGTTGGTACCATTCCTTCTGAAACTATTCCAATCAATTGAAAAAGAGGGAATCTTCCCTAACTCATTTTATGAGGCCAACATCATCCTGATACCAAAGCCTGGCAGAGACACAACAAAAAAAGAGAATTTTAGACCAATATCCCTGATGAACATCGATGCAAAAATCCTCAATAAAATACTGGCAAACCGGATCCAGCAGCACATCAAAAACTTATCCACCATGATCAAGTGGGCTTCATCCCTGGGATGCAAGGCTGGTTCAACATACACAAGTCAATAAACATAATCCAGCATAGAAACAGAACCAAAGACAAAAACCACATGATTATCTCAATAGATGCAGAAAAGGCCTTTGACAAAATTCAACAGCCCTTCATGCTAAAAACGCTGAATAAATTCGGTATTGATGGAACATATCTCAAAATAATAAGAGCTATTTATGACAAACCCACAGCCAATATCATACTGAATGGGCAAAAACTGGAAAAATTCCCTTTGAAAACTGGCACAAGACAGGGATGCCCTCTCTCACCACTCCTATTCAACATAATGTTGGAAGTTCTGGCTAGGGCAATCAGGCAAGAGAAAGAAATCAAGGGTATTCAGTTAGGAAAAGAAGAAGTCAAATTGTCCCTGTTTGCAGATGACATAATTGTATATTTAGAAAATCCCATTGTCTCAGCCCAAAATCTCCTTAAGCTGGTAAGAAACTTCAGCAAAGTCTCAGGATACAAAATTAATGTGCAAAAATCACAAGCATTCTTATACACCAGTAACAGACAAACAGAGAGCCAAATCATGAATGAACTTCCATTCACAATTACTTCAAAGAGAATAAAATACCTAGGAATCCAACTTACAAGGGATGTAAAGGACCTCTTCAAGGAGAACTACAAACCTCTGCTCAGCGAAAAAAAAGAGGACACAAACAAATGGAAGAACATACCATGCTCATGGATAGGAAGAATCAATATCGTGAAAATGGCCACACTGCCCAAGGTAATTTATAGATTCAATGCCATCCCCATCAAGCTACCAATGAGTTTCTTCACAGAATTCGAAAAAACTGCTTTAAAGTTCATATGGAACCAAAAAAGAGCACGCATTGCCAAGACAATCCTAAGTCAAAAGAACAAAGCTGGAGGCATCACGCTACCTGACTTCAAACTATACTACAAGGCTACAGTAACCAAAACAGCATGGTACTGGTACCAAAACAGAGATATAGACCAATGGAACAGAACAGAGTCCTCAGAAATAATACCACACATCTACAGCCATCTGATCTTTGACAAACCTGAGAGAAACAAGAAATGGGGAAAGGATTCCCTATTTAATAAATGGTGCTGGGAAAATTGGCTAGCCATAAGTAGAAAGCTAAAACTGGATCCTTTCCTTACTCCTTATACGAAAATTAATTCAAGATGGATTAGAGACTTAAATGTTAGACCTAATACCAGAAAAACCCTAGAAGAAAACCTAGGTAATACCATTCAGGACATAGGCATGGGCAAGGACTTCATGTCTAAAACACCAAAAGCAACAGCAACAAAAGCCAAAATTGACAAATAGGATCTAATTAAACTAAAGAGCTTCTGCACAGCAAAAGAAATTACCATCAGAGTGAACAGGTAACCTACAGAATGGGAGAAAATGTTTGCAATCTACTCATCTGACAAAGGGCTAATATCCAGAACCTACAAAGAACTCAAACAAATTTACAAGAAAAAAACAAACAACCCCATCAAAAAGTGGGCAAAGGATATGAACAGACAGTTCTCAAAAGAAGACATTCGTACAGCCAACAGACACATGAAAAAATGCTCATCATCACTGGCCATCAGAGAAATGTAAATCAAAACCACAATGAGATACCATCTCACACCAGTTAGAATGGCAATCATTAAAAAGTCAGGAAACAACAGGTGCTGGAGAGGATGTGGAGAAATAGGAACACTTTTACACTGTTGGTGGGATTGTAAACTAGTTCAACCATTATGGAAAACAGTATGGCGATTCCTCAAGGATCTAGAACTATAAGTACCATATGACCCAGCCATCCCATTACTGGGTATATACCCAAAGGATTATAAATCATGCTGCTATAAAGACACATGCACACGTATGTTTATTGCGGCACTATTCACAATAGCAAAGACTTGGAATCAACACAAATGTCCATCAGTGACAGACTGGATTAAGAAAATGTGGGACATATACACCATGGAATACTATGCAGCCATAAAAAAGGATGAGTTTGTGTCCTTTGTAGGGACATGGATGCAGCTGGAAACCATCATTCTCAGCAAACTATCGCAAGAACAGAAAACCAAACACCGCATGTTCTCACTCATAGGTGGGAACTGAACAATGAGATCACTTGGACTCGGGAAGGGGAACATCACACACTGGGGCCTATCATGGCGAGGGGGGAGGGGGGAGGGATTGCACTGGGAGTTATACCTGATGTAAATGACGAGTTGATGGGTGCTGACGAGTTGATGGGTGCAGCACGCCAACATGGCACAGATATACATATGTAACAAACCTGCACATTATCCACATGTACCCTAGAACTTAAAGTATAATAAAAAAAAAAAAGAAAAACAAGATATTATAATAACAACAACAAAAAAAACTATAAAATCCCGTGTCTGCTTCTCAGCTGTGTATGTTCTTCCACTGTGGAAGATAAGGACCTATTTGTGAACTACCAACAATCCCTCTGGCACTTACATTTAGCCTTTCACTATTTGTTAACCTCTCTCCGTTTTTCATTATCCTTTGTAGGACATCAGTATAACTTAGCAATCCTCAGCCCTCTGGCTGTCTGTTTTCCCAAATCACCACAAGTGAAATCTTAAGTAATTGAGCCTCCAACTGTGTACCAGGTTCCATTGACCCCATATTACTCTCAGGATGGAGTCCTCTTTAGCACCATCTGGGCAAAGAGCAAGCCAATCCACATGCCCATCTTAGTGCCTGCTTTCTCAGACCCCTCTCAGTGCCCCTTTTTGAGAAGCAGGTGCCAAGATGAGATTGGATGTGCAAGAAATTTACTGGGAGGAATGCCTGTGAAGGATAAAGGGGGCCAGACCAGAATTAGGCAGGGATAACTGTTTGCAGATATGACCTTTCGAAAGGAGAGGGAAGGGAGGATTGGGTAGAAAAGCCCCAGATCACAGCACAGTTCTAAGAAAGTTGCAGCCAGGCTGGTGGAGAGCGGAGTCCCACAGAAAGGTTGTTCATTGGTACTAGAACAGGACTAGACTCTAATACCCTACCCATGCTCAGTCATTGGCTGAGAACAACCTAGGGGAAGCGTGTTCTAAGCATTTGTAGGAGCAGGAACTGAAGGCAATTTCCACGTGTCCTGGAGCAGACTGTCTAAGGAGATCTGGGCTGCGCATCTTCATGGCCCACATTTGGTGGATTTTTTTTTTTTTCGTTAACCTTTAAGTTCAGGGGTACAGGTGCAGGTTTGTTATGCAGCTAAACTTGTGTCATAGGGGTTTGATGTGCAGATTATTTTGTCACACAGGTATTGAGCCTAGCACTTATTAGGTATTTTTTAATTTAACTTTTAGGTGTATTTTAACATATTGAGAGATGACAGAAGATCTGAAGTCCTGTGGGAAGTCTGGGAATAAATTAATGATGGCTGCATAAAAGACTAAACTTCACAAGCAGCAATTAGTATGAAAAATGAAAAGCTGTACAAGAAAGAAATAGGATCATAATTCACTATGACTCAGTGGTGAATTATGTTTGAATAATCATAATAAGCAGGGAATTTAACCGAGAAAAATGTACCAAACTGATTTCATCAAAAGCCACATTGGAAGGATAGGAAAAGGAAAAGTGTGAACAGAGAAGTGGGCAGTAGGAGAGACCAAAATTCACACCTTCTGTAATATGAAGTCATTAGATAATTTTTACAAATTAAAATTGAAGAAATAATAGTATAAGATTATTTTAAAATATTACAGTAAAAAATAAACATAACAACTACAATAACTGAAAGTATCTCCAGGGAACAGGAATCTGTGATGGGAAGGGTTTTAGCAGAGGACTGCTGGTTTTCTTTTTAAAGCTATGGTACGGTTAGAGTTTTTTTTAACTTTGTCAATGTTTGATTAAAATATTAAAATTAAATTTTAAAAGGCAAATCAAGATTGTCCAATGTTTAGTTGTACATCCTAATGAATGATACCAATTTTATGCAATTCTCGGGAATCCTGCTATTACAGGAATATATTAATACTTAGGTTGTATGTCTAGCTCATATTGATTAAAGGGACATGCTTTTACTCTCAGATTTCACTGGAAGTGTTTTAGCATGCAAAATTAAAAATATTACCTACCATGTCATTAAAATTTCAAGAGGAATGTTTTCAAGTCAGACAGCAGGGAGTTTTATGGGTTTTTAACTCACTTTCTGATAATACACACTTGGCTTACAATTCACATGTGTCAGCTGTTATCAGCTGGTCATGTGCGTCACTGAGTTAGCTTTGTGGTATTATCTGTAGCCAAAGGAAACACAGAGGAAATCATTGCAGCAGCTCCACACATTCTAATCAGTTAGAAAAATCTGCTCCCCCACTGGTATTTTCACACATTCCCTCACCAGCAAGCCTATCCTATTATAGAAAAAAAAGAAAAAGAAAAACAAAACAAAAAAAGTGTAATGGATTCTGATAGCTGCTAATTCAGCCTTAAAAACAGAATTTGTATAAACTCAATAATTCTGGAAAACCCTGGAGTTCCAAAATGTGCATAGATCTTTTCCATAATAGTGTAACTTACACTTTTGCTCCGAGCCAGTTCCACAGTCTTCCCCTCTTTCTCCCACACTTGATCCAGGGAAAAACTCATCTTCCTGTAGGAAAAATCAAGCCCCCCTACCAAACCCTCCCAAATAATAGGCCTTGTGAAAATCAATGTTATTAAAAAATGGTAAGTAATATCCATCATCTGTAACATGAATAAATTGCTGCATAACACAAGGTGCTAGAATTGTTCAATTTAGTTTTCAGTATCAAATTACTCTGGAATCTGAGCCCTTGCTCACCTAGGTAGGAAAGTAACTGATCAATATCTGTCATTGGTACATACTTACTCCCACTCCCTTCAAGGGAGGGACTTTACAAGGATCTTACGCCTGACAAGGTCCAGAGAAAAAGGGTGGGGGAGGGCAGGTTCTTATTCAGTTGTGGTTGCCATCTTACCTTTCCTCATTTGAGTGCAGCATTCGGCCTGAGCACAATTCTCTTCCCCCATTTTGAGAACTGGTAACACAGCAACCCATAGAGAATCAGAGATGGGTCTATCCCAGGTCCCTTCAGTGGGACAGCTTCTCAACTACAGGTGCCAAGATTGCGGCTTCAAAGTTTTCCCTTTACAAATGCCCTCAGGACAATCTTCCATGGGAATAATCAGCTCTTATTATTTTTTCTTTTTTCTAATAAGACTACTCCAATGGGGCGAGGAAGGGATTGTGTACAGGGAAGTTACTCCTGTAAATTATTAATACCTTGCCCTGCCACACTTATTAAAATGCTTCCAGTTACTTGTTCAGTTTTTCCTCAGGTAATGAAAAGTAACCGTACAAATGCTTATTTTCATGCCTGAAATAACTACAGTGATTCCTTGCCAAGCAGAGGGGGAAAAAGTTGCATGTGAAAGTTCTGGGGCTGGCAGAATGGTTGGCTGACAATACTTTTTCGTGGAAAATAAAAGGTTTGACAGGAACAAAAAATTAAGGATTAAATGTATATAATACTTAAAAGCAGAGTAAATAAAAGCCTAGAAGGCATCTTGTCCAAAACAGATCATATTTGTCATTGAAAACTTGTTCTGGCAGGAAGTCCTCTACCAGAGCACCTTTCACATTCGTTGTAGAACCCCTGTTTCTGTTCTGTGATCTGTTGGGGCATCCAGTTAAAAGGATTGAGAACCATTATGTACTGGCTTGAAATTTAATGTTTTCCATTTGCATTCTTTCTACATATAAACCCAAAGGCTCTGCCCTACACAGGTCTGGAAAGGCAATTGGGGGGCGGGCCCAAGATGGCCAACTAGAAGCAACCACAATCGGAGGCTCCCATCGAAAAGAAACAAAACAGCCTGAGAATCCTGCGTTGGCAACTGAGGTATCCAGGTTCTGTCATCAGCACTGACTAGGAAGCTGGCATGATCCACCAAGAGGAAGGAAGAGCAGTGTGGTTCTGCGGCCTACTTGAAATCCACAAGGGTCGGGGAGCCCTCACCCACCAGCCAAGAAGGCGGTGAGTGAGCATGCTACTCAGCCTGGGAAACCATGCTTTTCCCATGGAACTCCGCAACAGAAGAGCCCACTCATGAGCCCACACCACCTAGGCCTAGGGTCCCAACCAGGAAGCCACACAGATTCTCAACAGCCACTCAGCTAGAATCTGCCTAAGCCTGCAGAGTTATTGGGGAAGGGGTGGCCAGCACCACAGCTGTGGCTGCCTGCTGTCTAAGCCATTTGAGCTCCTTGGGGGAGGGGCGGCAGCCAACAATGGGACTCCTAGCTGCCTAACACAGTAAGCTCCCAGGGCAAGGGAAGGGCAGCAGCCATCTCCATAGCTCCAGGTCATGCTTTTCCCCTGCTGGAGCCAGGGAGGCTAGACGGCTTGGTCCCAAGAGGTATCCCCCACAACCCAACACACAGGCTGTGGCAGACTGCAGCCAGAGAGCCTCTTCATCCTGACCCTGACCCATCCCTCCTCATTGGGTGGGGCCTCACTGCAGGAACTCCAACAACTCCAGCCAGGGGCTCACGGACAGAACGCTGATCTCCCTGGGCCTAAGCCCCTAGCAGGAGGAGTGGCCATAGTTTCCGCAGACCAGCAGACTTAGTGTTTCCTCTTGCTAGTTCTGAGGAATACAGGAAGCCCAAATGAGTGGGTTTCTCCCACAGGGCAGCACACCCCCTCCACCAAGGGACAGCCAAAGTGCTTCATTAATTGGGTTCTGCATCTCATGCCACCCAACTGAGTGATACCCTCCCACAAGGGTTGTCAGACACCCTGTATAGGAGCATTCCTACTTTCCTACTAGAATCAGGTCAGTGCCCCTTGAGGTCAGAGATCCCAGAGTAAGGAACAGGCACCCATCTTTGCTGTTCTCCAGCCTCCTCAAGTGACATCTCCAGGCACAGAAGTGAACCAGATGAATAGGGCCTGAAATGAACCCTCAGCAGCCCTACAGAAGAGGGACCTGACTATTGGAAGAAAAACAAACAAACAGAAAGCAAAACAACAGCATCAACAAAAAAAATGTTCCCACAAAAACCTCATCCAAGGGTCAGCAGCCTCAAAGATTGAAACTAGACAAACTCATGAAGATGAGAAAGAATCAATGAGACCAGGCATGGTGGCTCACACGTATAATCCCAGCACTTTGGGAGGCCGACGTGGGTGGATAACCTGAGGTCAGGAGTCCAAGACCAGCCTGGCCAATATGGCGAAACCCTATCTCTACTAAAAATACAAAACAATTAGTCAGGCATGGTGGCGCATGCCTGTAATCCCAGCTACTCAGGAGGCTGAGGCAGGAGAATCACTTGAACCTGGAAGGTGGAGGTTGCAGTGAACCAAGATCATGCCACTGCACTCTAGCCTGGGCAACAGAGTGAGAGAGTCTGTCAAAAAAAAAAAAAAAAAAATCAATGAAAAAAACGCTGAAAACCCAAAAGGCCGGAGTGCCTCTTCTCCTTCAAATGATCGCAATACCTCTCCAGCAAGAGTGCAGACCTGCATAGGGGATGAGATGGGTGAATTGACAGAAGTAGACTTCAGAAGGTGGCTAATAACAAACTTCACTGAGGTAAAGGAACATGTTTTAACCCAAAGAAAGAAGCTAAGAACCTGATAAAAGGTTACAGGAGCTGCTAACTAGAATAACCAGTTTAGAGAGGAACAGAAATGACCTGATGGAGCTGAAAAAAAACAGCATGAGAACTTTATGAAACATACACCAGTATCAATAGCCAAATCAATCTTGTGGAATAAAGAATATCAGAGATTGAAGACGATCTGCTGAAATAAGACAGGCAGACAAGATTAGAGACAAAAGAATGAAAAGGAACGAACAAAATCTCTAAGAAATATGGGACTATGTAAAAAGACTGAACCTATGATTGATTGGAGCACCTGAAAGAGATGTTTTCCAAGTTGGAAAACACACTTCAGAATATTATCCAGGAGAACTTCTGCAACCTAGCAAGACAGGCCAACATTCAATTTCAGGAAAAACAGAGAATACCACTAAGATACTCCACGAGAAGATCAACCCCAAGACACATAGTCATCAGATTCTCCAAAGTCAAAATGAAAGAAAATATGTTAAGGGAAGCTAGAGAGAAAGGCCAGGTCACCTACAAAGGGAAGCCCATAACACTAACACGAATCTCTCAGCAGAAACCCTAGAAGCCAGAATAGAATGAGGGCCAATATTCAACATTCTTAAATAAAAGAATTTTCAACCCAGAATTTCCTATCCAGCCAAACCAAGCTTCACAAGCAAAGGAGAAATAAAATTATTTTCAGAGAAGCAAAGGCTGAGCGATTTTGTCACCACCAGGCCTGCCTTGCAAGAGCTCCTGAAGGAAGCAGTAAACACAGAAAGGAAAAACTTGTACTAGCCATTGCAAAAACGCACTAACATATAAATCCCAATGACACCATGAAGAAACCGCAATTAAAAGGCCCAATTAAAAGACACAGACTGGTAAATTGGATAAAGAATCAAGACCCATTGGTGTGCTGTATTCAAGAAACCCATCTCACATACAAAGACATACATAGGCCCAAAACAAAGAAATGGAGGAAAATTTACCAAGTAAATGAAAAGCAAAAAAAAAAAAAAAAAAAAAGCAGGGTTTGCAATCCTAGTCTCTGATAAAACAGTCTTTAAACCAACAAAGATCAAAAAAGACAAAGAAGGGCATTACATAATGGTAAAGGGATCACTGCAACAGGAAGAGCTAACCATCCTAAATATATATACACACAATACAGGAACACCCAGCTTCATAAAATAAGTTCTCAGAGACCTACAAAGAGACTTAGACTCCCACACAATAACAATGGGAGACTTTAACATCCCACCACCAATGTTAGACATATCAACGAGACAGAAAACTAACAAGGATATTCAGGCCTTGATCTCAACTCTGGATCAAGTGGTCCTGAGAGATAGCTACGGAACTCTCCACCCCAAATCAACAGAATATACATTCTTCTCAGTACCACATGGCACTTCGTCTAAAATCGACCACATAATTGGAAGGAAAACACTCCTCAGCAAATGCGAAAATACTGAAATCAAAACAGTGAGAGGACCTCACTCAAACAGACCTGTTAAGAACTTCACTCAAAACCACACAACTACATGGAAATTGAACAACCTGCTCCTGAATGACTCGTGGGTAAATAATGAAATTAAGGTAGAAATCAGGAAGTTCTTTGAAACCAATGAGAATAAAGAGACAACATACCAGAATCTCTGGGACACAGCTAAAGCAGTGTTAAGAGAGAAATTTATAGCACTACATGCCCACATCAGAAAGCTAGAAAGATCTAAAACTGACATCCTAACATCACAGTTGAAAGAACTAGAGAAGCAAGAGCAAACAAATCCAAAAGCTGGCAGAAGACAAGAAATAACTAAGATCAGAGCAGAACTGAAGGAGAGAAAACACAAAAAAACCCTTCAAAAAACCAATGAATCCAGGGGCGGCTTTTTGAAAAAATTAGCAAAATAGATAGACCACTAACTAGACTAACAAAGAAGAAAAAAGAGAAGAATCAAATAGACACAATAAAAAATCATAAAGGGGTATCACCACTGACCCCACATAAATACAAATTGCCATCAGAGAATACTATAAACACCTCTACACAAATAAACTAGGAAATCTAGAAGAAATGGATAAATTCCCGGACACATAAACCCTCCCATGACTGAACCAGGAAGAAGTTGAATCCCTGAATAGGCCAATAACAAGTTCTGAAATTGAGGCAGTAATTAATAGCCCACCAAACAAAAACAGCTTAGGAGCAGACCGATTCACAGCTGAATTCTACCAAAGGTAAAAAGAGGAGCTGGTACCATTTCTACCGAAACTATTAACAATTGAAAATGAGGACTCATCCCTAACTCATTTTATGAGGCCAGCATCATCCTGTTACCAAAACCTGGCAGAGACCCAACAAAAAAATAAACTTTAGGCCAATATCCCTGATGAACATCAATGCAAAAAATCCTCAATAAAATAATTAAAAACTGAATCCAGCAGCACATCAAAAAGCTTATCCACCATGATTCAGTCAGCTTCATCCCTGGGATGCAAGGCTGGTTCAGATATACAAATCAATAAACGTAATCCATCACATAAACAGAACCAGTGATAAAAACTACATGATTATCTCAACAGATGCAGAAATGGCCTTCAATAAAATTCAACATCCCTTCATGTTAAAAACTCTCAATAAACTAGGTATTGATGGAATATATCTCAAAATAATAAGAGCTATTTATGACAAACCACAGCCAATATCATACCAAATAGGCAAAAGCTGGAACCATTCCCTTTGAGAACCAGTACAAGACAAGGACACCCTCTCTCAACCTCCTATTCAACATAGTATTGGAAGTTCTGGCCAGGGCAATCAGGCAAGAGAAAGAAATAAAGCGTATTCAGATAGGAAGAGAGGAAGTCAAATTGTCTCTGTTTGCAGATGACATGATTCTATATTTAGAAAACCCCGTCATCTCAGCCCCAAAACTCATTCAGCTGATGGGTAACTTCAGCAAAGTCTCAGGATACAAAATCAATGTGCAAAAATCACAAGCATTTCTATACACAAACAATAGACAAGGACAGAGCCAAATCATGAATGAACTCCTGTTCACAATTGCTACAAAATGAGTAAAATTCCTGGGAATACACCTAACGAGGGAAGTGAAGGACCTCTTCAAGTAGAACTACAAACCACTGCTCAAGGAAATAAGAGAGGACACAAACAAATGGAAAAAAAAAATCCATCTTCATGGATAGGAAGAATCAATATCATGAAAATGGCCATACTGCCCAAAGTAATTTATAGATTCAATGCTATTCTTATTAAACTACCATTGACCTTCTTCAGAGAATTAGAAAAAACTACTTTAAATTTCATATAGAACCAAAGCAGAGCCCATATAGTCAAGACAATCCTAAGCAGAAAGAACAAAACTGGAGGCATCATGCTACCTGACTTCAAACTATACTATAAGACTACAGTAACCAAAACAGCATGGTACTAGTACCAAAACAAACATATAAACCAATGGAACAGAACCTCAGAAATAACACTACACATCTACAGCCATCTGATGTAAACAAGCAATGGGGAAAGGATTCCCTATTTCATAAATGGTGCTGGCAAAACTGGCTAGCCATATGCAGAAAACTGAAACTGGACTCCCCTTCCTCACACATTATACAAAAATTAACTCAAGATGGATTGAAGACTTAAATGTAAAATCCAAAACCATAAAATCCTTAGATGAAAACTTATGCAATACTATTCAGGACATAGACATGGGTAAAGATTTCATCACAAAAATGCCAAAAGCAATTCCAGTGAAAGCTAAAATTGACAAATGAGATCAAATTAAACTAAAGAGCTCCTGCACAGCAAAAGAAACTATCATCAGAGTAAGCAGGCAACCTACAGAATGGGAGAAAATATTTGCAATCTACCCATCTGACAAAGGTCTAATACCCTGAATCTACAAGGAACTTAAACAAATTTACAAGAAAAAAAAAAATCCCATCAAAAGGATATGAGCAGACACTTCTCAAAAGCAGATATTTATGCAGCCAACAAACATATGAAAAAAAGGTCAACATCACTGATGGTTAGAGAAATGCAAATCAAAACCACAATGAGATAACATCTCATATCAGTCAGAATGGCGATTATTAAAATGTCAAGAAACAACAGATGTTGGTGAGGCTGTGGAAAAATAGGAACACTTTTACACTGTTGGTGGGAATGTGAATTAGTTCAACCACTGTGGAGGACAGTGTTGTGATTCCTCAAGGATCTAGAACCAGAAATACCACTTGACCCAGCAATCCCATTACTGGGTATATACCAAAAGGAATACAAATCATTCTACTATAAAGATACATTCACATGTATGTTTATTGAAGCACTATTTACAATAGCAAAGACATGGAACCAACCCAAATGCCCATCAGTGATAGACTGGATAAAGAAAATATGGCACATATACACCATGGAATACTATGCAGTCATAAAAAGGAATGAGATCATGTCCTTTGCAGGGACATGGGTAAAGCTGGAAGCCATCATCCTCAGCAAACTAACAGAGGAACAGAAACCCAAACACCACATGTTCTCACTCATAAGTGGGAGTTGAACAGTGAGAACACATGGACACAGGGAGGGGAGCAACACACACTGGGGCCTGTCATGGGAGGGATGAAGAGGGAGAGCATCAGGACAAATACTTAATGCATGTGAGGCTTAAAACCTAGATGACAGGTTGATATGTGCAGCAAACCACCACGGCACACATATACCTATGCAATAAACCTGCACATTCTGCACATGTATCCCAGAACTTAAAGTAAAATAAAATATTTTTAAATGAAAGGCAATTGAAAAAAGAAATAGTAATATATATAATATATATTTCACACACACACAGACGTATATATACCTCTACAACACTTGACGTGGTAGGACTGTCACATTTCTTTATTTTTCTAAGTCAAATACGTGACACTAAACTTCCACTCACCAAAGAGGGCAATAATTACATCTTTTATTACTGGTGCTCCCTTATTTCCTTTTATAAAATGCTTATATAATTATAAATTATCAAGATGATTAAGAAGTAGTATTTCCCCAGACTAGTCTCCCGTACGTTTTTTGAAAGGATACAATTTAAAAGATCTTTTCTCTCTGCATGATCCCCAAGAGGCCTAATCCCAGATCTAAAGAGGGAAGAGTAATTTGGGTGTGGGAGGCACTCAAGCACCTGTTAAGATGTGAATGTTTGGCATCCATCCCCGGAGAGTATGATTCAATGGGTCTGGGGCAGGGCCCGGACATCTGTATTTTGTATGTTTATGGAGTTTAATAAGTAATTTTAATAAACAACTTTAGGAATAACTATAAGGGACTAAACTAAGTGTTGTATTTGTGAAACATCTCAGATTTTTTAAATTGTTGTAAAAATTTAAATCACTGTTAATGAACTCTAGTGGTCCAAAAACTGTGGTTGTCAGGAGATTACCGTAATTTTACGAAATGTATATATTTTTTGAGCCCTCCACTTGTTTTCATTATGGTAAAATATACATAATGCAAAATTTGCCATCTTAACCATTTTTAAGTATACAGTTTAGTGGCATTAAGTACATTCATATTACTGTGCAGCCATCACCATCATCCATCTCTAGAAGTTTTTAATCTTCCCAAACTGAGACTCCGTATCTACTAAACACTGCTACCTTCCCATTCCCCCTTTCCCTGGACCTTGGCAACCACCACTGTATTTTCTATCTCTACGAATTTTGATTACCTTGAGTACATGGAATTATACAGTATTTATTACATGGAATATAATTATGATTACATGGAATCATACAGTATTTATCATTTTGTGACTGACTTATTTTACTCAGTATATGTCCTCAGGGTTCATCCATGTTTTAGCATGTATCAGCATTTCCTCCCTTTTAAGACTGGGTTATATCCCACTGCATGTATGTACCACACTTTATTTATCCAATCATCTATCAATGGACACTTGGGTTGCTTTCACCGTTTGGCTGTTGTGAATAATGCTGCTATGAACATGGGTGCACAAATATCTGTTCAAATCCCTGCTTTCAATTCTTTAGTGTATATACCTAGAAATTGAATTACTGTAATGCTCACAATACTCTTAAGAAGATAGAAGAATGCCTGTTTGTTTTATCCTAAAATTCCTAACACATGAATTTAATTCTGATTTTCCAAAGTGGCAAATGTAAAACTGACCTTACATTTGTGAGTTGTTGCTCTACTTGCTCCTTCCATTCAGGTCTCCACATCTAAGTTTGTTTCTGTTTCTTCCCATCTTCAACATGCTTTTCTGTGACAAGTACACCATTCTCTTCCTTGTGGTTTCCAATTTCACCATCAAGGGTTGTTTCCTTCAATTCTTATTGCCTGATCAGCCATATCTTCCTTAGTAGGTAAACTATCTCCCAGGAATGCTGTTCTTCCTGGAGAAGCCTTTCTTTCTTCTCCTAGACCTTCGATGTGTCTTGTTCTATAGACTCTTTCTCCAAAGGCTGTAACTGCTTAAGTCACCCCTACCTTCAAAACCAAAAACACTCAAGCCTGTGTCCCTTGTAATGGCCCACCAGACCTATTTCAACTGCAGAACACTGGCATGTGCAGGCACACGCACACATAGAGACTTGGCATTTGCTCTAATTCACACACAGGAAGGTGTGTTCTCCCTACACTTCCCTAAGTAGTAGAAACAGTAACCAGGAAAATGGTCCTGGTTCTCAACCCAGAGAGAAAAATAGGCCTTGAAGGAAAACCTGAAAACAAAAACAGAGCTATCTCATTTGCCTTGCCTCTACATTATCTAGATAACAAATGTAGTCCTAAACTCCATTACTACCCTGGCCAACGAGCTGTCGTGCAGACACACACACAGACATACACCTTTCGTGGTAGCAGGATGTCGCAGTCTCTCCTTCCTATCTCAACTGCAATAAGTCCTCGGCCAGCTCCCTTTGTGTCCTGCCTCCTGCCTATTGCAGAAGCAGCTGAATCACCTGCTCTAACTGACCAAGAGCCAAATGACCTGAGGCTGTTTGAAGTCTCAGGACTTCCACGTACCAGACATTATTAAACATACTTCAGAAAAATCTACTGGAGTCCCCAAAGACAGATTATAGAATCGAAAGTTTCCTCCTCAGTACACTGTGCCCAGAAATTAGTTGTTGGACTTTCCACGGCTCTAGAGCTGCGATGGGGGGTAGGCACAGGTCCATCCAGATTAAGCCTCACATGAGTCTCTGTCTTCAGCTGACACATACAAAATGAGTGCACTTTGGAACAAAATAACACATTTCTTATTAAAGTGGCAGGTGGTGGGGATTTTTCTTTATGCAGTCATAAGGAAATAGGAGAATAGGCCAAAGTTTAAAACCAGAATCCAAAAATAGGATTCACCCCACACCCAGATGAAATGGCTTCTTTCTCATACTGTCTGCACCTTTCCTGCTAAACTACATCAAAAAAAAGTCTTGAATTTCTTGCTCCATGGCTGTTTCCACAGCAGCATTGGCCCTATTCTGCCAAGGCATTAATTTAAAACAAAAGAAAACAAAAAAACCCAGGAAGGTATTATTAAGTATTAAATCTATTAAATAGTTTATTGAAGAAATCATGTTTTGATGGTGGTGCAGTGAAACTGGCAGTTTTATACATTGCTAATTGCATTCTAAATATGTACTATCATTTCCAAAAGCAGTTTAGCTGTATGTATCAAGAACCATAAAAAATATTTCATACTTTAACTTCATAATCATGCTTCCTATTAATATAATCCAAATTGAGTAAAAAATTATTTATATGTATATATGAATACATATTTAGAGTAGTGATATTTTAATAGGAAAATAAAAGAATATCCAACATATGAGTAATGTTTAAGCAAGCTACAGTACAAATATGTATAGACTGTTGCTATTTCTACCTTTATAAATAAAGTTGTAAAAATGTTGCCAACGCAAAAAGGTACTTGAATTATACAACTACAACTATGTAAAAAATCTGCACCAGGCAAATACCTGTAAGGATGGACAGAAAAATGTACACAATGGTATGTTAAGGTAGTCACACTGTGTTCCTCCTTATATTTGAGTAGTTTGTAACATTGTTGCATTATTTTTACAATGAAAGATATCTAATATCTAACATGTTTAAGTAATTGGCATCATGTGGCCGTATAAAAGCATTATTAAAACAACTTTACAATGACTATCAAAATATTTGCTCTAACACATAGAGTTTCTCTAATATGCTTTAGTTTGCTTTAAATGCATATACATTATTTTTCTCATTTGGAACTCATCTAAGATTATTCTAAATGCTCTAAAAACCTAGTGCATTTACTCCATTTAGTCTGCTAAGCCAGCTCTTTTATAGTCTGGTGTCTAAATGGATGTCTCAAATGTGTGCAAATACAATGGATTTTCAAGCTTACTCGATTCCTAACTATACATCTTGACAGAGGCTTAATACTAATGAAATGGTTCTGACTGTGTAATTTGTAACAGGGCCAAATGAAATCTTCACAAGTTGTATAGCTGTGATGCTTTTATCTCTATATACATGTGAGAACAAATACAAACCAACAATGGAAAATATGAAAAATTTAAAAACTGTCTAGTGCAGAGACTAGAGATTTAGTTTCACTGATTATGTTCTGGATAAAGAAATGTGAAAGATGTACGTCGGTTGAGAAGCACTTGTATTTATTTGCAGATAATTTTAAAAATTAGTATCATTTCAGAACAAATGCATGCAATGTCTCATTCCTGTTTGCGGATATTGCTAATGAAAGCTGCATCTGGATCAGAGCGTTACATAAGGACTGCAGATGAACCAAAGTGGGGTAGCAATTCAGGGAGAAGGGGAAAGAGTTGCAAAAGCATGGCAATATGAACTCCCTTTTATCACCTACTCCTTCCCCATCTCCTTCCTGCCTGAGCTAAGGAGGAGCTCAGAGAGTGAGGAAGGTTCGCTATAGATTGTGGGTGAGTTTCAAAGCTCTCTGGTCACCTTTCTCTTTTGTGAATGAGTTGTCACTCACAGAACAAAAAAACAATAAGAAATGTTTGTGTCCAAAGCACGTTGCAGGGGGAGTTTCAACAAGTTCCCGTCTCTTTCCTTTTTGCTAGAGAAGTTTGGTATTGACATTTCCAGGCCTGCTGATGCCCTACCTTCCACTCACACAGCCGTTGGATCACCAGGCCTCAGACAAAATGAGGAAGTGTTCTTTTTCCGTGTCGTCTCAGCAGTAGTCACTGAATTTTTCTGCCACTTCAATGTGTGTATTTTATGGTTTTATGATGTTTAATGTCATGATTTTATCTAAAATCCTGTCGACTGTTTCTAGAATTTTTCCAGGAACTAATTTAAATTTGTTGTCAAAAACTTCCCGTCACGTGAAGTCAATACTGATCAACACTCACAGTTGGAAGGGACTTCACAAATAGCTAGCAGAAGATGCATCATGTTACAGATAACAAATCTAAAGTCCAAAGAAGTCAGACAGCTGGCTTAGTTTCTGTAGCTTATAATATCTAACTTAACAGGGTCACAGGATCTGAGAGTTAAAATTATCCTTACATTAATCAATTTGATCAAATACGTATTTTAAGTTTCTGTATAGCAAAGAAAAAAGAAACTCAAAGACAAAATCAAAAGGCAAAAACATTTCAAGAAATAATTTGCAACACAACAAATGTTTATCTCCTATAATGAAGAGCTCTTTAAGTCAGTATGAAAAAGACCCACAGCCCAGTAAAAAATAATGGGCAAAACATTTAATTTAGCAACTTGCCATCATACTGGGAATTCCCTTTCCCGCTCCTCTGTGGTGAACCTCCTGTTCCCTGGATCCTCTTTATTCCTTATTTCCAAGGAGTACAATCTCCAACAGGTTCCTGAGAAAGTTTTTAGAGCAATTAGGAGAAAGGTAACTGTTTTAAGATCTTAGGGGTCTAAAAATATCTTTTTTATGACATACATTTGATTGATGGTTTTGCTTGTGCACAGATTTCCATGCTTGAAAGAAATAATACACATAAATTGAAATATTATTTTTTGCCATTCTTAACCAAATTACTTATTAATGGAATCTGTTTAATGTTAGGCACTGCACAACTTCTCAAACCTTGGACTTAGAGTGAATATTGCCTCCCTCATTTCCTGTTCCTAGGTAATTTTCACAGGGTATTTACTTGATTTTAATTGTATAAACTCAGAATTGCAAAGACAACATCATTGAAAGGAACATAGCTCAATCTAAAGACAGAACTATAAAATGAACTGTTTCCATTTAGTAACTCAAAAAGTATCTAAAAGATATCAATGTCACTATGTTTTTCTCAATAATTTTAAAATTCCAGGGGTTAAGGTTAGGGTTTGGGGTCAGGGTCGGGGTCTGAATTAGAGAAAATAAAGAAAAAATTTTTTTCAATTCCCACGGCACCCACCCTATGAGTTTGCTCTAGTGCTCTAGGGCTAACCTCTGTGCAAGGTTTGAGAACATCAGGTCTGACCTTTAGGGAAAAAGCAAAGTTAGATCACTTTATTATGTCTGTATAGTATGAGCTCATTTTTCCTGTATGTGTATATATACTAAGTACACGTATATGTATGAATGTGTGTGTGTATACACACACATGCAAATATCTGCCATTTTATCTATGTATATGTGTATACACACTATATATACAAACACATATATAACATAAATTTAAATACTTTAAAAATTACAGTCTTATATACATCAAAATGATGGCGATTATCTCTAAGTGGTAAAAATTATGGGTGATTCTTACTTTCTTCTTCATGCTTTTTATGTTTACACTTCCCATGAGATTCAATTTTATAACCAATGAAAGCAGTAAAGCTCCATTTTGAGCAAAAGAAATTAAACTAAAAATTAAGCACACAGACCCAAGTTCCAACTAGCTTCTTTTAATAAGGAAAGCAAGTTTGGAACTTATTCAAAAAACAATTTTTCTGCTGAAAATGCATTTGAACCATTGTAAATAATCATATTAGAAACAGATTAGGGTAAAAGTAGCACTACTCTATAGTTCAACTAAGAGCTGAGAAAAAGGTTTTCTCTCATTCAAAGATCAGGCATATTTTTTAAAGCATGAGATCAAAGTAAAAACACTCTTAAAAAAAGAAAATAAATGCAACGTCTTCCAGAAATAGATACAAACCCACAACACATACCTCAAATGTACTGTCATGAAGCTGATGAAAACTTTAAACTGTCCTCCTGAATCGGAGAACTGCATGAAAGAACCACTGTATGAATGAGTGGAAACTGAATGGAAGAACTTCTGTAAATGCTAGAAGAACTTAGGGGAAAATGGAAGGGAAAATAAGACCATCACAACAGTGAATGTCACATTTAGATACCACAGAAAGGAGGACAGAGAGAACAAATTCAAGGACCTGAAGAACAAGCTTGAGAACACTGTGCAAAACCAAAAGACTTTAAAAGGACTAGAGAGGCAAGTAAAGCTATGGAAGACAGACAAAGGAAATGAAGTATCCGCTTACCTAGGGTCCATAAGACAGAAAACAGTACGACCCAGAAAGGTACTCAAAAATGTAACTTAAAAATCATTTTGAAATACATATTTGAAACTACAAATTCAAATGTCACATGATGTTTCAGCAAAAATGCATGAAGCGATCAAACTGGTAATGTATCTTTTCTGGTAAATATATAAAATTTCAAAGATAAAGGAAGAATAGTCATCTATGAGGGAAAAAAGTCAGATAAATTTCAACTCTCTGTCAAGTCCTCAGAGAAATGATTATGCACTTCAGAGATTTTTATAGTTGAAGTGTTCTCCAGGCATAAAGAGACAAACAGTAGACGTTTTCAAACATGGATGAATTTAGGAACTATGGTCCCATGAAGACTTCTTAAAGAAACAAACTTCAACCGTTCAGTAAAAGGAAGAAGAAGCTATGGCAAAAGTGGAGGCAGTGAACATGAATCCATTTGAATGTAGAACTGCTGTGGCCATGGCAGTGACAGGTCAGTCTGTGGACTCCATTGGCCATGCCATGTACAGAGAACTCATCCAAATAGGAAGGTGGTTGTGAAAGAGGGTGAGGGGTCAGGGGAAGAATGGATACTTGTTGTTTAAAACAAGTAACTCATGTACAGTCTAAATAATGCCCTGTGTAGCTATGTTATGCTATTAAAATACCTATTAGAAACCAAAGACTGTATATCTTTTAGAGAAAATAAATAGAAAGGTAATAAAAGAAAAAGAGATCGCAGAGTAAAACATGGTGTACTGAAAAGCTAAGTCTGAAACAAAGTGGCATGGGAAAGTTGAAAGAATCAACAAAGACCTACCTGGCAAATACAAAATGAAGCAGGGACAAGATAGTGATATCAGACAACATGGAATTCAACTCAAAAAGTGCAAAATACGGCAAAGAGAGGCATTTTGGAACAATGCCTACAACCCACAATGAAAATCTAACAGTTACGAGTATTTGTGCACAAATAATAAAAAAAATTCATAGAAACAAGAAATACAAAAAGAAACACAGAAACACAAGTAAATATGGGAGATGAAGTCATCTCTTCATGATACAGATTAAATAGAAGAAAAAATAATGAGCCAAATGACCTAATCAATAAGACAGACACATTAAATCAAACTCAATGAACTTTTCAAGTACACATTAAACGTATTCAAAATTGACCATATATCAAACCACAAAAAAACTAATAAATTCCTGAAAGTAAAAATAATGTAGATAACATCCTCTACTACAATAAATATAGAAATTAATCACAAAATTAGAAAAACAAAATACACTGCTACATGTAAGTTTCAATTTCTCTCTAACACAACTTTTGCATCAAAGGAAAAACTCTAAATCAAAATAGTTAGGCATCTAGGAAATACCAATAGTTCAAATACCACATAATAGAAATAATAGGATATGGCTAGAGCAGAGAGAAATGTATGCATTTAAATACTTACATACCTAAATAATTAAGGTTACAAATAAGTTTATAAGACATTTAAATTTAAAAGTTATAAAAAAAACACTAACGAAAGGAAATAAGAATTAAAACAAAAAATAGTGAAATAGAAAATAGCAGAACTAGTAGAGAAATAGAAGAGTTCAGTCTTTGGAATAAAAAATACATTTCATAAACTATTAGCTAAGCTAATTAAGAAACCTAGAAGACATAAACAACAAACAAAAATGGGTGGCAAGTTTTACTGCAAGGTTTTGTACATAAAGATGTTCAGTGAATATTTGCTGAATGATTAAAGGAAATAATTAGTGAAGCCACCTCAAGGCTGCAGTGAGCTATTGCAGTGAACTATTGCACCTGTGAATAGCCACTGCACTCTAGCCTGGGCAACATAGCAAGATCCGTATTTTTTAAAAAATAGTTCTATTTGATTTTAATTTTTCCACATTATTATATTTCATTCAGTTCTAAGATTCACATTTTAATAATTCATTCGATTATAAGATTCACATTTTAATATCTTTGAAATTGAGGTTTATCTTGCTATTGATTGTATCTGACAATAGCTGCAGATAAATTTGGTTGTTATTTCTGGTGACATGACTGCATGGCCACAATCCCTTCACATTTCCCTCAACAACAATTTCAAAACCATTTCAGGAAGAAATACGAATCCTGCTCATTGACTGAGCATCTTCCACGGCCACCTTCTGATAAGCTAAAGACAGTGTCATCAAAACTTGGAGAATGGGTATCAATAATTTGGAAGAAAATCCAGAAGGCAATAGTATTGTTTTAGGAAGTGCTGTATATTATCTCTTGGTTGGTACAGAAAAGAATATTGTGGGGAAAAGCATGATATCAATGACTTTGTCTTGAAAAGTAAATTAGAAAAGTCAGACATTGGATGTGAAGTCTCCAGAGACTACCTGCATTGCATGGTCTCCAGTTTGTTAGCTTGGTCTCTGTTGGAACGTTTCTGATGTGTTAATGTGCCTCCTACAACAAGAACACCAAGTGGCTCTTCCATTCCTCCTCCCCTATTCTACAACCCTTCTCTGACACTCAGCCCTGTGGCTGGCACTCTGCATCCTCTTAACAGACTCCAGAAACTGACTGCCTAAGCCTAGGATTTCCAAGTCTCACCAGGCTTTGTGTCTCCATGGCTGAGCTCCACTCTACTGGTGTAATAAATTACCACTTCATTGATGTTCTTATATCAAGCTGTTTTCCAGAATTGTGATTGGAGATGACAGTATTTGGGGGGTACCAGTCCTAGCCACACCTTCTCCATGATCAGAACTCCTCAATACTACACTAGACGAAATTCACTAGTCTTGTGGATTTAGCAAGACATGATTCTTGGCTCCAGCAAACAGAACAACAGGCAGGAGTCCACATTTGACACACCCACACATCATGGGGGTGAAAAGACAGCCCCCAAAAAGGATTAAAGCTATTTGGGTTTTCTAGTTCTAAGCACTGATAATTTGGATCATATTTTTTAGCATTTTAAACAGTAATCAAACATTAAGTTTTTAACATATATTTCTACTCATTTTGGGAAGTTGAAACTAAAATAATAGGCTATAACGGCTGTAATTTTTATGGCAAACATCAAACAAATAATGAATAAAGCCGAACACTTTGGTAACAATGTGATTAGCATTTAATCATAAACTCCATCTGGAAGAAGTCCCAAATCTTAGCAATAAGCTAAGATTTATTGACAAGAGCTCTATGGAAGACAAGTAAGTGTATATTAATAAAGCAATGGTAACTATTCTTTGATTATTATAGGAATTATTGTGCTGGCATAGTGTCATTAAATACACTATCAGTGTAGTCTATTTACTTCTTTCTGTGTAGGGATTACTAATCTAATTCATATATTTTTAGTGGGAGGGAAAAATATTTGATGCAGCATTTTTGCATTTTGAAATGTCTATTATAGTTTAAAATGATCATAGCTTTTGGCTCAACAATTCTATCCCTAAAAATATACCCAGCAAAAAAAATCCTTACTCAAGTATACAAAGATGTATGTTCAATGACATTCACTGTAATATTTCTTGTAAAAGTAAAAATTTAGAAATAACCCAAATGACTTTGGGAGGCCGAGACGGGCGGATCACGAGGTCAGGAGATCGAGACCATCCTGGCTAACACGGTGAAACCCCGTCTCTACTAAAAAATACAAAAAAAAACTAGCCGGGCGAGGTGGCGGGCGCCTGTAGTCCCGGCTACTCGGGAGGCTGAGGCAGGAGAATGGCGGGAACCCGGCAGGCGGAGCTTGCAGTGAGCTGAGATCCGGCCACAGCACTCCAGCCTGGGTGACAGAGCGAGACTCCGTCTCAAAAAAAAAAAAAAAAAGAAAAGAAAAGAAATAACCCAAATGGCACTAAGGGATTGGTTAAACAGATATAGCACATTCATTCAATGAAATACTAGGCAGTAAATAAAAAAGAATTAGTAGGTCTTTATGTTCTGACATGAAAAGGTGTGCAAAATGTACTTTGAGGTAAAAAATAAAAGAAAAGAAGGGATAATCGCAGAACAGTATGTATGGTATGATTCACATTTTTATTAAAAATAGATGTTTCATAGCTGGGCTCAGTGGAACATACCTGTAGTCCCAGCTACTGGTGAGGCTAAGAGGCTGAGATGGGGGGATTGTTTGAGGCCAGGAGTTCAAGGCTGCAGTGAACTATGGTTGCACCTGTGAATAGCCACTGCACTCTAGCCTGGACAACATAGCGAGATCCATATGTTTTTTAAAAATCGTCCTTTTAGATGTTTAAATACAGTCATACCTATTACTGATAAAATGGGTTATTTCTGTGAGCAGTATAATAACTATTTTGCTTTCTGTGTTTTACAATGTGTTAGTGTTTTTTTACATTTATATTATCATTAGAACAAGAAAAAATAAAAATTCACAAGTGTTTTAAGATTCTGTCCCATTTGCCTTCACTATAGCATTTTCTTGTAACTGATGTCCCTGAGAAGCAAGAAAACTGTGCAATGTTGCCAATATAGAACAATTCATAAAATGTCACTGCTCTATGCAAACCCCCTGTTACAGGTGAAATTGTGTGTCTCCAACATATTCATATGTTGAAGTCCTTACCCTCAGTATTTCAGAATGTGACCTTAATTGGAAATAGGGCTGTGGGAGCTGTAATTAGTTAACATGAGATCACTGGGGTGAGCCCTAATCCAACATGACTGGTGTCTATAGAAAAAAAAATGGGGAAATTTATACACAGAAAACCACAGAGGGAAAACATCATATAACATGAAGGCAGAGATAAGAGTGATGTTTCTACAAGGAACGCCAAAAATGATCAGTAAACAACCAGAAGCTAGGTGAGAGGTATGGAATAGATTGCCTCTCACTTCCCTGAGAAAGAATTCTGCCTCCAGATGCAGAATTTCTGCCTGAGCTTCCAGACTTCAGACTCAAGATTGCAAGATTAACTCTTACCTGAATCTCCAGTTTGCCCGTCATACAAAACTAGGACTTGCCAGCTCCCTCAATTGAAAACTAAATCTCTCTCATCTCTCTCTCCTCTCTCTCTCTCTCTCTCTCATTCTCTCTCTCTCTTCCTCCTTCCCCACCCTATTGATTCTGTTTACCTGGAGAATCCTATAATACACCTGCCTCCATTTCTAATGAATGGATTCAAACTTTGTAACTTTCCATTCAAGATCTCTCTCACCTGGCTCCAGGACCACCCTTTCCCTAGACATTCACTGGCCTATACAATCTAGCCAGGTAGAAATATACCGTGCTTTCTCACCTTCATATTTTCATTTACACATTTATCACCACTCAGCACATAAAACATCATAGTATGTGAAATTAGCAAGACAAATCGTGAAACAATCATGGTCCTTTTGTGCTTTTAATAACTGTAATATTGATTTCACAGAATTTTATCCTCTCCTTAAAAAGTTGGTAAGAACGTACCCTCTAAAAACCATGGCCTTTTAAAATATGCCTTACATAGTATGAAAGAATTATCCAGCTCTTCAGGTATCTCCTTCTTTCCCCCTTTTTCAACAAATGTCCATATGGCTCCTCTCAGTCTGCAAACACCTTGCCAATCGTCCTAACATACTCAGATCTTTCCTCCTTTCCTGATTACTTTATATCAGAGTCTCTCAACCTTGGAATTTATTATTGACATTTTGGGCCAGATAACTATTTGCCAGGGGCTGGGGCAATCTTCTGCACTGTAGGATGTCTAGCTTCATCCTGCTTGTCACTAGATGCCAGTAGCATGCCTTCCACCTTACCCACCTGACCAGTTTGACAGTCGAAAATATCTCCCCAAATTGCAAATATCCCCTAATGTGCAAAATAGCCCCTGATTGAGAACCGCTGATGAATTTAGTACTCACACTTTCCCTTGGGCCATAATAACATCAAGGGCCTCATTTTGCATTGCCAGCAAAAAGCTGCCACCATAGTTTACTCTGTCTATTTCTCCACCTTGCTTTTTCCACCAGGTGAATGATGGGAAAAAAGCAGTATCAGAAATATCAAGAAGATTTTATAAATAAATAGAGTAGATTAATCGTCTTATTCTTTGGTTGAGGGAGAATTATGCAGCATAGCTGTTATGTTAATATTTCCATAAAATCTGTTATGTATTACAGGAGGGAAGCAATTATAAAAGATAAATGTATTTTTGTTATATTATTTCAACAGTTATATGTTAAAGAAAATGAACTTAGTATGAAAATCGCTCTGGCTGAGCTTCAAGGGCTCCCTAATGAAACTCAGTTATTCACCCTTCTCAGTGAAGAATGGACTTCATAATCAAATGAAGAAAAAGCAGTTCTTCAAAATGAACGATAGCACATTGCAGTGAAGAAAATCCAGCACATGAAATGCAAATAACCTGCTCAACACTTGCGTGCCATTGGCTGCTGGTGTGTAGCCAAAATTTGACTGTCACACTTGGAAGAACTGAGGAGTAAGTCAACTCTTGATTTTCCACACTAATGGAAACAAATGTGTCTGACCTAGAAGGTCATCAATCTCCATCCATGAACGCAAGTGGGTGAGAAATATTTTTATTTGACTCAATCTAATTTTTCTGTCAAACCCTGATGCTAGGGCAAGGGTAGGAGGTTGTGAACATTCTACTGCTCTCACAACACTGTCTGGGAATGTTGCCACTTCCCTGGGTTTCTGCCAAGAATGGGCCCTCCGCCCATTGGTCACAGGGAACGACAGAAGGAGGGATAGGAACAGAGGCCCACGGGCCAAAGCCTGTGCCCCCTCCACATGCCTGCACCACTGTGGCCCCTTCATTCTTGCTGCCCTTGCCACATTCCTCAGGACCCACCCTCCATGGTGTAGCCACACTTAAGCAGAAGTGGGAGCAGCCCCAGGAAGCTTCCTTCTAGGGCTGATCCAGCAGGGAATCCGGGTGGGATTGAGGGGACGTCTCTCCTTGGCCCCACAGAACCCGAGGGAGGGGCCTCCAGGGGCTCTGAGGTCCTTGATGGAAACGGGGGCCCCCTCTCTGAAACCCATCCAATCGCACTGCCACCACATCCTCCCTGTTCCCTCTTTTCCCCTTCCTTTTCTGTATAAACCCCAGGGAATCTTTTCCTCTCCAGATGGCAAAAGCAACAATCACCCTTGACGTTTCTCTTAAATAATTTGGCTCTACGCAGAGACTCTCTATTATCCTAAAGGTGTGAACTTTTTGCCAGGAAGTTTCCTGAATTTGGGGGGTGTTGTTTCATTTTTTTTCTGTTGTCTACCATGTCATATCCTTTCCCTGAGATACCGAGTGGAAAGCAGCTTTGCTGATTAAATGGTAGGGAGTGAGATGAATCAGTAGGAGGGAAAAGAGATGTATGTTTCTAAAAATATCATAATCAAAATATTATATGAATATGTAATATTATTTGATTATGAGTCTATATTTGATAATGACTGATGTTCTGAAAATACGATTCAGACAGAATAATGACACATTATTCATTACTAAACTTTTCTATCACTTCTCCCCGAACACCTTCACGCATTTCATTTGCATTAAAAAATACAGTAGTGCTGCTATTGTGTACATAGAAATTAAGAAGTCTACAGGCAATAAATCATGTATTATATGGGTAATTCCAATAAGAGGATATAAAAATCCTGAGTTCTGAATTCTCCCAGTATTTATGCCTAGGGAAGACACAGACGTGTGCTGTTAAGTGAAGGTCCTAAACATTAATTGCATCCCTGTATTCCTGATCTTCTAGGATTTCTACCAGAGCAGGACAAATTTGGGTCCCAGATGGCGCTATTAAGACAGATTTCCTATCTTCCCCCAGGCAACTGCTGTTGCCACCATAAGGCAATGATCTTAGGAACTCATTAATTCTGTTCCCGGTATACCTGGAGTAGGATTTCTTCCAAATGACTTCATCAGTTAAGTTTCTTTGGCTGTAAGCTACAAAGATCTTAAAACGCTAGCTAATTTAAGATTAAAGAGAATGTATTGATTGGCATAGCTGAAAATTCCAGAGTTGGAATGGTTTCAAACAAGCTTGATTACGACCTCATCCTTAGGGGCTGCCTGATGCTTCCTGACATCCTCAGTTTCTCACCTGAGGCAGCAGAAGAGCTAGCTAGCTAGAGCTAGCTTTCCGAGTAGTTCAAAGAACAGACCAGATGTTTAAACCTGGGTCTTGTGCTGAACCACTCACTGTGATCATAGGACTCTAACCGCAGTGATAGTCTGAGGTGGAGGCTGGCAAACTTTTGCCATGGAGGGCCAGATAGTAAATATTTATAGCTTTGCAGGCCACATGGTCTCTGTCACAACTACTCATCTCCACCATTAGAGCAAAAGCAGCCATGCATAAATGGATTAGCATGGCTAAGTTACAATAAAACTTTATTTATGGGCATTGAAATTTAGATATCATTATTTTGATTTTTGTTGAAGCCACTTAAAAATATAAAAATCATTCTTAGTTCACAGTATTTATAAAAATAGGTGTCATTTTCTTCAGTACACATGTTACTTGAAACACATAGAGTAAGGGAGAAATGGTTCCTTCAGAACAAAGTTAGGTTAGTGAGTACTCAGCAAGCAACACAATGCGTGTTCACCCCAGCACCATCATGCTCCATAGTTTTAGATCATGAGGGCTCAGGAAACTCATAGAACTTGTCCTGAAGCCAGAAATCCAACAAACAGCCACTCCCAGCTCCTCATTGCTGTTCATAACCCCCTACCACCCACATCTAGAGTTGTCCAGGTGGCAGAGTCCATATAGCTGTCTACTTTCTTTGGCATCCACAAAGCAAGAAGGTCACCAGTGAGGATAGCTCTGCACATTCTGCATGTGGACCACTTGGCCAGTGCCCACTCCCAGTGTTACTGACACCGAGAAACATTATGGTTTGGGATAATACACATATACTTTCATTTATTCAGCAAGGAACTAGTTCTTAATCACCACTTATTCTAGGCACTTCTTATTCCTGTAGCAGAAAACAAAAGAGAAAAAGCCCTACTCTCAAGGAACTTATGAATGAATGAGTGAATGAATGAATGAAGAAAATAGAAAAATAAAGCAGTGACATGGGTTAGGAAGTGTTGAATGTTCCTTTATTTTTTCATGAATTTTAATTTTTTAAATTATTTTTTAATTTTTATTTTAGGTTTGGGGTACATATGAAGGTTTGTTACATAGATAAACATATGTCATAGGAGTTTGTTGTACATATTATTACATCACCCAGGTATTAAACTGAGTACCCAATAGTTATCTTTTCTTCTTCTCTTCCTCCTCCTACCCTCCCCCTTCAAGTAGACCCCAGTGTCTGTTGTTTCCTTCTGTGTATTCATAAGTTCTTATAACTTAGCTCCCAGTTGTAAGTGAGAACATGCAGTATTTGGTTTCCTGTTCCTATGTTAGTTTGCTAAGGATGACAGTCTCCAGCTCCATCCATGTTCCCATAAAAGGCATGATCTCAATCTTTTTTATGGCTGCATAATATTCCATGGTGCATATGTGCCACATTTCCTTTATCCAGTCTGTCATTGATGGGCACTTAGGTTTATTCCATGTCTTTGCTATTGTGAACAGTGAGACAATAAACATTTGGGTGCATGTGTCTTTATGGTAGAATGATTTATATTCCTCTGGGTGTATACCCAGTAATGGGATTACTGGGTCAAATGGTAATTCTGCTTTTAACTCTTTGAGGAAACGCCATACTGCTTTCCACAATGGTTGAACTAATTTACACTCCCACTGACAGTGTAATAAAGTGTTCCCTTTTCTCCACAACCTCCCCAGCATCTGTTATTTTTTTGACTTTTTAATAATTGCCATTCTGATTGGTGTGAGATGGTATCTTATTGTGGTTTTCTTTTGCATTTCTCTAGTAATTGGTGATCCTGAGCTTTTTTTCATATGCTTCTTGCCCACATGCGTGTCTTCTTTTTAAAAGTGGTCACGTTCTTTGCCCACTTTTTAATGGGTGGGTTTTTTCTCTTGTAAATGTGTTTAAGTTCATTATAGATGCTGGATATTAGACCTTTGTCAGATGCATAGTTTGCAAACATTTTCTCCCACTCTGTAGGTTGTCTGTTTACTCTGTTGAAAGTTTCTTTTGCTGTGCAGAAGCTCTTTAGCCTAATTAGATCCCACTTGTCAATTTTTGCTTTTGTTACAATTGCTCTTGGCATCTTTATTGTGAAATCTTCACTCATTCCTAGGTCTAGGATGGTATTGCCTAGGTTGTCTTCCAGGGTTTTTATAGTTTGAGGTTTTACATTTAAGTGTTTAATCCATTTTGAATTGATTTTGAGGTATAAGGAAGGGGTCCAGCTTCAATCTTCTGCATATGGCTAGCCAGTTATCCCAGCACCATTTATTGAAAAGGGAGTCTTTTCTCCATTGCTTATTTTTGTCAGTTTTGTTGTAGATCAGTTTGTCATAGATATGCAGCCTTATTTCTGGGCTCTCTATTCTGTTCCATTGGTCTATTTGCCTGCTTTTGTACCAGTACCGTGCTGTTTTGGTCACCATAGCCTTGTAGAATAGTTTGAAGTCAGGTAACATGATGCCTCCTGCTTTGCTCTTTTTGCCTAGGATTGGCTTGGCTCTTTGGGCTCTTTTTTTGGTTCCATGTAAATTTTTAAATAATTTTGTTTAGTTCTGTGAAGAATGACATTTGTAGTTTGATAGGAATAACATTGAATCTGTAAATTGCTTTGGGCAGTATAGCCATTTTAGAGATATTCCTTCTTCCTATCCATAAGTATGGGATGTTTTTACATTTGTTTGTGTCTTCTCCGATTTCTTTGAGCAGTGTTTTGTAATTCTCATTGTAGAGATCTTTCACTTCCCTGCTTAACTGTATTCCTAGGTATTTTATTTTGTGTGTGTGGCAATTGTGAATGGGATTGCCTTTCTGATTTGACTCTCAGTTTGACTGATGTTGGTGTAAAGGAATGCTAGTGATTCTTGTATATTGATTTTGTATCCTGCAACTTTGTTGAAGTTGTTTATCAGCTGAAGGAGCTTTTGGGCTGAGACTGTGGAATTTTCTAGATATAGAATCGTATCTTCTGCAAACAGAGATAGTTTGCCTTTTCTTTCCATTTGAATGCCCTTTATTTCTTTCTCTTGCCTGAACGCTCTGGCTAGGACTTCCAATACTATGTTGAATAGCAGTGGTAAGAAAAGGCATCCTTGTCTTGTGTCAGTTTTCAAGAGGAATGCTTCTAGCTTTTGCCCATTCACTATGATGTTTGTTGTGGGTTTGTCATAGATGGCACTTATTATTTTGAAGTATGTTCCTTCAATACCTAGTTTTTGAGACTTATTAACTTGAAGGGATGTTGAATTATATCAAAAGTCTTTCCACATCTATTGAGATAATCATGTGGTTTTTGTCTTTAGTTCTGTTTATGTGATGAATCATGTTTATTCCTTAACCAACATTGTCTCCCAGAGATGAAGCCTACTTGATCATGGTGGATTAACTTTTTCATATGCTGCTGGATTCGGTTTGCAAGTATTTTGTTGAGAATTTTTCCATCAATGTTCATCAAGGATATTGGCTTGAAGTTTTCTTTCATGTTGTGTCTCTGCCAAATTTTGGTATCAAGATGATGCTGGCCTCATAGAATGAGTTAAGAAGAAGTCCCTCCTCCTCAATTTTTTGGAATAGTTTCTGTAAGAATAATACCAGCTCTTCTTTATGTATTTGGTAGAATTCGGCTATGAGGCCATGAGGTCCTGGGCCTTTTTTAGTTGGTAGGTATTTATTACTGATTCAATTTCAGAGCTCATTTTTGATCTATTCAGGGAATCAGTTTCTTTCTGGCTCAGTCAGATGTCACTTTAAATCGAAATCGGTGGTCAAGGAAAGCCTTTCTGCAAGATGACACTCAAACAAATATTTAAAGGAGAAGAAGAATGAGCTCCCCAAAATGTCTAGGGAAGAGTATTTTAAGCAGAAAGATAAGCAAATGCTAAGGCCCTGGGGCAGAAGTGTGGCTGGAACTTAAGGAGGCAAGCATGGCTGGAACAGGGTAAGTGAGGGGGCCAGTAAGAGGAGATGAGGTCAAAGAGTAGGGGAAGGGACACAAATCACAAAGGGCTTAGAGGCCATGGTACTGACTTTGACTTTCAGTGTGAGTAAAGGAGCCACAGAAGGGTTTTTGATTAGAGAAGACAGAATTTGATTCTCAAGTGATCATTTCTATTGTTTTGTTGAGAGTAGAGTTTTGAGGGACAAGGGTGGAGGCAGGGAGACCAGTTTGGAGGCTTTTTTAATAAGCTAGATGCCTCAGCCGCCACTCTTGAGCAGAGAATATTCCACTGATTGAGCCACAAATCTATCTTCAAAACAATACACCTCCAAGTGCAGCCTATAATACACTAAAGCATCACATAGCTTTGAAGTACACATGCAGGTAGGGTCAGCCTAGCTGTCCACTGACTCAAGCTGGCTCCTGTGTGAGTAGACATTATCAGTGGACCCCCACTGATATACACTAGCACTGCACAGAGGGGGTTGAGAGAACAGTGTTGTCTATGACCTGTTACTTAATGTTGCTCTCAGCCTCTGAGATTGCAAACCCACTACTCCTTTCGTTCTTGAATATGTCCACCCCACGCTTTGGCTCAAAAGTCTACTGTTAACATTGTATACATTGACTCAGTTTCCCCACTCAGCCACCTTTCCCACTCCTGCAACTGAGCAAGGTAAAACTAAAAGAATCCTATTTATGTCATGATGTAGCAGAGATATCACCAGTATGCTGTCATTATGGGTGAATATCCACTTTCCTATCCAACATATATATTGCCTGTTTGAGCTTAAATGCTCCACACAAATATGTAGGCAACAACTTTAGGCTTTTTTTTTTTCTTTTTTTTTTTTTTTTTTGGCCTTGCAAAAGCCCCATACTCTTTGTGAAAAGAAGGGGAAAGTTCCACTCTCTCTACCAGCGTTTTCAAGCCGAGATGTGACCACAAGTACAGGAGCACCACCTCAGGGCTGCCCTGGGAAATGTGTGTTGGAGGGCCTGGATGTAAAAGTTGTGTCTCTGTCTCTTATATCCAAACACCCATAGGAGGCCAGAAGAGAGATCTGTTATCTTAGAATGAGAGGATTCCAAGATGATCCAAGGTGTTTGGTAAATCCTAGGGCTTACCATATGATGGCAGAAATTTATCCCACATTTCCCTACCATGTCTGCCAAATAACTGGTTTCCCCTAAGAGGCCAAGTGTTTGACTGATGCTTTGCTTCATTTGTAGCCTTATAGGTGCTGCAGTTCCTGTTTTCTGCTGACCAGTTGTTCATCTACTCTAACGCTCCCTGACCATAAGCCCATGTTTTTTAAATAGACTGCACAGTAGTATCATGGAGACAATGGATAAAAATTACCAGTGCTCATGCTTCTCCATAGCAAGCCAATGAAAAATTTCTGTGAATGGGGCTGAGGCATTACTTGGGGTGACAGCAATGCACAGACAGGGTTGAGTGAAAACTTCACTCTTAGCCATCAAAACTAATGTCTTTATTCCTTAAGTGGAAACCATCCTCATTCAAGAAAATCCTGGAAAGAAGAGAGCTAACTTTATCCCTGAACCTAATTCGACACAAAACTGGTCCCAGACAAGGTGTGGTGGTTAATATTGAGTGTGAACTTGATTGGATTGAGGGATTTGAAGTATTGTTCCTGGGTGTGTCTGTGAGGGTGTTGCCAGAGGAGATTAACATTTAAGTTGGTGGACTGGGAAAGGCAGACACACCCTCAATCTGGGGGACGCAATCTAATCAGCTGGCAGTGGGGCCAGAATAAGAGCAGACAGAAGAACGTGAAGAGACTAGACTGGCCTAGCCTCCCAGCCTCCATCCCATGCTGGATGTTTCCTGCCCTCAAACATCAGACTCCAATTTCTTCAGCTTTGGGATTCGGATTGGCTTTCTTGCTCCCCAGCTTTCAGACAGCCTATTGTGGGACCTCACCTTGTGATCGTGTGAGTTAAAACTTCTTAATAAACTCCCCTATATATTTACATGTATCCTATTAGTTCTGTCCCTCTAGAGAACCCTGACTAATCCACAAGGTCAGTTCTCCCAGTGGGAATTGAAGCTTTCTGACACAAAATTATCCTTTGACATATGGAGGTACTACTTCCCTTTGCTTTTGCTCTGTAACACCACAGCTAAGGCAAAACACAATCCAGCATCCCAACTCCCCCTATCCCCTAAAAATTGATTCAATCCCTCCATCTGCTTCTTGACAAATAGCCTTCATGCCTTTGCTTATGTAATTCCCTCTTCTTGGAATAATACCTTCCCTGCATTACCCCAACTCAATTAATTCCCATCTCCATCTGACTAACTTTTGCTCAAGGTAACAAAACTCCCTAATTATGAGATATGACCACCACCTATTTACTCCATAGCATCCCCTGCTTCTTTCTATTATAGCACCTATCACACTGTATTATGCTGCTTTTCATCAAGTCTATGCCACCATCAATTATAAAACACACTATTAGTTTATGTAACATCAAGGAACAAAAAAAAGCTGCCAGTAAAATTATTACACAGGCTTATCACTTAGAATTTTTATTTTATACATATTGAAAGGGTTCTTTTAGTGTGATTCTGAGACCTATCAAAGAGCTCATGATTTGTTAGCATTTTTCATTCAATCAACTGATAGTTTCCATTTTTCTTCACTCAAAATACATGTCACAAGAAGTTAGGCAGCTGCTGTTAAAGCTCAGCAGGAAGTTTCTGATATTGAAGTTTGACACCTTAATGATAGTCCTGCATGAGTGGATTGGTCACATCAGCTCCTTGTTGTTTTGAAACTTCTTTCATCTTTTCAAAGGCAATTTCTCCTGACTTTCGTTGAATTGCTTGGCATGTGACATCATTATTTCTCAGATTTTTACATGATATGAACCATTTAAAGATCTTAAAATGCAGATTCTGATTTTGTAAGTCTGGCGTGGGGCCTGAGATGCTCCAAATCTAACAACTTCTCAGGTAATGCTGATGCAGAGACTGTAGCTGATCCAGAGACCACACTTGATGTAGCAAGGTGATAGACAATCTTTTGACACATAGCATAGTCACCACATTTTATACAACTTATTCAACATGCATTTCCCTTTCTTAGGACCCATAAAGCATTTATTAATTTGCAAGAAAATAAGAAATGAGAACCATCCTTCCAACGGTAAATATTTACCTCATTGACATTAAATATACATCCCACTGCACTGTTTCTAGCCCTTCTTGCATGTACAGCAATTTTTTTTTCTAATGCTGAATTATAATGTAATATTTAAAGCCATTTTCAATGGGAGTTCACTCAACTCATGCAGTATCAACAATGCACATACCTCAATGCAGGGAAGACAAGATCAACAGCTATGACCAAGTTTGTACCCACACAAACCAAGACTGCTTATGACAGCAGCCTAAACGTGGCATTTGCAAGATACCCATCAATTGTAAGATGCAACCTGACTTCCAAGAGGTAAGACAGCTGGGGGTGGGGGGTGGGGGGTAGTGGGGGTGCTATGCAAGCCTTAGTACTGATGCAATACTGTAGTTGTCTGTGTTCTTATCTCTTTTCTTCAACTGTATTGCGAGTTACCTGAGTGCATGGACTAGAAAAGCCTTTGTCCTAAATACAGAACACAGTGTCAGGCACAAGGTAAGCATGTGGGTTGCAAATTACAGCTTAATACTCTTCTGACAACGTAGTTTCAGCTGGACTAAAAGTTGGTGACTCACACTTATTCGTAACCCATATGTATGGATTCTCTGGCTGTGCCTACCCAGGGCTTAATGTGAGTAAGCAGGAAAACCAATGTGCCTTGTCAGCTAACACGAGCCCTGAGTAGTGGAGTAGATGGTGGTGCTATTTTAAAAAGACTCATTGTATGATTCTTTGAGATTCTGGTTACTATGATTTGCCTTTTGATGCATTGTGACTGGTCTATTCCTACTCTCCTGGCTAGCCTGTTTCATGTTTCCTTCTTTACTGTGTGATGGCTCAAGTCAAGTAGAAACTCATTATCCATATATTATATTATTATTCACTTGGGCCTTTAAGTGCATGAACATCTCTGATAAAAAGTATATGAGTCTCCTACCTCCAAAAAGACATGAGGAAAGAATTATGTTAGCATTTTACAAAAGCACTTCATGAAATAGTGTGTTCATTAACATAGAAGTTGTAAATATAAAAAATTATTGCTGAGGAAATAATGAAAAATCTCAGTAACTATAAACAACTAAATTTTAATTATCTGATGTTTAACTCTCAAATCATAACAAGACAGCTATTCAAATAAGAAAAGCACTCCACTTAAAGTTATCTCATTAAAATAGAAATGGGCTTTTATAGTCCAAAAGCATAAGAATTTAAGTAAAGTCATTACATTTTAGGACTAGAAGGGATGATTTCGAAATCATCTTGTATAAATCCTTCATGTTCATAGGGTTGGGATCTTTCCAGGTTTTTCCGTCCTTAGAATTCAAATGTTATTTTTAATTTTAACACTATTTATATGAAAACATAAAATTGTTCAAATGCTTGATTTACAATAACACTTCTCTTTTTCTATACGATTAAATCACAATATTTTAAGTTAAATATTCTGCATTTAGAGAAGGGAAGGGAAAATACCATTAAAGAAGTCTCTGCCTATAACCTCTGCCCTATGTAATAGAACCCATTAAAAAATATAACCTGTGACCTTTGCTAAGAAAGTATACAGCCAATAGTCTTACTAGTCAAGAGTACTAAAAGTGGCATTGTTTCTTCTGAGATTTGAGTGATAGAGAAATCAAGGAAAGATTCCCTTTTTATATTTAGGCGATATTTCTCTAAGGGGAAGAGAAAATTCTTCTAAGGATGGGGGAAATATTCTCAAATTGTAAGCCAAGTTTTCTCTAAAACATAATTTTAAATGTCTTGTTTAAAAATATTTATGTTTTCTGTGGATAAAATAGAGATTGTTTCTAAAAGATCAGCTTTGTTTTAAACCAAATTCTTTGTAGGAATCTGCCTGCTTGAGTCTAAAAATCCTCCAAAGAAATCGATGTAGCAGCAATTTTCCATTACTGAGAGTACCTCTAGTATTTATTTATTAGATCTTCTCTAAGGAGATATTTATTGAGTGCAGGCCTCTTTTAGATGTCTGTTCTATCATTCTGGTATGTGCAGGAAACTGGAATGTCAACCCAGGGCCTGAAAAGTGGTAATTTGCCTTTAAAGGGTTCTAAATTATGGCTGAAAGAGTTTAGTTACTGAGGTCAGAAGGTGCCTGGTTGTATTTCCTTTTCTTTTCACGTATACATTGTGGTAAGAAATGCTCTGAAGTTCACGTGATGGATTTGAACAACCTTAGGTGACTACAAACTTCCATAAGTAAGCTGCCTTGCCCCGTGACTAAGCCCTAATTCTCAATTACCTTCATGTCAAGTTGGAACAGACTGGGAAGCAGAAAACCGGGAAAGAGAAAATCTTTTGCAATTCCTTTGCAGGAAGGAGAAAAAGTCAGAAAAATCACACACCAAAAAAACTGGAGCTTTAGTGACCTCTTGTGGGATAATTTACTAGCAGTCCATAATAAAACACTTGCAGATTGAAATCTGAAACCAGTTTTCATTGCAGGTGCAGGAGTACACTGGTGGACTTACTGAGAGCCAATGGATTGTTACAACCTAGAAATGGTTATACATACATACAGTTATCAATAAAGTGTTGGCCAGACGTGGGGGCTCATACCTGTAATCACGGCACTTTGAGAGGCAGAGACAGACAAATGACTTGAGCTCAGAAGTTCAAGACCAGCCTGGGCAAGGTGAAACACTGTCTCTACTAAAATACAAAAATTAGCAGGGTGTGGTGACACACACCTGTAGTCACAACTACTTGAGAGGCTGAAGAAGGGGGATCATTTCATCCTGGTGATAAGAGGCTGCCGTGAGCTGTGCTCCTGCCATTGCACACAAGCCTTGGCGACAGTGAGACCTGGTCTCGAAAAATAAATAAATAAATAAATAATAAAACATTAATAGTTGCACTGGACTATGTGTTCAAAAGTGCCTACCTCCATAATAAGCACACATCAGGAGTGATTTAAATGAAGAATTAAATATATTAAGCCATTTAGAGCCTTTTATCCATAGGATAAGAAGGAAGCTTCCAACCACTCATCATATATGTAATGGTCCTCTGCAAGGAATCCAATCACAGGGGAATTTAGGAAGAAATTATGGATTAATCATACCTAAACTACAGGCATAATGTAAGTGACTCAATAAATGACTTAATGGAAAATAAAGAAAAAGAATCATCTTCATACTTAATAGTTAACATTAATATTGTTAGAGCTATAATGAGTAATGAAATAAAGTGGGACATCTTCTAGCTAGATTCCTAATATATTTACAGTTAATAGGATGAAGAACAAGGAGAATAAGGACAGAATTTTTGGCCAAATGGACCAGGGTCCTCGCCACAGTAGTTTAGTAGTTGATAAATCTACATACCTCAAGAATGACAACTGACTGAGGAGATAAAGTCACTGTGTCATACTTGGAAAAATATTTGAATGCATACTAGAGAAAAAAATAAGGCTGCTTTTCACTCTCAGATGAGAGGTAAAGTAGTCAGAAGATAACTGAATTATAGCATCAAGCAACCAGATCTATGCTTATAGTGGTTTAAGCATAGTCACTTGGACTTTTATCATGGACATTTCATCAGAATGTCTTTACTTTCCATGTACTCTGGAAGATCATTTTTGTAATTCCAAAGACATGTTCTTCTCAATGGTGTTTTCTTAATAAACAAATTTGTCTGTAATTCTTGCTAAGAAAATCTAATATATAACTAAAGTTCAGATAATTAATTCATTCCTCTTTGTTATTTTTTCTCCTTGAAATCCAGGTATGTAATCAGTCTCATGATTGTGAGTGTATCAGGCTAAAATCTGAAATTTGAGTGTTTTAGGAGATAGGCAAATAGACATAAAGGCTATTGAATACACATTGCAAGTCTACAAACCAGGTTATCTAATAATATAGCTCTGTAGATAAATTTTCTTTTGCTTATAGTTGATTCTAAAGTAGATTGTTTATTTAAGAGTATAAGTCATAAAATAATATTTTCTGTGTTATAAGAATGGGAAGCTCAGGTCTGGTAATAAATTATGGCTACGTTTTATAATTAAGCTGTCAGAAGAATAATTTGGGAAGTTAGTAATTGCTTTTCTCTTGCTTGGAGCATTTATTTTGGTTTATATATTTTTAATATTCTGGTACTGATGCTCATAAAGCATTTAAAATAATTTTAAATTTTTAATTATGTAAACTTCCAAAATTAAAAAATAATCAGTAGATTTTACTGCCCAAACCTAATTATATTCATATTTGCATACCACCTTATACCTATTACTTTTTTGGTTAGCCCTTATGCAAAGATAGTCTTGCATTTTCTTAGCTATAATTATAGAATTAGATGCATGCCACATTGGGCACTTTATTTCTATTTTCTACAGTCTTCATAAGTCTTACTATAGAGATAAATAATATTTTATTTATCATATTGGTATAACATCACTTGCTAATCATTTACTTCATGATCACATAAGTTATTTGTAAGTATTTGCTATTGAATATAATGCTACAACAAACATCTCCATATAAAAGTTTTAGAGGGGTTTATTGTTACCAGTAATTTGTTCCAAATCTCTTTGAAATAGTGTAAGAGCTGTCAGGGTCACAGCAAAAAAGAGATGGCATACTCCGAAGGATTTTGTTTATTATGATTTCATTTAATAAATGTACCTAAGGTTTCTAATGTATCCGCAATAGTACTGTACTATTTACAATAGCAAATACTAAATTACCATCTATGTCTTTAAGCGTGTATGACCTCCTATTACAATACAGAGACTTCTGTTACCCTTGGTTTCTGGAAAGTAAAAACTCTTAAATCCTGTTTCTCACAAAATCGCTGGGCCTCAGAGCAAGTCTCACTTAGGACTCATGGGGGCCCCTTCACTCCTGAACTTAGAGACCTTAACATGCCAAAAAGTCCTGCCCTTCTCAGCAGTTGTCAAACTATGAGAAAGGTTCAAGTCCCACTGGCATTCGTGTTTACCCTCCACACATTTTCTATGTCTTTTTAATCTCTTTTAGTCTGTACAACTATCCTGTGAGAAATGCATCGCTATCCCTTGAATAGTGGGATGTTAAAAATTAGATGTTAAGTAGTTCCCTCAAGGTCACAGCTATGAAGTGGTACAGCCAGGATGTAACCCAAGATCTTTCTCTTTTAAACCTCATGCTCCTTATACCATTCCACCCTGCTGTGTAACACAGATGTCTAGTAAATCAACATAAAGTGTGTGAAGTTCCAACGCAGTGCTGGTATACATTAGGTGTTCCCCAAATAATTACTTGTCATGGTGTTTGTTTTTCTCCAGTATGGAATTAACTTTGGTTATATATTCCATTTAACTCTATTCTGTTTAATTTGACATTTGTTGAATGCCTATGGTGTGCTAGGCAGTTTCCCAGGTACCAAGGCTGTAGAATGAGTGAGGCAAGGTGTTGGCCGTTGAGGTGCTTCTGGCTACATCTGGACAACAAGACTGCAATCAATGTGGTAAGTGTTGTGAAGAGAAGCATGGGCATCTGGCAGTGGGCAGCACCTAGCAGTGGGCAGGTGAGGGTATACCCATTAAGGATTCAATCAGGAGAGTGATGTTGTGGGATTTGCCTTTTTTTCTCCTTCTTCTCCTATTTCTTCTTCTGCTTCTGCTTCTTCTGCTTCTGCTTCTTCTGCTGCTTCTGCTTCTTCTCCTTCCGCTTCTGCTGCTTCTGCTGCTTCTGCTTCTGATTCTGCTTCTCCTTCTGCTTCTTCTGCTCTTATCCTTCTTCATCTTCTCTCTTTTTTTTTTTTTTTTTTTCGTCATCCCTCTGCTACAGGAGGATGTACTCTTTAAATGGATAGCCATGATGGAAGAAAGGAGGATGCACTGTGAGTGCAAAGCCAGAAAAGATGAGGCAGACAAAAGAGGCCAAAACAATAATCAACATGAGTGAAGATGAATGCCTGAACTAGAGGAGTTACAGCAAGGCTAAAACAGTAGGAGGAAAAGCAGAGGAGCAATATTTAGAAGGGAAATCAGCAAGATGTAGTGACTAAATGAGGTGAGCATGAGGGAAGGTATTTCAAGTGACTCCAAGCAGTCTGGCTTTGGTTTCTAATGCATGCTGGCACGATCATGTGAGGAAATACATGTAGTGGCAGGGGAACCTGGTGTAGAAGATTCTCAGTAATTGGGGTATGTTTATTTCACTAAGTTATGGTCCTTCCAAGTGGAAGCCTAAGTTGTTGGGCAGATCTGAGGCATCAACTTATAGGTGATAATACATACTGTGAAATTAAATGAGAGCCACATCCTGTCTGCCCCCATCTGAAGAAGCATATGCAAAGTAATAAGAGCAATGGACAGAAAACAGACCTTCAAGAGTACCAACATTTTGAATTATGCAAAGAAAAATGATAGAAAAAGGGGACGAGAAAGCAATAGGCAGAGTTTTGATGACAGAAGAGGGCATTAATGAAATAAACAGGTGGTTTCAAGAAGGGGGTTAATATGCTAAATAAATAAATTAAATGGATTTAAAAATAGGAAGATCAATTATGGTTAGCCAGATATTGTCAGGGCAGAGGATAGAGAAGGAAGCCCAATTTTAATAGATGAATGAATGGGGAAGTAAAGAAGTGGTGGTGGTCAAGTGCAGACTATTGTTTCTGAAAGCAGCTAATAAGGGTTAGCTGATAGAAACATGGCTAACATTAAAGGGGCACACAAATTCAAAGATTTTTTAAATGGGAGATCCATAAGCCTGAAGAAAAGACAGATGAAGAGAAGCAGAAAAGTTGAAGGCATTTGAGAAAATTGGAGAACAGACAGAATAGTATCTCAAGAGGCTAAGTGGAAGGCCTGGCCTTGAGAAAAAGGCAAGAGACCTCATTCACTGAGATTGGTGGGAGAGAGTCAAAGATGACTCCGGTTCAAAATTTGAGGGAAGGTATGGATGTTTGAAAGTATTCGTTCTTCAACATATCAATATTGTCAGTAGAATAAAAGGCCAAGGCACCAATAAAGAGTTAAAAAGGATCTTAAGGGGGAATGGCAGGAATCTGAAGAAGTTCTTGGGAAGGGTGGCAAGAGTTACTACCAAGAACACAGCATAGGACAGTCAAGCATTGATTAGACTCCAGCAAAGGTGAATATGATATTGGCCCCTAGCAAATACCAGGTGATCTTTTCCTGAGACTGCTCAACAGCCAAGGTATATGCATAGGAAAGTCCAGGGTTTCACATATTTGGGGGTGTTGGTACAAAAAAGTGGTTCCAGCAATCAGTTACAGGGTTCAAGCTGGGGAGGGATATAAACAAGAACAATGTGGTAGATAAACTGGGGTAACAGAGCCATGAGATAAGAGATGTCTGTGGAGTCAGAGAGATATCTATGGAGAGTGAGGTCTGAGGAGAGAGCTGGAAGTAAGAGGGCAGGAGAGTTGTAGGGAATAACAAAGTTCAGTGTATATTCACAGTTGCCAAGATTTTGTGGGGTGGCAAGGGCATGTGAAAGTCACTGGAGTTGGAGAAGCAGAAGAACCTTGAAGTCAGGGAAGATAATAACAGGATTTAGCAGAGGATGAAATTGTGACCCAGGTGTCAAGAGTCTTCAATGGAGAAAGTGAGTGACCCAGAAGAGTTGCTTTTCTAGGAGAACCAAGCATCTGTCATTACCAGGTAGTCAATGGAGCCCTCTTTTAATACACAGAGGCTGTGCCATGGGCTTCCAAGGTGCGGCTGAAATATATGGGGCAGCAGAGGGAGTACCATTTGTGTTGATCCAGAGAAGACAGAAAACCATAAGAGTGAGAGAGAATAATGTTTCAGAGGGATTTCTATTTTAGCCCATTATCCTAAGTGACCAGAATGGAAGGTCATGGAAATTAGTCTAAAATTTTTTTAAGGGAACTTTAGTATTAGATTTCAACACATGAACATTTGACTTGGAATGATCTAATTCATATCCATCAGGGAAGTCTGGAATGGCTCAGGCAAAGCTTGTCTTGGGTTTTAGATTGGTAGAAATTACAATTTCCCTATACTCCAGCCACATCATCCATCTTTACTTTCAAACTGGCCAAGTTCATGTCCTCCTCACCCGTCTAGTATCAGCTGAAGTTTAACTTTGTGGTGGGGCTTTTTTCAGCTACGTACACTAAAGGGGAAACCACTGTTGTCGTTTCGAATCTCACTACTGTTTTCTGTTTTCTCAATCACCTCTGTTACTTCTCTGTTGTTTTCTTGCACTTGGATTTCACTTCATTCTACTCAATAAATATTTATTGAATGAATGTTTGTACTCTTTGGCAGCAAAAATATACCAAGGGATTTATGGACCATGTTGTTTATTTCAGAATAGCAGTTGACTTTATGGGGCCAAATCATTAATAATAGAGTTAATCTAACATATTAGACATTTAAGTACAATAAGCAAAAAGCAAGTGAATCAATCACATGTTGACCCTATTTAACCCTTAAAAAGTGAAAAAAAAAAACTATTGCTATATATCATAGTGCTATTATAACTAAATTTTTATTAAATGTGAGCACCATTTATAGGTCCCCACTGTACCCAAGGCAAGTAATGGAACATAAAGATTAAAAAGAGATGGTCTTTCTTATCAATGAAGAGTTAACAGGGAAGATGAGACATACATGTACAAGAAAGTTATAACCAAAATGATACTGAAGCAGAAGTTAAGTTAGATTAAGTTAAGCTCAGGTCCCCAGTTCCCCACCTGGTACTTGTTTGTCCTTAAGCATGCTATTTTCCCTCGAAGCATCAGCTTCAGCAACATAAGACTAATAATGATACATACTTCATAGGGTTCATGTGAAAACTAAATGACATTTTAAAAAAAATGAAGTTCTTAGCAAAATACCAAACATACAGCAAGGATTCACGGAATGCCGACTGTCAGTGCTTACAGTCCGACTGAAGGATTCTTTGATTTAATTAACTGTAATGAAGTTTTCTTTATAACTTGTAAAGTTATAAAGTTATAACTTTGTAAGCTTGAAAAAGTATTTTCTGGGATTACCTCTGATCATTACAACTCATTCCTATTTAACTAATTAGTTGTATTGGACAAATAGTAATGTACATCTAAACTTCATGATATATGCCTCAACAAATAAGAAAACTATTATTCATAAAATAACGTTATTGAATAAAAAGTTATGAATATGGGAATGAGCAGCTTTCTGAACTAACTTCTCATCAGCCTAGCTATCAGGAAAGTAGGGCTTTTTTTGAAAATGGAGAATTGTTAATAAAACTGAGAACGTTTACTGATCTATGGAAATTTAACCATAAGTTTTAACCACGAGACTTAAGCTCACTTATCTGCAGAAATATCTATGGTGTAATATTAGCTACACTTACTAGCTCCTGGCACTATTCAAAAACAAATGCTTTCCTCTACAAGTAATTATCATTTGATCTATAAAATATGGACTTTAGCCATAAATATCTGGGTCAGAAAGTCTTATAAAGCAAAATACTGTAGGAAATATGTGGAATTGTGTCAGAATTATCTAAAACTTGGATCATTTATTAGTTACTTGAGCAAGATTTCTTCCCGGAAAGTTATAGCCATATAGGTTTTTATGTTCACAGATGTAACATTTGAAGTGTAAGATCAAAAGATTGGTATTTCTAAGTCAAATATGATCATACAGATATGTAAAATCACCAAAGAGATTTATCTGGTACATTCCACATTTCAATCTGTTTTCTTACTAATACATATTTGAAAAATAAAACCCTAAAAGTCTTAGTTGTTCAAGCATGTGGTTAAAATTCAACATTAGATGCTTTCTGAAAGAAATCTGATAGTGACACTATTGGCCTGGTAATCTTATCCTATATACACACGACATGAGAACAATTACTCCTGTGTTTATCTTCATTATAGTGAGGACATTAGAAAATGTCAATGTATGTTGTAACTACTAAAGCTCTGGAACAACACATGTAATCTGAAAAGTCAAAGCTGATTTATTCCAGGCATCATTTAACAGAAATGACACATCAAAAAGTAATAAAATATTATCAGATTTTTATTGCAAATCAGGTTCAAAAACATTTTTAAAGAGAAGAGTTAGAAAAGTGAACGTCTTTAAATGTCTTCAAGATTAATGGTAAGACATTCTGAATTGGCCGTGTTACAGAATAGTGGAGGAATTGTATAACTTAATTACAGTCTGGACATACAGATGCTATGGGTTTTAGAGACAGTTTTCACTTTGGCTATTTATTCAGACAGTATTATATTCCCAACAATAATAATGTTTTATTTCATCATCCTGTTTGAACCAGGTTTAAGCACACAGCTGCAGCATGTTGAATTTTTAAGAAGCAAAGTCAGCCCAGTTTCAGGAGTTTGGGCTTTTTATTCCATATTTGAATTTATTTTTCCTGGAAAGGAAAAATAGTTATAGCAGCACCTGGTATAGTTCCATGAACATAGTGGAGGCTTAATAAATATTTATCACTGTTGAAGTTAGAAGAAACACTAATTTGCACACTGCACGATGTTGAATTAGGACCATATTGCTGTAAAAAGCATAAACATTGGGTGCGGCATCCAAATCTTAGACAATTTTTGAAAATGACTATTTTGCAGGAGGTCTAATCTGCTACAGAAAAAATAAAATGTTACTTATAACTATTATTGAGATGCATTAAAATCTAGAGAACTCTTTAGAAAATCAGACTCTACAGAACGCTGGAAAGTGTTACTTTTTGTATGCAATCTGATTGGCCTTGGCAGGAGAGCCAGAAGAGAACCCCAGCTGGAGATCTGTAGGAAAGAGAAGTAAGCCAAGACTCATGGGGATAGCGGAGGTCTGATGGATATGACTATAAGCTCCCCCCAGTCTCAGCATCTAACAGGACACACCAAACCTGAATCCAAACCAGATTAATGGTGACAGTCACCATCTCAAGCCAGGTGGGAGCATGGCACCAGGAACTGGTTATGTGGGAAATGTTATTATCCAACAGATGACAGTTTTATGTTCAGAATGGGAGACGCTGTCTGGGTTGTAATAGGGCCTTAGCCAGTGGGCTGCAGAGGGGAGAAAATTGGGATAGGATCCAGATCCCCCAGAGAGAAGAGGTTGGCAAGACTAGTCAGTTCGTAGGCCCAGACAATTTGGCTGGAGTTCAGAGCTAGAATCCGTTACCAGCAAAGAATAAAGTGCAAACAAAGAACAGAGGCAAGAATCTAGAAACACAGTGAGGTTAGGGGTGGGATTGAGGGGCTTACTATTTATTGGTGGCCACATAAATGTTTACATAGGACTCCCTCAATAGCAGGCTTAGGGTGATGGATGAACTCCAGACTCTATTTATTGATAGGAATGGACCTCCTAACATCCCATCAAGCCTGGGTCTCATTTGAGTAACAACTTGATGGTGCTGTGTTGTAGGTTGACATGATGTAGTATTGGCTGCTGGGCATGGCTATGCAAGAGCGGTCAGTTTGGGGCACTAGTTTTTTATTCTGTAATAAGCTTAAATAAACCCAAAACTATATTAAAATTGAACATTTGTTTATATACTAGAATGTCAGCCCCACAAGGGGAATTTTTGTCTTTTTTTTTTCATTGATGTATAACATGTGCCTAACTGGCATTTAGTATTTAACAGGTATTGGTTGAATTAAAAATGAATTAATCAAATATATTCTAAACATTACCAAAGGGTGTGCAAAAGTTGGATGTGAATTCCCTTTCTAATTATACTGTATTTCAGTTTCTTTAATCACAAGTGCAATTCCAGATCAACAAAAGACAGAAACTGATCAAAGGGTTTTCCATACCTTTATTCCACTAAAACAGAAGAGAAATATTATTTTATTTATCAAGAAACCAAAAGTAGGGGATTTTGACAGTTGGCTAACTTTATGTGTCAAGTTGACTGAGCCATGGCATACGCAGATATTTTGTCAAACATTATACTGGATGAGTTTAACATCGAAATTGATGGGCTGAGCAAAGCGCATTGTCCTTTCTAATGTGGTGGGCCTCATCCAAACAATTGATGGCCTAAATAGAAAAAAAAGGCTAACTGTCTCATGAATAAGAGGGAATTCCTCCTGCCTAAATGCCTTCAAGTTGGGACATTGGGGTTTTTTTTCCTGCCTTTGAACTTTAATCAGCTTTTCCTGGTTCTTGGGCCTGCTAGCCTTTAGACTGGAACTACACCACCAGTTCTCCTGAGTCTCCAGCTTGCCAACTGCAGATATTGGAATTTGTCAGCCTCTGTAATTGCATGAGCTAATTCCTTATTATTTACTTATATATACATTCTATTGGTTCTGTTTCTCTGGAGAACCCTTACTAATACAGGGAGTTGCAGCCCTGGTTCATTCAGTAGCTCAACAACATCAAGGACAAGATTCTTGCCATTTTCTTATTCTGCTGTCTTTAGCATCTTGGCTTGCTGACTTATACTGGTTCTCCTCATTGCCTAAGTAGCTGTAGTAGCTCTAGGCATCACTTCGTCGGCCATACACGTAGTCAGAATAAAGTTACTGTTTCTTTAAATATGCTTCTGTTTAAGAGCAGCCTTTCTGAAGCAACGCCAAGCTGGCTTCCGCTTATCTTTCATTGACCAGAACAATCACATGACTCCTGTTAAACCAGTCTCTGAAAATCAGAGTAGAATCATCACGATTGGCTAAAAGTAACTAAATTTATCCCCTTGAACAAGGGATCTGATTCACTTTCCCTGAGCCAATGGCCACTAGCAGGTGAACAACTGAACATGTTTTAACAGCTTGAAAGAAGAGAGAAATGGGCTTGAAAGCAAATACCTTCTTGCTATTCCTATTCTGCTTTTAGCCCACCATTTCCATGAGGCAGGAATCTTGAATTTTCCTAATGGTCCTGAGCCTCAAAACTGACTTTTCCCACTAAGTGATGAGGAGGTTTAGGATCTTAGAGTCCACAACCAGGATCTCTACTTGCAGTTTCAGAACTGAAACACTCACTACCTGTCTTAGGCCATTCCTGCTACGAATAACAAAATACTTTACACTGGGTAATTTATAAATAACAGAAAATTATTGCTTACAGTTTTAGAGGCTGGAAAGTCCAAGATCAAGGTCCCCGGAGACCGTGTCTGGTGAGGGTCCAGTCTCTGCTTCCAAGATTGTACCTGGTTGCTGCATCCTCACATGGAGGACTGGACGAACTCTGTTTCCCCATATGGTGGAAGGGATGGAAGGGATAAAGGAGATGAAAGGGGAGGCAGATCTCTGAAGTCTCTTGTGTAAGGGTATTAATTCCATTCACAAATCCGGAGCCCCCATGACCTAATCACCTCCCAGAGTCCCCACCTCCTAATACCATCACCTTGGTGATTAGGTTTCAACATATGAATTTTGGAGGGACACATACATTCAAAACAGAGCACTCCCCCAGCACTCATCTGATTCCCTTCTTGGGAATTGACCACAGTTGAAGAAAGGGCCCTCATTCATCAGGTTGCAGTTGGGTGGGGTTGGGACACTGGTCTGTGCAGGAGCATGAAGGCACAGCTCCCTTTGCCTCTTAATGCTGGGGTCATCCCAGCCCCAGTCTTCCCCACAGGATTAGTTGAGGTGTTTATTATGGCAGTGCTGTTATTCATTCTCTCCCTCCACCCAATTCTGTATTTTTTTTACTCCCCTTTATCCCCATCTGTTCACTCCCACCCCAAGGATGGATCCCAAGAGCCTTCCTAAATAAACCTCCATATTCAAACCTTCTCCTTATAGTCCATTTTCTTGGAAATCCAACCTGAACAGGAGCAGACCACAGGGGGACTGACCTGCAGTTTATGTGACTATCAGGTAACTGCTCCGCTAGATGGAGACCACAATCTGACCCCTTCTTCAGGACAGAAATTGTGGCCTGTGGTGAAATATATTACAAATTCTACTTGCTTTAATTGGTGTATAAAAGTTCAAATTTAGGCCCAAATTTCTCCCTAATCTAGCTACAGATATATATACGTATATCAAAAAAGGACATGCAACAGATTTCTAAATAAAACCTTAAAGCAAATAATTTGCAAATGTTATTATTCTGCCTTTGTGCTAATCTTTTATAAAAAGGCACAGCCACCTTTGCATAACTCACTTTAAAAACAATAAAAAATAGATTCGATCCATCTGCTACCACACGAAGGAAAAATTATTACTAGGCCATGTCTAGGATCTCAGGACCCACTTGGAGATTTTTCAGAGGATATCCCATAAATAACTTCTATAATATGCAAGGCACAGTCTTGGGAATACAAAAATGAAAAAGGCGTATTGCTTTAAGAAGTTTACACTCTAGTGGAGCAGACAGAGAAGTGAAAGGTGTAGTGTGATAAATGCATGAGAGAGAAGGGTATTACGAGAGGACCCAGCATGTCACCTAACTCAGCCTAGGTAATAGAGAAGGTTTACCAGAAGAAAATCAGTAACACACTTAGCAGAATGTATGCTTTCAAGGAAGAGGAGAGTTCCCGGGGGAGAGAAAAACATATGCATAGGCCCAGAGATAAGAGATAAGATAAGATCCAGGACTTATTCTAGAAACTGAAAGTATTGCCATTATATTGCAACACCTAAAACAGTGCCTGACAATGCTGAATGCTTAGTCAATATCTGCTAAGTAGATCAATGAACAAATGAAGTAGTTGCGTCATTTGACACATCTAGTACAAGGCAGGACAGCTGTGAGAGATGATGTTGGAAAGATTACATAGGAATTAGGTCACGAAGCGTCTTCCTAATATATCAAGTTAAAGGGTTCCTTATTCTGAAATATATGAGAAGTTTAAAAATTTAAGTATGGTGGCCATGATCAGAGTTGCTGACAACCATGCACACTATAGATTACAGAGGCATGATTGAGGGCAGGGAGTCTAGTAGGAGATCATCACAGTAATCCAGGGAAGACATACACTGTTGTGAAGGCTTGAGAAAGAGCAACAGAGACCAATAAATAATAAAGATCAATGCATTCTGGAGATATTTAGAAAGAACTATAAACAAGACTTGGATAACAGTTTGGATTTGCATCCTTGGTGAGAAACAGACACCATTTGCTTTTTAAAATCTTGGGAATTTCATTGGACATTTTGCATCCACCATGCCGTCCATGTGAGTTGTCAGTTGTCAAGATGCTTTTAGTTGCTTTAATTGAACTTATCTCTGCAGGGAAATTTTTCACAAAGTTATTATAACCCCCAATATTGTTACATCTTCTTTGGTTTTCTTTCAGTTCTCCAATTTCTTCTATTCTATTTCCTGGGTAACCCATGTAGTAAGGTAAAAGAAAAAAATGTTTCTGATGTCTGTATTGTTCAGGGCTGTTGTTTCATTATGTGATACTTCAAAAAATAGCCTTTCATACCAAATTTTAAGTTATTCAGAAGAAATAAAAAGTTAACATTACCAATGAGGAAACATAGTCTGTACATTTTCCAATCTATATTCTTCAAGGGAAGGTGTAGCTGGACCAAAGTAGAGCTACTTATAGATCTTCATGGTGCTCCTAAGAGTAACAGGCTGGGATATACAGAAGCAACAGCAAGGCCAGGCTGGCCACTCAATGTTTTATCTCCTTGTGAGGAGATTATTTCAGAAAGCAAAGAGAACAGGGGAGGGGAAAAATTAAAAGCTTTATTCTCGGCCAAGCACAGTGGCTCACGCCTGTAATCTTAGCACTTTATTGGCCTCCAAAGAAGTGATAAATTGGGAGGCTGAAGTGGGTGGATCACAAGGTCAGGGGTTCGAGACCAGCCTGACCAACATGGTCAAACCTCTTCTCTATTAAATATACAAACATTAGTCAGGCGTGGTGGTGTGCACCTGTAATCCCAGCTAGTCAGGAGGCTGAGGCAGGAGAATCGCTTGAACCCAGGAGGCAGAGGTCGCAGTGAGACGAGATTGTGCCAATACACTCCAGACTGGGCGACAGAGCGGGACTCTGTCTAAAAAAAAAAAAAAAAAGCTTTATTGTCTTCCAAGTTCACTGCAGTTGTTCTGTTTCAATATTAGATCTTCTTACGATTAACATCAGCCCTCTATAGTCAGTCTCAGGAATCTGCAAACTTAGGGGTTTTTTTGATACTCCTATACAGTGCCATTCATCAATAAATTTGGAATGGGGGCAGGAGATAATTTCAAAAACAATATAATATGATCTAGGAGAATACAACATCATTGCATTATTCACATAAATTATCCACTTTTCTCACAGATGGATTCACACTAAAATGAACGGTGAAAGGGGGAAGAAAAAAATTCAGTCCTAGTCCAAGGCAAATCTGTTAATATTTTCCAACCCCTTTTCTTTAAAATGTTAATTGTAATTTGTTAAAAATTTGCATTAAATGAAGTTGAAACATCTGGCATAGAAGGCATCAGGTGATGTCATCAAGCAAATGTGTGATACATCTATGAAAAGTGATCAGATCTGACCAGCAGCAGCTGACTGGACTCTATGGCATTTCTTCCAAGTGCCCTGTCTCCTGTGGCCTTGTCTGCCTTGCTGATTTCTATTATTTGATCCCAATATCTTTTCTATTTGACTCTTGGCAGTGCTTCTTCAATAGCATAGTAATTGCCTGTGAATCTACCACACTGCCACTCTCCCATTACATTACATTTAAGGGCACTACGAGACCTCCAGGATTGACTGCTACACATCTCGGGCCTGACATTGGTATAGCCCGTGCAGTACATGATACTAAGATCCATCAGTGGATGTGGGAAAATATACACACCAAGACTGGGCATGCATTCTAAGACTGGATTGTGGTGACGGTTATATAATGTATAAACGTACTAAAAATCACTGAACTATACACTTAGAATTGGTGAATCTTGTAATATGTAAATTTTACCTTACTAAAGATTAAAATAAAAAGATTCATCAGGCAGTAGAAGTAGGTAGGACAAGTTTAGACTGCCACTGAACTCATCCTAAGTATAAATCAATACAGGGGATTCTATCATCATGACAGGAGCTGACCACACAGAAATTCAATTTGTTGGAAGAAAGCACGAAGCCTGTTACATCAGTTCCCAGTCTTGGGAAGAGTAGAAACAATTTAACAACCCAATAAAAGATAATGTTTTTGTTAGTGGTAGTGATTCATCATAGTTGACACTGAGATTCCAAGACCAGGTCCCAACTGCTGAGAGAGCACTGCAACAAGGAATTTACAATTGTCAACTGGGGTTTTAAAATGTAAACCAACCCTGTCTAATTTAAGGGCGCAAAAAATAATTTATTGGAAAAGTATGGGGTCTTTCACAGAACTAAATAAAAAGCTAAACAATCAAGCATTAAGTAGAATACTACAGGAAACAGGACGACCACAATAATCTGGTATTCAGGATTAATGAATAGTCTCTTTAGAGAGCTGCCAGCACACACTAACCATCACTAACCATCTTAAACAGTTAATTACCATGTTCAGGGCTAAGTTCTATATTTAAGAAATTTAGGTGTTGCAATTCTCAAACAGTTAAGATGGTTAGTGATGGTTATTGTGATGGCAGCTCTCTAAAGATGGTTAACCATCACTAACATCTTAACTGTTTGAGATCATTCCAGATTTGGTTTCCAGAGAAGTAATGGATTGTTCTTGCTTAGGCCAAGTGTCCATCCATGCCTTGGGTAGGGCTCTTTCACTGACATCCCCTCTAAGACCACACACAATGGAAGAGGGTGAGGGGATTATTTTTCATATTAAAATGAATGTATTTTTACCAAAACTACAAGAAAGGGATGCTGGGCAGAAAACACACACACACACACACACACACACGTCCACTATGCTATTATCAATGCATGCAATCTGAAGTTCTTTTTCTAGATAGTGTGTCCATTAAAGGCAGGAACTTGGCAACTAGGCTAAGATTACAAGAATTTCTGTAGCTTTACAGAAAAGAGGCTAGAAAGAACACAACAGGGGCTCAATTCTGTAAGAGGTCTGAGATTACTTAAATAAATAAATAAATAAAAAGAGATTGGAGATAAAACAGAAGTTTAGTTTTATAAATAGGGTGAAGAAGGCTTAAAGGAGGGAAATTCAGATGCGAGAAACTCCAGTGGGAAAAAAGGAGTAGCTATAACTCATAGAACAAAGCCCAGAACATGGTAATTATTTTTGGGCAGCAAGGGCACCCTAGGAATATTGAACCAGTGGTCAGCCCAAGAGCACCTTCTTCTGTTCTCTCTTGTTATTCTCTGCCATCCCAGCCAAGTATCACAGTTGGTCTAGGTCAGTTTAATCACATCTTTATTTTGTTAGAATTAGCTCAGTACTTAGATATCAGCATTTATTAGTAGACCCAGTTGTGGTTTCTCCACAAAATATTTTGAATTTTTCCAAGAAATCCCATTTCTTAAAATTTTGAGAGCTACTGATTAAAATAAAAACCTAGTGGGAGGCAGACTTTGAGTTTCTATGGCTTTGATGTTTTCTGAGTGGTATGGAAAGAATGAAAGTCAGTTAAGGTATACAGTAATTAGTGCCTGCTCTGTGCAGAGTGCTGTGAAAAATACTGAAAATACAAAGATGGACGGTGCTATGCTTTGAATGTTTTTGTTCCCTCCAAAACTCACATTAAAACTTAATCCCTAATGCAACAGTGTTGGGAGGTGGGGCCTAAAGGAAGGTGTTTGGGTCATGAGGATTCCGCCTTCATGAATGAATTAATGCCACTATAGAAAGACTGGGGAATGGGTTCACTCTCTTCTGCTCTTCTGGCATGGATATGGAGTTTAAGGTGCCATCTTGGAAATGAAGACCAGGTCCTTACCAGACACCGAACCTGCTGGCACCTTGACCTTGGACTTTGCAGCCTCCAGAAAGGTGAGAAATAAATTTGTTTTGTTATAAATTATCCAGTCTCAGATATTCTGTTATAACAGCACAAAACAACTGAGACAGATATCCATCAGCAGTATCCTTAAGGTGCTTATAAAATACTAGATATAAAATACCAGCATTTGTCGTATATATAAATGTATGTGGCATGTGTGTTCAAAGGCTATTAGGGCATAGCATAAGTATTAATACCTAGTCTACCCTGGGGAATCAAGAATTGAATCTCCTTCAAAGGAGAAGTGATATTTACAAGGAGACTTGAAAGAGAAATGGGATTTGGGCAAGTGGACAAGGAAATATGCATGATTATGAGAGCATATGGCATAACTCTCCTTTAAACATGAGAGGAACTGACATCTTGGAGGAGCTTCATAAAGTATAGTGCTTCTGGGGAGGAAACGGAAAAGGAATGATGAGGCTGGGAGTCTCATTGTAGATCACATATATCTGGTCATTGAGGCAAGTCATTAAAGAATTCTGAGCAGGAGAGTAACATGATAAAGAGCCTTGGAAAGCCATGAGAAAGATAAAGAAGGGTAAGACCTTCTGTTTCCAGGGACTTCTGCATCATCCAGGTAAGACATGATCAGTGACTGTGGAGAGAATGGAATGGATATCTAGTTGATAAAACGGACAACAATTAATATAACAGTTAACGTTCATAAAGATCTATGTGTCAGGCATTGACACTGTGCAGTGACTAGGAATCCAGGCTCTGAATCCAACTGCCTGAGTTCAAACATTTTGTCTCCATTCATTATGAGCCATCATGGGCAACTTGCTCAGTTTCCCTGTATCTCAGTTTTCTTATCTGTAATTAGGACCTACTTCATGGGACAGTGAGGATTATTCAGTTAATATATGAAAAGCATTTAGAACAGTGCCTGGAATATAATAAGTACTTAAAAAATGTTACAATTATTATTATCTCATTTTACATATGCATACACTATAATATACTTATTTGAGTATTTTCCAAGGATAGATAGTTGATTCATGATATGTATATGATATATAACTTCTAGCACGACTCCAAGTCCTCTAAGCAACAGACTGGTACTCACTAATAGAAGCTTAAGAAAAGATTTCAGATGATCAAATGATCTGTATATGATGGTTTTTTAAAAACTTTTATTTTAGGTTCGGATATGTGGAGCGGTTTGTTACATATGCAAACTCACGTCATGGGGGTTTGTTGTACGGATTATTTCATCACCCAGGTATTAAGTTCAGTACCCAATAGTTATCTTTTATGCCCCTCTTCCTCCTCCTCCCACCCTCCACCCAGTGTCTATTATTTCTTTCTTTGTGCTCATGAGTTTTCATCATTTAGCTCCCACTTATAAGCGAGAACAGGTAGTACGTGGTTTTCTGTTCCTGTGTTAGTTTGCTAAGGATAATAGCCTGCAGCTCCATCCAGGTTCCCACCAAATACATGATCTTGTTCTTTTTTATGATTGCATAATATTCCTTTATATGTAGGCACCATATTTTCTTTATTCAGTCTACCACTGATGGGCATTTAGGTTGATTCCATGTATTTGCTATTGTGAATAGTGCTGCAATAAACATTCACATGCATGTGCCTTTATGGCAGAATAATTTATATTCCTCTGGGTAGATATTCAATAATAGGATTGCTGCACAGAATGGTAGTTCTGCTTTTAGGATTTTGAGGAATCTCCATACTAGTTTCCACAGTCATTGAACTAATTTACACTCTCACCAACAGTGTATAAGTGTTCCGTTTCCTCCACAACCTTGCCAGCATCTGTTATTTTTTGATTTTTTAATAATAGCCATTCTGTCTGGTGTGAGATGATATTGCAGTTTTCATTCTGCATTTCTCTAATGATCGGTGATATCAAGCTTTTTTCATATGCTTATTGGCCGCATGTATGTCTTCTTTTTAAAAGTGTCTGGTCATATCCTTTGCTCACTTTTTAATGGGGTTGTTTGTTTTTCTCTTGTAATTTTGTTTAAGTTCCTTATAGATGCTGGATATTAGACCTTTGTAATACGCATAGTTTGCAAATACTTTCTCCCATTCTGTAGGTTGTCTGTTCACTCTGCTGATAGTTGTTTTGTTGTTGTTGTTGTTGTTGTTTGTTTTTTTGTTTTTGTTTTTTTTTTTTGCTGTGCAGAATCTCTTAAGCTTAACTAGATCCCATTTGTCAATTTTTGCTTGTGTTGCAATTGCTTTTGGTGTCTTCATCATGAAATTTTTGCTTGTTGCTCTTACCAGAGTGGTATTGCTTAGGATGTCTTCTAGGGGTTTTGTAGTTTTGGGTTTTACATTTAAGTATTTGATTCATCATGGGCTGAGTTTTTTATGTGGTGTAAAGAAGGGGTCCAGTTTTAATCTTCTGCATATGGCTAGCCAGTTATCACAGCACCATTTGTTGAATAGGGAGCTTTTTCCCCATTGCTAGTTGTTGTCAGCTTTGTCAAAGATCACGTGGTTGTAGGTGTCTGGCATTACTTCTGGGCTCTCTATTCTGTTCCATTGGTCTATGTGTCTCTTTTTATAAAAAGTACCATGCTGTTTTGGTTACTGTAGCCCTGTAGTATAGTTTGAAGTCAAGTACTGTGATGTCTCCAGCTTTGTTCTTTTTGCTTAGGGTTACATTGGCTATTCGAGCTCTTTTTTGGTTCTATATGAATTTTAAAATAGTTTTTTATAGTTCTGTGAAAAAATGTCATTGGTAGTTTGATAGAAATAGCATCGATTCTGTAAATTGCTTTGGGCAGTATGGCCATTTTAATGATATTGATTTTTCCTATCCGTAAGCATGTAATGTTTTTCCCATTGTCAGTGTCATCTCTGATTTCTTTGAGAAGTGTTTTGTGGCTCTCATTGTAGAGATTTTCCACCTCCCTAGTTAGCTGCACTCCTTTACACCAACAACTGCTAAGCCTAAAGACAAATCAGAAAGGCATTCCCATTCACAGTTGCCACAAAAAGGATAAAATATCTAGAAATAAGGCTAACAAGGGAGGTGAAAGGTCAAGTTAATCAGGAACATAAGTTCTTGAGTCAGAGTAGTGACAGCTGATATACAAAGTAATGGATAGAGCCAAAGGCCTTTCTTAAGGAAGAATTTATAGTACTTGGTAATAGATAAACTATCAAAGGTAAATAAAAGACAAGAAGCAAACGTGACTAAAAGATTTTGAATTTAGAGTGCAAAGTACGAGAAACACAGAACCTAAGCGGCAAAGATGTTTTTAGATCATTGAATTAAGATTTTTTGATAGGTTGAATTTTGGGTAATGATGTAACATTTAAGTGGAAATATCCAGTTGGCTGCTGTATATTAAAAGTTTTTAGAGCTGGAAAGTATCTTAGGAATTACCATAGTCCAATTGCCTTATTGCCTTAGCAAGAAAACTGAGATCTAGAAGGATAAATAATTTATCCACTATAACACAAGTAATTAATATAGAACTAAAACTCAAGCTTTCTTTGCACCCAATCTAGTGCTCTTTGGACTATATTGTACTGCCTTCTCTAACTGCTTGGTTAGAGCAGAAGCAATGACAAAACAATAACAATTGGAGAAAACTATAGTGGTAAAATATATTCGAGTCATGAGATCTATGAGGTAGAAAGTTTGGAGCATATACAGCAAGCAATTTTCAATTTATATGCCAGCTCCAATAAAATGTTATGCCTGCTTAATATAGTATAGAAAATAATTCTGAACCTATATCCAGGCTTACTGAAAATGAATTATATAACCAATTAGTAATAACGGACAAGAGCAAGTTGGAGAAGCGGGCAGCATATATGCCACCTATCACTATCACTGGTCAGAAAATTGCAGCCAGAACCATGGGAAAGAAGATAAAGTGTTTGTAAAGATAACAGTCAGCCAAATGTCATAATGGTCAGCCCTGCATACATTAATGATATTTTCTTTCTATTTTTTTTTTTCCTATCTTAAATGGAAGGTGTCAGATAAACTGCCGAATGCTTATTGTTACCCTGGAAACATGAAGGATTTGAATATTTATGGCATCATGACAGAACAGGTTGAAAATACTAAGAGGCAAGAGCTAGAGAGAGAGAGAGAGAGGAGAGAGAGATATAAGCTACTAATTAAATTAAGCTCTTTTACACAACCTAGCTTATTTGTTCTGTACTTTCCCAGGCTTTAGCTTAATTTGATTTTATTCAGAGACTACCTAGTAAAAATTCTTTTGAAATAAACTGTATATGTGAAAGTCAAGATTGTGGACAAACCACACACATTTATATTATTTTATTCCTGGTAACCCAGTAAAAGGTTATAAAGGATACACACACACGTTCACATACACGCTTATATATATTTATATACATACACATATATTTTATATTTGTTTATATATGTGTGTGTGTATAAATATTTGTTGTTATACATACTTTGTATATGTGTGTATCTGTGTGTGTGTTTCTCCATATATAGAGAGAAAGAGAGAGAGAGCCAGAGAGAGAAATACACAAAATCAATAAAGAATAAAAAGGACAGAAAGCAGGCCATTAGCAAACAAGAAATGTCATCAAATTTCCTAAAGAGATGAAGTAGTTAGAGAAGCGGCGTAGTGAGTTGAATAGTGGTAATCAAAGAGACATGTCCATGTCTTCATTCCCCAGCCTGTGAATGTTACCTTATTTGGAAATTGTCTCGCAGACATCATTAAGTTAAGGGTCTTGAGGTGAGATCACTCTGGATTTCCTGGGTGGCCCTAAATTCAACAATAACTGTCCTTATAACAGTGAGGCAGGGAGCAGATTACATCGACAAGGAGAAGGGCCTGTGAAGACAAAGGTGGAGATTTGGAGTGCAACTGCAAGCCAAGGAATGTCAATGGCTACCAAAAGCGGGTCAAGGCAAGGAACATATTCCCCACAGAGCCTCTGAAGGGAGGGCCACACAGGTCTGGAGGCTAGAAGTCAAAACTCTATGCTGCTGACAGAGTTTTGATTTTTTTACTTCTGGCCTCCAGACCTGTGAAAGAATACATTTCTGTTGTTCCAAAGCCTGCTAAGTTTGTGGCAATGTGTTACAGGTAGCCACAAGAAATTAATGTGCATGGTTTCTATGGAAGCTGAGTAAATTGGCCTTGCAGAAATACAGAGAAGCTCAGAAAACACCAAGTGGAAGCATATAGCAGAAAATGAAGGTATTAATTGAAAATTAGTGTTCGCTATAATTGCCCCCAACTCTCTTACCCCAAGAAATGGGTACCCAGGGATTCACCACTCTAGCAAAACACGGGAAGATTCTTCTCTACAGAAACTGCATGTTACGGAGAAAAGCCGGTCAGTCAGTACGTTTGTTTCCCATCCAAACACCCTAAAGCAAAGTTAATCAATTGACAAGCCCAGCCCACAACAATCAACTTTTCATTCCCTTATTTTTAACAAAGTAACTAAGGAACCCTGGACATTTTTTAAAGTCTCCAGAATTAAAGAGAGGCCAGTAAAGATAAACCAAGATTAAAAAGTCCACAGAGAAAGTTGAAATAATTCAAGGATTCGAAGGAAACGAAAAAGGAAGGCAGTGTATTTATTGAATATTTTCACAGATAGTTATGCCAGTTAATAATCTATTACCTTTCAATACCAAACCCATCCTCTGTTCTCTGGTTGTGACAGTGGAGCCAGTCTTTGCTGGCTGGTTCCATGTAGGCTCCGTTAATAGAGGGCACTGGGAGAAGAAACTGCAAGGTTGAACACTGTGAGGTCAGAAGTGGAGGAGGTGTTTTTAATTTTATTTTATTTCAAACTACTTTATTAAGGTACGATTGATATACAAATAGCTATACATACATAATGTATAAAACTCAGTGAGTCTGAGAATAAATATGTACTTGTGAAACCATCACCACCATCAAGTCCATAAATATATTCATCACCTCGGAAAATTTCTTCTGCCCTCTACTCCATTTTTTTTTTTTTTTTTTTGTTATAAGGACACTTAACATAAGATCTACCCCCTTAGCAAATTTGTAGTATATAATACAGTGTTTTTAGCTATAGGCACTACGCTGCACAGCAGATCTTCAGAACTTATTTATTTTGCATAACTGAAACTTTATATTCTTTAATCATCACCTCCCCACTTCCCCCTTCCCTCAATCCCTGGAAACCACTGTTCTAATCCTTTGCTTCTATAAGTTTGATTATTTTAGATTCCATACATAAATGAGATCATATATATTTGTCTTTCTGTGTCTAGCTTATTTCACAGATAATGCCCTCTGGGTCTATCCATGTTGTCACAAACGACAGGATTTCCTTCTTTTTTAAGGCTGAGTAATATTCCATCATATGTACATACTAAATTTTCTTTATCCACTCATCTGTCAGTAGACATTTAGGTTAACCACAAACCCTTGAACAACCAATAGGTCAAAGAAGACATCAAAAAGGAAATGTAAAAAATATTGAGGCAAATGAAAATGAAAACACAACATACCAAAAGTTATGAGATGCTGCAAAATCAGTTTCAGGAGAGAAGTTTATAGAGATAAATGCCTGCTTTAAAAAGAATTTAGAAGAAAGAAAGATCTCAAATAAGCAATCTAACTTTACATCTCAAGAAACTAGAAAAAGAACAAACTAAGCCAAAATTACTAGAATTTAGGAAACAATAAAGATTCGAGCAGAAATAAATAAGATATTAGAAAAGAAATAGAAGTGATTAACAAAACTCAGAATTGCTTATCTTTTAAAAAGATAAACAAAATTGACAAGACTTTAGACTAACCAAGGAAAAAAGTGAGAAGACTCAGATACATAAAATTGTAAATGAAAGAAGAGACATTAAAACTAATACCACAGAAATACAAAGGATTCTAAGAGACTACTATGAACAATTAGATGCCAACAACTGGATCAACTGGAAGACAGAGATAAATTCCTAGAAACATACAACCTACCTAGACTGAATTATGAAGAAATGGAAAGTCTGAAAGACCAATAACGAGTATGGAAATTGAATCGGTAATCAAGAGCTTCCTAACAACAACAACAAAAAGCACAAAGCTCTTTCACTTCACTGGTATTACTGTAACAGCAACACTTGTCACACTCTTCCAAAAAATTGAAGCTGAGGGAACACTTGCAAACTCATTTACAAGGCTGGCATTAGCATGATATCAAAGCCAAACAAGGACATTACAAGAAAAGAAATGACAAGGCCCATATCCCTGTTGAACATAGATGCAAAAATCCTCAACAAAAGACGAGCAAACCAAATTCAACAGCACATCCAAAGGATCACACGCCATGATCAAGAGGCCATTTTTGTTCTGGTGTTTTTCCTCTTGTCAGGCATGCACGGGTCCCTCCGGTGTTTCCCACAGCAGCAGAGGGACATTCCTGTGGCAACCATGCCCACTCAGGCCTGAATCTCAGCCTCTGGAGATTCCAGGTTCTTTCCTTATTCAATTTTTCCTCAGTCCTAGGAGTAGCAGGTACTTTTTGCAGTTACTACCTCAGTATATTTTAGAGTTCTCTTTCAGTAGTTAATACATGTTTCACTCAGTTCACAGTTATCTTCCCTATCCAAATTATGGGTGTGGTCATTTTTGTCCTTTGAACTCTAACACAATAGTCAATAAAATGCTGAATTTTTTAAATTCTATAAAATTAAATATTAGAAATAAAATAAAACTGTCAGAAATTACGTTATTGCTAAAGTAAAATTTTCAATATATGGTTAGAAGATTAAGTTTTAAAAAATCTCCCAGAGAATAGAAAAGCAGTTAGAGATGGAAAATATGAAAGTGAGATTAAGATTCAGAAGAGTGGGGGAGCGAAGGGAACAATAAAGTTGCCAATATCTTCTTATAATGGGAGGTATCAAGAGATAATATATACAGTGGCTCAAAAACAAAGGGGCAAGTACGTTATTTAAACATGCAAAGAGAAATTAAATGTAGTAATAGTAACACTTGTTTAGTGCTTTAAATTTATGACACATTTATCCTCACAATAATCCTCCGAGGAATTGACTATTATTATCCCCATTTTACACATGAGAAAAAAGAGGCTCAGAGAGCTTAAGTAACTTGCTTAAGATCATACAGCCGGCAAATGGTGCAAGTAGGACTCTGGAGTCTGTGCTCTTATCTATTATACTGCTCTGTCTATTTCTATGACTTTATTGGGAAGAAGTGGATAGGGACGGTGGAAGGCAATGCTAATGAGTTAAATCATTGTCCCTCTCTCTCCACAATAGATTAAGACAATATTTAAAACTGATGAATCAAGAAATAGTGATAAGGGATGGGTAATCACCAGAAGAAACAAAAACAGAAGCTATTTAAGACAACTTGGTCTCAGGAATAAGACTGTGGCAAGGAATGGGTGAAGCAGGAATTTGGCATTTTCCCTTGTAAGCCTTTTATTTATCTATTTATTATTATTATCATTATTATTATTATTTTGAGACAGGGTCTTGCTCCGTCACCCAGGCTAGACCGCAGTGGCACAATCTCGGCTCACTGCAACCTCTGCCTCCTGGGTTCAAGCGATCCTCCCACCTCAGCCTCCTGAGTAGCTGGGATTACAGACGCGCATGCCACCACACCCAGCTAACTTTCTGCATTTTTGTAGAAATGAGGTTTCACCATGTTGGCCAGGCTGGTCTTGAACTCCTGGCCTCAAGTGATCTGCCCACCTCAGCCTCCCAAAGTGCTGGGATTACAGGCATGAGCCACTGTGCCCAGCCCTCTCCTGTATTATTAACATGCACTTTAATAATTTATTCTAAACATTTTAAAAGAAAAAAATTATAAATGATCTCAGTTTTTCTTTTTTACATTTTAAATACTAATTATACAATCAAATGTGATAAGAAGGAAATTCCCTTCTCATCTGTGACAGAGATATCTGACGTCAGTCCTTTAGAGAAGAAGGCCTACAACAGGGTTTGGGAGGCCCCTATTTTCACACTTAGTAAGAGATAGGAAACTGGTTTCTGATCTAGTAAAGAGATGCCATTTGAATAGTAAGATGAAAAGTTAAATATTAGCAGCCACAAAAGGTTTGAAACTCAAGACAGGAATGAGTGTCCAAAATGTGCTTTTTGTCCAACCAGAGGATCTCTTATCATAGATGAAAGGTAAGCTATCTGGAGGATGGCCTTTAATGACAGGAAAGGGCTCTGAATTCTTGTATATTTTGCTAGACAGACTGGTGGTTCCGGCACCATCCTGTAGTATATTTATTAATCTAGAGACTCTATTTTGAAACCTGGTGTCAAATGCATCTCATCAACTATTATACATTTAAACCGACAGATTAAACAATAAATTAAATAGTTCAGGATAGCAAACCGGTGCATGGTAAAACAGCAATGAGGCTTTACACACCCTTAAAATGTGGTCTTTCAGGCACAGGTAACGATACATATTGATATGCTGCCATCTAGTGCTCCCTGCTTTAGACAACTGAATTAATCACATGCTGAAATGGATTTTTAAATTATTACTATTTTTTAACTCTTCCCCTTAGTCTCTGCAGCAGTTCCTGTTTTTCATGGGGCTTTCTGAGACCTAAACCAAAACATTTTCCTAATAAAATGGTATTTATACACAGACAACAAATCTACAGACAGTTTTATCCACTATGGAAAGCTCAGTGGGTTCTACCTAACCCATGTATACAGGTTGAGTTTTCGTGGCATGTCACCTACAGAAAGGGTAGAAGGAAGGTTTAATTACTTCAGTAAGTCATCTGCTAAATTTGAGTAACAATCACTATTACAAAGCAATTACTATTACTCATAAAATTCCTTTCAACATGTATTAACAGTTGAGAGAGAAGGAATTCCTCTTTTCCCAATATATCACAAAGATACTCTGAAAAAAAAAGAAACAATCTGAAAACCAGCTAGAAATGCTCACTAAATTGCATCATTGAATTCCTCGGGCACCCAAAGAGAAGAAAGAACTAAAACAAGAGTGGAAAGTAGGGGCTGAGCGCTTTTTTACTAGAGTGGCATTTGCTGTTGCCAGGAATGTAGTCCTAGAATGCAATGGCCTCCCAAAACACAGGATTCAAGGCCTTGCTCAGTGTGACAACTGAGATGTTTGCATAAAAGTGAAACCCTTAAAAGACTACGGCAGCAAAAAGAAACAAGGAAGTTTGTTTGTAGGGGCTAAAGTTCAGGTAGAGAAAAAAAAATCTTCCCTCAAAATTATAACCATGTCCTCTCTTTCATAGGATTTGGGTTCAAACCTATACTAATCTGATAGGTTGGATATGGAGTATAAGAAAAGGAGAAAGGTTAAAGGTTATGATAAAAGAAAAACTTTAACCAAATTAAATTTAAAGGAGTTTAATTGAGCAGTGAATGATTTGCAAATCAGGCAGCCTTCCCAGCCAGAGTAGGCTTGGAGACTCCAGTGCAGCCATGTGGTAGAAGATTCATGGACAGAAAAAGGAAAGTGAGGTACAGAAAATAGAAGTGATGTACAGAACCAACTGGATTGGTTACAACTTGGTGTTTGCCTTATTTGAACATGGTTCGAATAGTTGACTACATTTGATTGGCCAAAACTTGGAGATTGGCCCAAGTGTAGGCTACATCTGGTTACCCTTCTACTTGTTATAGTTTAAGATGTACAGAGAAACATTGAGGCTGAATTTAAAATATGTAAGGAGGCAGTTTTAGGCTAAACTTGATTTAACAGTTACTCCAAGGCATTTGGCGTTTGGCTTGAGTAACTGGAAAAATGGAGTTGCCATTACTTGAGATGGAGAGAGTGGGGTTTGTTTGAGGAGGCAGATGAGGAGTTCAATGTTAGAAAAGTTAAGTTTGAGAATATGTCGGACATCTAAGTGGAGACATGTAATATGCAGTTATTTATGACTCTGAAGTTCAAGGAAGAAGAATGGGCAGAAGGGATATATTTGAAAGTAGTCTACATGACAGTGGGACTATAGAACTGTAAGAAATTACGGAGCGAGTACGTGTAGATAGAGAAGTCCAGGAACGTACCTCTGGGACATTCCAATATCAAGAGGTCAAGGAGATACGCATAAACTAGTAAAGGATCCCTAGAAGGAAGAAAAGCAGGAAAATGTGCAATCACCAGTCAGAAAATGTAATGAGAAGTGAATGCATTCAAAATAGCACCAAAAAAATCTACAAAATGCTGAGGAAGAAATAATAATATGAGAGACCCATAAGAAAAGTACCTTATTTTTAAAAATCCACCATATCACCTTTTGATGTTTTTACTATAATTGCTAAAAAAAACTTTGGATTAGAAGTGATATAGCATAAAGCCATTAAAATGAATGGGGTAGATGTATGTTACTGACATAAAGAGCCTTCTAGAATAATAATACATGGTAAAGGACAAAAATAAGGTGACAGGACAAAATCTGCAGTAAGAAGTTGTCTTTATAATTTAGTATATTTAGTATATGCATGAACGGAAGTATGAAAGAATGTATAGAAGACTATCAATGATTAAAATCACGGCTGACTTTCGGCTACCACATTATGAATATCTGAATGGTTGTTTGAAATTTTTCCACGTGCACACAAGAACATTACTAACAAAGTTAGAATTTCCAGTGACGATTAAGTGGTGATACATACAGCATCTCCCTCTTATCTGAATGGGATATGTTCCAAGATCCTCAGTGGATGTCTGAAACTGCGGGTAGTAGCAAAGCCTGTATTTACTATACTTGCATGCCTTTCTCAAAGTCAAATAAAATAGAGTCAAATTTCTACATTTCAAACATTTTATTTGGGAAATGAGAAGTGCACTTCTAGGCATACACATAGAATGGGTGGTCTTCAGTATGTCTGAAAAACAAAGAGAAGGTTGGAGGTTTTATAAAAAGTAAAAATGTTACCCATTGTTTTGGAAAGAAAGTTCATTGGCACTAGTCAAGTTTTGGGGAGCTGGCAAGCTCTGATTGGTGAGTGATGGTAGTGGGTAAAACTAATTTTAGTGTCACAGCAGGTTATTTCAGTAGCTATCAGATAAAACTGATTTCAGATTATAACAGGCAGTTTCAGTAGCTGGGCTTGTGGAAAATTTAATTCTTGGAGCAGATGCTATATGCCCCAAATGCTTTTTCCTCTGGGCCCTTCACTCGGATTTAATTGGGTATGACAAGAATGACTCAATTTCTATAATCAACTTTCATGCCTCTCATAAAGTTTAATTTATAAATTAGGCCCAATAAGAGATTAACAGCAATAACTAATAACAATATAAAGTATTTATAACAATATACTGTAATAATAGTTATTACGTGAATGTAATCTCTCGTTTTCTCTCTAAAACTTTTCAAACCAAGCTTGTTGAGTGAAATTTCAGAAAGCAAACCCATGGGTAAGGTGGCACTGCTGTAATAGCGTGGAAATGAAATTACATTATAATGTTCATTTAAGTAGGCAGAAATAAACATTTTACACACAACATGACCAAAATTAAAATATGCATGGAAAACAGACTGAAATGAAATTTGTCAAAAAAGTTAATTGAGATTCTCTTGGGTAGTGGTATTGAGTATTTTTTTCCTTTTTTTCATGATTGTTATGTATTTCAAATTATCTATAATACGTATATTCTTACTTTTACTTTTCCTGCTTATTATAAAAATTTCCAAACACACAAAGGAAAAAGTATAATAAAATACTAGTTATCTATCAGTCAGCTTCAACAACCATCAAAATTTAGATATACATGTGTCATTTCCTCTCACCTTTAAAAAAAAAAAAGAGTATATTTTAAAGCAAATCCCAGACACCTTATCATTCTATTCTGTGTACTTAAGTCATACGCTAGATACCCACACCACCATTATTTTACCTAATGAAATTAATAAACATTTCTTAATATCTTCTAAATATTTAGCCCATGACAAAAAATCTAATTTCCTAAAACATGTTTTTCTATAGTTGGTTTATGTAAATCAGAATCCAAACCAGGCACATTCATTCCATCTGTTATGGCTCCAGAACCCTCTCCAGTAGTGTTATGGACTCAGTTATGCCCCAGTTCCAAATGCGTATGTTGAAGTTCTAACCTTAAAGTACCTCAGAATGTGCCTGTTTTTGAAGACAGAGTCTCTAAAGAGGTAATTAAGTTAAAAGGAGGTCATTAGGGTGAGCCCTAATCCAATATGACTCTGTCCTTATAAGAAGAGATTAAGATACGGGCAGGTGCAGAGGGAAGTCCAGGTGAAGACACAGGGAGAAAACAACCATCTACAAGCCAAAAAGAGAGTCCTTAGAAGAAACCAACCCTTCAGACATCTTTACCTCAGTCTTCCTAGCCTCCAGAATTGTGAGAAAATAAATTTCTGTTGTTCAGGCCACCCAGTCTGTGGTACTTTGTTATGGCTGCCCCAGCAAACTAATACAAACAGTGAAGCCAACATCTGTTCTGATTGGTAAATTCACTTCCTGTACAGAGGTTTAAATATTTTGCACATCAGTCACATTTATGTATTATATTATTCAAGAAATTCACTATTCATTATTTATTAAATGTGTCAAATACCCTAAATCTATTTTATTCCTAAACGGTTCAATTCAATTTATATATATATACACACACATATATACACATATACATATATAGGCACATATATGTATATATATAAACCAACTATATATACATATGTGTATATATATATGCAAATTTTTTTCATGGATACTCAGCCAATTTTTATAATTATTACCATACTACCACTCTTAATTGTTTGCCTCTCCTAGGATAGCAGAGTGCTCTTGGTCTTGCACTCTTGAGTAATGAGAGCTAAAACAACATATCTGCTTTATTCAGCTTGAATGGGGCTTATTAATATGTTTAGTATATACCCAACTGCCTGCTGAACAGCCCACTCCATACATCCCATTGAAACTAAACATCTTTTCCTCCATGCTTGCTCTTCCTGACTTTCTGTTGTTAACTGATTAGCCATTCTCTACCCAGTTACCTGAGCCAGAAACCTCGGCACCTTTCAAACTTCTTTTATAGTTTTAAAATAATTATAAACTTACAGAAAAATTGCAAGAATAGTATAAAGAACTTCTGCTTTCGCCCAAATTTCCTGTTAACATTTGCTTTATCATTTTCTTTATGTAAGCTATTTACGTTTATATTTATTTACAGTATTTATGTATCCTTTTTTCCTGAACCATTTGAATAGGTTGCAGATATGAAGCCTCATTACCTTTAATACTTCAATATGTGTTTTCTAAAAACAAAAATATCTCCTATGTCACTAGAGTATGGTCATCAAAATCAGAAAATTCATATTGTTAAAATACTACCATCTAATCCAGAGACCCTATTCAAATTTTGTTAGTTGTCCCAATAATATCTTTATAGCAAAACGATTCAATTCAGAATCATGTATTCCACTTAGTTGTCATGTACCTTAATTCTCCTTCAATCTAAAAATGTTCTTTAGTTGTTCCTTTGTCTTTCATGACCTTGATCCTTGAAGAGTACAGGTCTATTCTTTTGTAGAATGTACCTTAATTTGGGACATTTGGGTTGTCTGATTTTTCCTTATGATTGATTCGGATTATACATTTTTGGCAGGAATGTCACTGAAGTGTGTTCTAAGTGCCTCTAACCAGGAAATACCCGATGCTGATTTGTCTCATGACTGCTGATGGTAACTTTGCTCACCAGTGCCAGATTTCTACACTGTCAAGTTTCTAATTTTTTCTGTGTAATTAATAAGTATTTGCTGGGGAGATGCTTTGAGACTATATAAAAATTACATGACTCTTAATACTCTCACCTTCTAGTTTTAGCATACACTGATGATTCTTGTCTGAATCCACTGTTACTATCATGACTGCCAAATAACGATGTTTCTACTTATAACACTGTCTACATTCATTACATATAGTTGGCATTTTTATGTAAGGAAGAGCTTTTCTTTATCCTGATTTTTCAAAAAAATCGTTTATTCATTTTAGTATGGGCTGAAATATTCCTATTTTATTCAGCGGACTATAATCCATTAACATTATATTGGTGCTCAGATTGACCCAGATGTGGCCAATGGGGGCTCCTTCACGCTGGCTTTGTGCCCTTTTGATATGTTTCTTCCTTCTGTGTTCACTTCCTTAATTTCTGGTGCAACAAGATTTTTCAGGCTCCTATTCTAAAATCAACCATTTCTCCAAGGGACCCAGTTACTTTTAGTGAATAATAGTGTTCAGAAACCAAGATTTAGGCACATGTGCTCATTGCTTCTAGCATACCATTACTCTGAAACCCTTTCAGCAGATAGAGCTAGGAAGAGCATAATAGATAGATATGCACACACCTATACAGACTTTCCTCTATATTTATTTCTACATGTGTTTATGTATATATTGAAAACTATAGGTTTACACTGACATATTCAATTCCAATCCAACATCACCACAAAGGTCATTGTGGAATTCCTCCTCTCTCAATTTGTAACTTCCTTCTCTGTCAGTGAGAAACCTGGCTCCCATTAGACCCAACATATTTATTTCCTCACTCCCCTTTCATGCTTGCCACCTCTTTACTTGCCAAGGGGAAGGCGAAACAGCTGGTCATCGTTTTTTATTATTTCTTATCATTCATTCTTCCATCCAATCAATCACTAAGTCCTGACATTTTTACCTCCTAAAAATTTCTCGAATTGATCCATTTCTCTCCATTCTGATTTTTCTTAGCCTTGACCATATCACCTTTGTCTCTTACATGGCTTACAGCAACGCCATCTTAAATGGTATTCCCAGATCTAGATTTGCTTCCTTCCTGTCTGTTCTCCACCCTGCAGTCAGCGTTATCTTTATGATATTAAAATTTGAGAATTTCACTCCATAAAATTCTACAGTGGTATTGCATTGACCAGTACTGTCTGGGTCTCTTCACAGCCTGTTTAACTATCTTGTTTTGTTTCCTCCAAAAGACCCTAGACTCATTCTCTACCTTTTAGTTAGCCAACTTGAACTTTTTTTTTTTTTTTTTTTTAGTTCTGTATTATACCAAACTTTCTTTTAGTGAACACTATACGCCACCTTCTTCTACCTGGAAACCCTTCCTAACCTGGACAACTCTACACATTATTTTGGTTTTTGCTTAAATGTCACTTCTGCTACAAAATATTCCCTGACCTCCCCACCCCACTGCACCTCTGCATGCTACTGTAAAGGCAGAAGCAAGAGATGATAACAGGGTTACACATCCGCAAGTCTGGGAATTGTATCCTGAAACTAAAACCCTACTAAGAATGAGCAGCCAGAGTCATAACTTCCCTTCGGAAAAGCGGGTACTTAAATGCTGTTGTGAGGACAAATGAAAAGTACATAAAACACCTACAATGCATAGCTCCTAAAAGGAGCTCAATATATGTTATCCATTATTCATTCAACAAATGTTCATGAAATGCCAACTATTTCATAGATACTGTGGTAGATACTGGGGATAGAAAAAATACAATGTAAACTATGAAAATATAGAATGAGTATGCAAAGTCTAATATACGGAATGAATATCCAAAGTCTAATAAGGAGTAGGAGTATTTGAAGGAGTCAGTCAACCTGCTTAAGAGTCGAAGGATGGACAACATTTGACTGTGATATGCAGTAGTGTAAAAGGAGGAATTTTCAGGAAGAGAGAACAATATGTGTAAGGACAGGGCGTGCAAGGCTATGGATTGTTTTTCATAGTACACATAATTCAATGTTGCATAAAACTGCATGATACACACGATTCAATATTGCATAAAATTGGAACAATAAGCTAATGAGAGATGAAATTAGTCAGGGAGATGGAGCATCTTGTATCCTAGGCAAAGTAATCATTTTCTCTTACAGGTTGCCTTTCAAGAATTTTCAGCAAGAGAGAGCCATTATCCGATTTACATTTTTAGTCAGGACATTCTGATAGCAGTGTGGGGAATTTTAAGAGTCAAAACTGGAGTCACAGGACTGGTAAAGCGCCCACCTGAGGAATTTAAAAAGAGAGAATGAATATGCTTTGGTATAAGATGCATTTAGGATACTCTACAGTTCTTACTAAAACACTGGGAGCAAGTGTTTGACACTTGATAGTGCAAGATTACAGCAAGATAGTGGTGGCTTACAGCAAGATAGAAATCTAGGAGAGTAGGTTTAGAATGCAAAGTTGAACAGCTCAGTTTGGTACACAGCGGATTAGTAATCTTTCTCGTTGCTTCCTCAAAGGATTTAGGGAAGCACATGGCATAGAGATATAGTTTGTAAGGTGTGGCAATGCCAGTGAGAATGGAAAAGCTGGCCTCCATAAACTCTCTCTCTGTACAAACGAAGCAACAGGTTACAGCGCGTGGCTGAAGGTACAGGAAATGGCGTGTATTCATGAGTCCACGAGTAGCGCAACTAGTATTTTTCCAGCCCTGGTGACTCACAGCTGAAGATGGCGCCTGCGGCAGAAATCAGAAAAGTGGGAGGGAGCATTAGGTGCAGAAAAGTATGGCGTTTTAACTTTTGTTTTCCACACACAGGGAGATAGCTCTAAAGGAATCGTGCATAATTTTTTCTTAAGATTTTGTCTGTAGTACAACTTCATTTTCCACGCTTTAAAATCATGTTTTCTTTTGTGGGCGCGACCGCGTGGGGAGTGACAAATCTGTTTCTTTGCCTCATTCATTCATTTTCTTATTTTGGGCGACTTCCATAACAGCCTCCCCAGTTTTCCTTTGCCCCGTCAGTTTTTCCCTGCGCTCGCTACAATTCTAAGGCGGAAAGAGTATTTTTGGAGGTGAGGGCGGGGAAGACTCAAGCTCTGTGGGAGCACCCGCGCATTTCCGACTCCCTTCCCGCTCGCACGGCCTTGGAGGCTGGAGGCCCGTAAGGTCCCCGAAGCGCGCGCCCACCAACAGCCTGAGGGCCCCAGTGCAGGCGCCGCGCGGCCCCTTCTCCCCGGCCGAGGCGAAGGCGGTGGCGGCGCGGGGGCGGGGGCGGGGCCGCGATCCGGGCCTAGCGCGCGAGACGCGTCGGTCGCCATGGGAACGGCGGTGTAGGCAGGCGCTGACGTCAGCAGGCCGCGAGTTGTCCGCACTGCGGCACAGAGCCGTGGCTTGCTCTGCGAACCCGGGTCGCTGGCGGGTAAGGTGGCTTCGTGGCCGCCTCACTTAGCGCCCGCGCCGCTGGGCGCGGGGGAGTCGATTTGCACTGTTCCGGGTGTCGGCTTGGGCGGGACGGACGGTTCTGCCTACTCCTCCTCTCCGTAAGCACCTCGTGGGTTCGCTGGTGGCGGGAGCGCGGGCCGGGGTGCTCGGCCTGCCCGGCCCTCTCCGGGGCGGCGTGTCGGGGCTGCTGGAGTCCGAGAGCGCGGGGGCTGATCGCGGATTGACCGGGGAGCGTGGGCCGGGTGTCCCGGAAGAATGCGATTTCCCGAAGTCCTCAACGTACTTTTCCGCTTCTTTCACTGGTCTCGGTGTCTCCGGAGAGTTGAGCATGGTGTTCTGATAGGGAATTCAATCTTTGCCTTTCCTACTCCCGATTCTTGTTTAAATGCTTTTAAATCAGATGCGTACTGAGTGTGTTTATTTCCTTTTAGAGTGTCATCCTGGGGCTGAATCTTCAACCTGTCAAAGCCTACTTAATTACGTCTGAGAAAAGGTGATCAATTTGTTAAACTTATAAGAGCCAGATTATATTAATAGGGTTGTTTCGAGATGCATAAAAATATAGACCATTTAAGCATCCTTATCAAAGGTTGTGCTGCGTTTGGCATTCCTGTGAAAACATCTAATGTGAAAATAAAGTTTTTCCCTTTTGAGAAAGAGATGCCAACAGTTTTTTCACCTGTTGCATTAGCAGTTACTGTTATTGCTTGGGTTAGGAGGAAGATTGCTTCTTATGAGTACTCTGGGAAATTTTTTAAAGAATGCTTGAAAAAATTAAAATACCAAAAGTGTTTTTAAACCATACTTAGAATCTTGTTTATGAAGAATAATATTTATGAAGTTAGAATCTTGTGTACTTATGAAGAATCTTGTTGATCTATTCATTGAATTTTGTGTACAGGATTTTTGTTTGTCTTTTTTTCCCTTGCGATAACATTTGGTTAAAGAGGGAATTATCAAGCCTCTCATTTTTTTCTCCCATTGATATTGAGTCACATATTGGCTGATAATCAGGTGGTCTGTAAAATAAAATGAGATGAGGTGTAATCCATTTAATTTTCCTACATAGTATCTCTTAGAAGCTCCTGTGAAAGGGTTTGTGAGGGAGAAGTTGTAAAATAATGGAATATATAAGATTCGGAGGTGTCTTTTAAAGTCCGACCTGAATTTTCGCAGATAATGTTACTAATTAAATATTAGTCATTAATTCTATCATATGTTTGCTGTAGTACACATTAAGATTTAGAGATGGCTGAGCGCAGTGGATCAGGCCTGTAATCCTAGCACTTTGGGAGGATCAAGAGTGGGTGGATCACTTGAGGTCAGGAGTTCAGTATCGGCCTGGCTAATGTTGGTGAAAACCCATCTCTACTAAAAATACAACAATTAGCCGGGCGTGGTGGCGCACACCTGTAGTCCCAGCTGCTAGGGAGGTTGAGGCAGGGGAATTGCTTGAACCCAGGAGGCGGAGGCAGCAGTGAGCTGAGATTGTGCCACTGCACTCCAACCTGGGCAACAGAGCAAGACTTTGTCTCCAAAAAAAAAAAAAATTAGAGATGATTTCTATAATGTATTTGCTGTGTTATTAAATAATATTAGTATTTATTCAGTTGTGTATTAAGCTATTAACAGTAAATAATTCTATGATTTATGTATTTTATTAATAATTACTTATTTTTAATACAATAATAATGGACATAAAGTAATTTTATTGCAGTGTACTCATTACTTTGCTTTTTGGTATTTTCTCCTTGCAGTACTAAAACAGGTGCCATTTTAAATTCCCAGACAAGGAAAAACCAAGGATTAGAAATTAAGTAGCTTACCCAATGCCACACATCAGTAAGTGGTGACACTGGAGGTCAAACCTGAGTCTTTTTTACTCTAGGACCGTTGCTGCTGCTTCGCTTTGCTTTGCTTCTCGTGTTTTCTCTTCTCCTCTCTCCTCTTTTCTTTCATAGTGGCAGATACATAACTATAGAGAGCATTGGCGTGGCCTCCAAAGCTAGCAGTTTGGTGGGAGACAGAACATTTAACCAGGATGAAAATTCAGGGCTGAGGTAGAGGGAGTTACAAAGATTCAGGCACCCTGGGAGCATAGAAGAGAAGTGCTTCACTGCCCTTCAAGGTGCGAATGCTCTCTAGAGAAGATACTTGCCTTCAAAGGATAATGAGGAGTTTGTTAGAGTGACAAAGGAGGAAGGACATTTTTCAGGAGAGGGGATATATGTGTAATGATACAAAAGCAAGAGAGGACGTGGCACATGTGAAGGCCTGGAGGTAGTTTCACATGGCTGGAACACAGTGTATGGTGTGAAGGGGACATTTCATAAATGGCCTTGGACCTCAATGGTAAGGACTTGATATTTTTTTCAGTGTGTGATTGGGAGCTAGTGAAGAATTTTAAGCAGAGAAATGACACCGTCACATTTGAATTTTAGAAAATTACACTGATTGCTGTGTAGATGATGATTTATTTTTTAAAAGGGTAAGGTGATAGTGGCATGGAAATAATCTTAAAACAAACAGCATAATCCTTCCACAGTGTTTTTGTCCCAGAGTTACTGTCTCATGTCAGTGCCTTTAGGGGTGGTGGAAAGACAGTTGGAAGAATTCTGTAAAGAATTGTCTACATGTCCCTTCTACAGGGGTCACCTTCCATTCACCCCTCAGCCCCAGCCTGCTAGGTTTCTGCCCCTCCATAAACAGCTTTGACACACGTGACTTCCTTCTTGCAGATTCAGTGGACTTTCTTCAAAACCTCCAGCCCCTTTTGATGCCACACAGTATATAGGCTACATCTCCTTTAAAACTCTTTCCTTCTGTAATGCTTCTGTCTCGCAGTTTTTTACCTGTCTCCCTGATTTTACTTTATATTGTGGGCTCTCAGGGTTCTCATTGGCTTTTTATTTTCTTGCAACTATCATATTTATAAATAACTCCCAAATCTTCAGCCTAGGGTCTCCCTGCTGGATTAATAGATTGCCTAATAAACATAATATGATTATATACATAAACACAGACACACATGTTCTTTTTGAAGGGTTTGCCATGTGCTAGGCATTGTGCCAAGTATTTTACTTGCATGTTCTCATTTAATCTTTATAAAAACACTGAGTGATTTATTATTGTGAAAGATTAGGAAATTGATGTCCCTAGAGATGAATCTGCTGGCAGGTAGAACTGGTATTTGGATCCAAGGATCTGACAATGGAAGCTGATGCTTGTAGCTGCTCAGTGCCCTTCAGATACCCAACTCAACATGACCCACACTAAGCTTAGTGACTGCACCCTAGCAAGTACCTGTTATAATTATAGCTAACATTTATTGTTGCTGCTTCTGTCTGAGGTACTGTTGTAAATCATTTAACCCTTACAACAACCCTTTGAGTCGGCACTGGTGGAGTGTTTTTACAGATGAGGAAGCAAAAGTCACACAAGTGACTATGGAAACTAATTCTAGGACATGGATTTTAAACTACTCTCCTGTACTGCATTATATTACAGTTTAATGGTACTACTAACCTACTTATTCTAGTTCTAGAAACATGGGAATCGCCTCTGATTCTTTCTCCTGCCTCTTCATTAGTTATTTAATCTTTCCAAAATATTATCTCACTCCATCACCCAGGCTGGAGCACACTGGTGCAGTCTCGGCTCACTGCAACCTCCACATCCCAGGTTCAAGCGGTTCTCCTGCCTCAGCCTCCCCAGTAGCTCCACACCTAACTAGTTTTTGTATTTTTAGTAGAGATGGGGTTTTACCATGTTGGCCAGACAGGACTCAAACTCCTCATCTCAAGTGACCCGCCCGCCTCATCCTCCCAAAGTATTGGGATTACAGGCATGAATCACGATGCCCGGCAGGCTTTTTTTTTGATGAATCATAGTCATAATATTGTTCAGCTTTTTCCCTGCCTGTTAGATGACCGTCAAGTAGTATAAATATTAAATTTTTGTTTGTTTGATTTTTCTACTTACATGCTCTCAGGGATGCCGTCATTGTGCTTGCCTTTGCAGCTTCTCTTTCTAATTTGATATAGACTAGAAAGTAGAAGACGAGTTATTAGGTTCACAACTGCTAGAAGGAGTAAATACAGGCTCCTATCACTAAAGTATCGGAGTTTTTACTCCATGGATTTAGTGATGTCTGTTTCGTTTGGGTACCACATGGTCGTTCCCTAAATTAACTGACGTAGTTAGGTATGTTTACATAATCATTCCTTTCTTTTTAGAATTTCTTAGACATTTCTGCAAGAGGAACATGAATGTGGATCTCCAGGGAATTGGAGCATTAACCAATAATGCCTTGGGCCCAGTGTGGTGGCTCACACCTGTAATCCCAACACTTTGGCAGGCCGAGGTGGGCAGATCACATGAGGTCAGAAGTTCAAGACCAGCCTGGCCAACATGGTGAAACCCTGTCTCTACTAAAAATACAAAAATTAGTTGGGTGTGGTGGCACACACCTGTAATCCCAGCTACTTGGGAGGCTGAGGCAGGAGAATCGCTTGAACCTGGGAGGTTGCAGTGAGCCGAGATCATGCCACTGCACTCGACAAAGGGAGACTCCATCTCAAAAACAAACAGACCAATAATCCCTGAACCAGCTTTTCTTCTTTTTTTTTTTAAACACTCTTCAGTTTTAGTCTCAATAACATGCATATTATGTTCTAAGTGTTCTAATGTGAGAATTAATATGTTCATTTTAGGCATACACCCCCATTTTTTAATAAAACGGGCAATTTAGTAATATACATACTGAGTTTAAACACAGTTTTGAGTAGTTCTGACACACAGTAATACACATCCAGGTTTTATTAAAGAAAGATGGTACACTTATTTGTACTATCCTTCTCTATTGTAGCAGAATTTTCAATGGCAGACACAGAGGTATTTAAATTCACTGTCTGTGAGTATGCTGCCCACAAGCATGCTTTAATGTATTAGTGAATGCTCTTAGGAAAGTCAGTCCTGAGATGGAGTTTGGTTTCTTAAAAGTGTGTTGAAATGTTCATTAATATATTGAAACATTTTAAAACGTTTATTAACATACCACGTTAGACGTTCACTGCCTTCAAAATGTTTTTTTTGTTGGTTTCAAATATATAAATGCTTTATTCATATATGATCCAGTTTGTTTCCCTTGATTTTAGGGCCCTAAACTGATTAAAATGTACCCAAGTCATAAGCATAAGGTTGGGGTAAGGGAACATTGATTTATTGTTATACACTTAATGAAGTAGTGGACATACAATGGCATGATCTTGTGTGAATGTTTTATAATTTTTATTTGGAAGTTCCATATTACAAATACATCGTCTTTGTTTCGATAGGATCCTGATTGAGTCAATGCTTTACATTCTCAGTCCTCTGCTTAAAGCTGAGAGATGCCTACTGGTAAGACTTTCATGAAATTTATGTATAAAATTTATATTTTATACATTTACTTTTAAGTTTGGTTTATTTTAAGGGATTCTTTAACAGATCAATGAATACAGTAGATGTCATTGACCAAATATACTACATTTAGAGATACTTATTGGTTTTGTATTCAGTTTTCCGTTTAATGTTGTGATTAAGGTTAGTATGTATTTAATGGATGGTAGCTTGGGACTCAGCTGGACAAGGTAAATACTGATTACAACATTGGGTTAGTTTTTATTTTTTATCGTCAAAATTGAATGTTTTACTCCACCACAAGCATTGGCAATCTTTTCTAAAAGGACCAGCTAGTAAATATTTTAGGCTTAGTCTCTGCTATAACTACTCAACTCTGTGTCTTTCTCTGTTTTAAAGCATGAAGGCAGTTATAACAATTCTTAATCAAATGGGCATGTCTGATTTCCATAAACCTTTACAAAAACAAGTGACTAGCCTGCAGGCCATAGTTTGCCAACACTTGCTCTAGAGCACCCATTCATTCAGCGTTTATTAATTTAAAACATAATGACTGAGTATGTACACTATGTCAGACCTCATAATTGTTGCTAGGGATGTAGTTATGGGGGAAACAGACGATATGTTTCTAATAATTATACAATTTCCATTTGGGTTAAGTGCTGCGAAGGAAGAGAACAGCCTGCTATGTGAGAAAGATGAAAATTTAGATGAGTTTGTCAGGAGATGTTTTATTTACAGTCAGCATTTAAACTAAAGACAGGTTAACACCAGCCAGGTGAGGAGTTAGAGGAAGTTTGCCTCAGAAACAGCTTCATGTGGGAAGGAGCTTGTTGTGACGGAGGAGCTAAAGGAAGGGTATTATAGCTAGAACATAGGCATCTAAGAGGGTATTTGTCTTGACTTGAAGCCCTGGAGATAGATCAGGAGGTATGGAACCCTATAGGGCATATAAAAGACTTATTTTATCCTAAATGAAATGGGAAATTTTCAGGGGCTTAAGCATTATCTTATTGATGTTTTAAAGGAAAAACCTGTTAATGTTTGTGGACTACTGATTACAGGCTAGGCAGACCTTAGCCATTTTCATGCAAAATGATCTTTGACATAAGATAATTGTGATTTTACAGATAAGGAAAATTAAGTTTAGAGATGTTAAGTAACTTGTCTAAAGCCACATTACATGTAACTAACAATGGTAGATGCTACTGTTTATCAGAAATAAAAAGTTAACTTGGCAAAGGAGACTTTTAGAGTGAGTGACCAAAAAGGTCAGAGGGATACAGGTGAACGTTGTGATCACTAAAGTCAAAACAAAAAGTATTTTAAGAAGGAAAGACTGGTGAGTTTTTCTAATGTAGCTAGAGAACTCATGCCGGTATTTACAAGACTTTATTTCTTAACATAATAGTAGTGTAGATTATGTGTTATAATAGAGTCGTTTACAAAATGACATGACTCTATCTTTTGTAGCTGAGAGTGAAGCAAAAGTAAAAACCAAAGTTCACTTTGAAGAACTGCTTAAGACTCACAGTGATCTAACGCGTGAGAAGAAAAAACTGAAGAAAAAACTTGTCAAGTCTGGAGAAAACGTCTCAGTAAGTAAATGATCATTGGGTAATGGTGATTTACATATCTGCATAAAATGCAGGTATGACTGCATTTCATGTTAAAATTCTAAGGAGTTTGGAAAATTAAAAACACTAACACTATGTCATGGTCAATAACACATGGTAAAATAAAGTTTACATTAGAATCAACATCACTGTGGAAGTATTGAGTTCATTCTTGAGTGCTGTCCTACAGGAAGAACACACACACAGTGGGGAGAATGATCGGATATAGTGGGGAAACTCAAAACTAGCCATGATACCATTTTGAAGAAAATATTTTTAACCCATAATTGTGAAGAACTTAGGAAGTAGTATCTTAACTTCAGATATTGAGTAGCTTGTGCTTATTTAAACTTTTTCTGTGTGATTCTACCCGACAGAACCGGGAGAAGTCAATGGCCTTAAGGCAATAATTATCCTTTTATGTTTGAGGCACACTTTCAAATGATAGAATTTTTGGCAGCACACTTTAAGGGATTAAAAATACAGTGCTTAAAGTAAAGACTAAGCAAATCAGCAACTAACTACAACCTGATCCCCTTGGAATCACAAAGAGTCTGTATTGGCATCCACAGTTAGTGTACTCTATACCCTTTATACCTATCTCACTACTTCAGTTGCGCTTTTTACTACTTTGACTGTTATCTCTTCTGTCCTCACAGAAAAAAAATACATAGGTTCTAGTGTAAATAATAATGTAGGGTTTTTTTGGCAGGAGTTTTATGATGAGTTATACATCCTACATTTTGCTTGTAGTAAGATTTACCCCATTTTTTCTTAAGACCTGTTTATTTTAGTATTCTGTCTGGCAGCTGTCAATGTAACAGTATAAATTCTGAAGTGAGGCAAAAATAAGTACTAACACAGGCCAAAATCCAGCTGCACACACGTGAGGGTTCATAGTATATACACTGGTATACTACTGCACAAAAATTTCCAACTGACAGAGTGGGACAGATTAGCACTTCCATAGTGAGTGCTGCTCTGAAATAGCATGTGCTTTTTCCAGTGGTACTGGTGCACAATATGGTAGGGAATAGTGACATGGAGGATGAAACATTGCTTATTGGTATATGCCCTCGCCTCAGATGTAGTGGTTTATGTTGGGCAAAAGCAAAAAGAACCCTGGAAACAGTTGTCTGCAGAGATGTTTTATGCTCAGAGAAGAACCTCATATTGTGTCACAGTATTAAAGAACTGGGAGTTGTGAGCCATGAACAAGACTGAATCTAAACTGATTTAGACCAAAGTTTAAATTAAGTGGATAATCGGAATAGGCAGAGGTTATTTCCATTTACCTAAAGTCCAGTTTAAATGTTGAGGGGCACATAAGTGTGAAATGACTAAACATAATTTACCCAGCCTCTCTTTGCAAACAGCAGACCTGACTAGGCTTCTATTCTTTCAGAAATAAGTACACTAGGAACAGATATTTGGAAAGAGATTTCCCAGCTCAAAAGACGGGGAATATTTCTAGAGGACTTAGAGGAAAACAAAATATTTTTGACATGATTAACTTTAGGAAGTAAAAGAACAATACCTGCTTTCATTTGCTAGATGCCTGAATGCTTTCTATCTTTAGGCACTCTTCTAAACACTTTATATGTATTCAGTCATTTAGTACAGACGACGAAATTATGGGGTTTTATTTCTTCAGAGGAGAAAACTACATCATAGAAGTTAAGTAACTTGCTGAAAGTTACATCGTAAATGGTAGAACCAGGATTCAAACACTGAGAGTGGTAGTGCGGAATCCACTGCCTTAACCACAACCCAATATTGCCTATTTTAATGAAATTTGAAGAGATAGGACCTCTTCTTGAAAGAAGAACGGGGAATCCTACGTACAAAACAGGCTGAGATGAGAAAGGGAGCAGTCTGAAATAAAATTAAGCGAGGAAAAAAGTCAAAATAAGGATTCATAATAATGGCAGGTTGATCTTATGTTCCAATTATATATAAGGCACAATAATAAGAGTTTTACAAATATTATTTCTAAATCTTACTGTTAATCTTGCTAGATAGGCATTGGGACTCTTTTTTGGCACATGAGAAATTTTATAAACAGACATGTTAAGTGATTTCCTTAGGTCATATAGTCAAAAATAGGATAACCAGGATTTAAGACCGCAGTCTCTGCAATTTTAAAAGTACATGTTCTTTCTTCAGTTGCTTTCTTAAGACTATATCTCAGGCCTAAAATGATAGAATTGACACTATGTTTGAAAAATCTCATCAGTGAAGTGGGAGACAAATTCGAGGTGAGAAGAAACGACCAAAACTAAAATGAAAGTAATAAAGAATGAGGACATAGGAAAATATTTGACCCACAGATAAGTATTCCCGGACAGCACTAGTGGAGCAGCAGCAATAACAAGCATGACGAAGAAACCTTGCTGAGATTTCTGAAGAGATGAGTCCATCCCGCATTCTAGGCAAGACTTATGAGATGAGAACTATATCTAGAAACATTCTTTTGTTTTTATCTTAAGAGTAAAATAAATATTACAAACACTTAAACAGAAAAACATATAATACATTTCAGACTTCTCTGTAAAAACACTAAATCCAAAAGACAATGGAGAAATATTTAGAGCATTAAGGGAAAAATTGTAGCCCGAGGAATCTAGTCACCTAAGTTGTTAGTCATTTGTGATGGTAGTTGTAAACATATGTGCATTATTAGCGAAATATTATCAGTGTTCCATCCCTGAAAAAAAAACCAAAGATTTAAGATTTATTAAAGATGTAGTACCATTTCTAGATAAGAATCAAAGTTAAGAATTTAAGAATAGAACATCTTAAGATCTTAGAGGGAGGGATGAAGAGAAGTTGGTTAAGGAGTATAAAAATACAGTTGGAAGGAATAAATTCTAGTAGTTAGTATTACAGTAGGGAAATTACAGTTAATAATTTATTGTATATTTCAAAATAGCCAGAAAAAAAGATTTATGTTCCCAACATAAAAGATAAATGCTTGGAGTAATGGGTATGTCAGATGCTCTGATGTGATCATTATACACTATATACAGTGTCAGAATATCACGTGTACCCCCAAAATATGGACAACTATTATATATCAGTTAAAAAAATTTTAATGGAAAATTTATGAACCAAAAATACATTGGATGAACTTTGAAATCAGTTAAATATGTAGAACTTTCTTAATTATTATATATGTCCAGAATAATTCCTCAAGATTTTACATTAGATATGTATCTATGATAATGTGAGAGAACAGAACCAAATTATTTTCAAAGGTTAAGCAAAGCGTCTTAACTTAGGAAGAAAAAGTCACGTAACCATTATTCTTAACCATAGCGTATAGTCAAAAGTTATTATTTCATCCTAGAGTTTGAAATAAATAAAACAAGTGATAGATATAAAATAGATTATTACACTTTCTAAGTCATCTGAGTTAAAAAAATTAGATGAGATTTTTTAAAAGAATATAATGAAATAAGAAATTTAAGAGCAAACTCAGTCATGACAATAAATGTAAATAGTTTAAGCTTCCTCCTTTTAAAAGCGGATTCAAAAATAGACTTTTAAAGTAATCAGGACCAGGCATGGTAGCTCATGTCTGTAATCCCAACACTTTGGAAATCCGAGGTGGGAGAAATTGCTTCAGTGCAGGAGTTCAAGACTAGCCTGGGCAATGTAGTAAGATCCCATCTCTCAAAAAATAACTTATCTGGGCATGGTGGCATGCACTTGTAGTCCTAGCTACTCGGGAGGCTGAGGTGGGAGGATTGCTTGAGCCTGGGAGGTCGAGGCTACAGTGAGCCGTGATCATTCCACTGCATTCCTACCGGAGTGATAGAGCGAGACCTTGTCTCAAAAATAATAGTAATAATAAATAAAATAAAATATCAGATATTTTGCTTGCAAGATTCACACATTAAACAAAATGACATAAAGTTTAAAGGTAAAAGTGTGCAAAGATATAGACAGTTGTCTATGTTTTTCTTTCTGAAGAAAAACTTATAGCTGTCTCATTTATGAATGTGTGTTAAGAGAACAAAATCGCTATGTAAATATATGAACACATTGAAATTAATCATGTTAAAAGAATAATCTGTCTCAGCGATATAGTTCCCCCGAAGAACTCAAGAATAGCTTAATAATTGGATATCAGTCAATATTAATGTTAGTGCAAATAAATTGAATAAAAAAATATAAAAATAACAAGGAAAACAGCTGTTGTATTTTTATTGGAAATAGGATGGTAATGGATTTTTTAGAACATTTTGTGTTCGTGTATGTGAAAGCCATACATGTGAGCACCAAACCTAGAGCATGCTGTGGGGTTCTCGGAAAATGCAAATCCATACATATACATGGTATATTATGTATGATTTCAATAGTTTTCTGTGGGGTCCCTTTGAAAAGGGGGACACCTAGCCTATAGGTTCTTCCTTTAAAATCAGGACCTGCAAGGGAAGACGTCTTTTCATCATAAGTGTTTAATAATCTTGAAGTAAATATATTAAGGCATGAAACATAAAGATATAATAGCTTTTTTTCAATAGGTATTTGTCCATATTTGTTGCATAGCAGGCACCATAAGTGTTTTACATGTATTAACTCATCTAATTCTCACACACATCCTATAAAATCAGTATACACTGAAGAACTGAGGCACAGAGGTTAAGAAACGTACCCAGGATCATATAACTAATAATAGTGAATCCAGGTCCTACTGATTCTATAGCTTGTACAGTACAGTTCATAACAACTATACTGGCTCCCTGTTATGCCAGTGTATAGTGTACAGTGTGGGCAAATATGACGCTTAGTGAGGAGAACCATAAATGATCATTATTGATGGTTTGAATGCTAATATTAGAAAACCTATGTGAATCAACCTGTGTGAACAAAATAAGTACACAAAATTAACGATTATAGCTAGAAACAATAAGAAAATATTGGAGAAAAATACAAAAATTAACAGATAGATACTACATACATAGAAACTACAAAAGTCCTGAAAGATCTTAAAAGTAAAATTTCCAAAAGTACAGATTCAAATAGAAAACATTTATTAGTAGGTATTACAGATAGGTTGCACTTTATATATACCGGGTGTTTCCAGCTTAATTTTTAGTTTTAATCCAGTTGTAATAGTTTCCAGTGGATGATTTATTTAGTTGCAAAATTAGGCTAAAGTTAATGCAGAAAAATACAACAGGAAGATTAACTGAAATATTTAAAACAAAAGGCCAGGCACAGTGGCTCACACCTGTAGTCTCTAGCATTTTAGGAGGCCAAGACAGGCAGATCACTTGAGGCTAGCAGTTCAAGACCAGCCTGGCTAACATGTTGAAACCCAGTCTCTAGTAAAAATACAAAAAATTAGCCAGGCATGATGTTGTGTACCTGTAATCCCAGCTACTTGTGTAGCTGAGGCGCGAGAATCATGTGAACCCAGGAGGTGGAGGTTTCAGTGAGCTGAGATCATGCCACTGCACTCCAGCCTGGGTGACAAGAGTGAAACTTTGAGGGAAGGAATTTTATCTCACAAACTAAAAATTACATTTCAGGTAACTCAGAAACTTAAATGTAAAAATCTAATAGGCAGATATTTCCATAAGGCAATAAAAATGACTGGCTGGTTTAACCTTCCAGTGTGTAAAGATATTGTGTTCTTAAAAGGGATAAAAGACCTCCCAAAATATTCTGGTCTTAAAAGGGATAAAAGACCTCCCAAATGAAGACAGCATTTTGTGCCTGCACACAGAAGACTCAATGAGTATTTGTTGAATGAATGAATAAATCTGATGTATAAGATACTCTTTTGTCAAAAACCAAACCTGGCTATAAGCCAGTTCACTGAGAAAAGTATGTAGTATTTTTATAGTCATAGCATTAATGCTCTTACATATAGCTACTGATAATAATTGCTAATATTTATTGAACAACTACATAATGTGGAATCAGAAGGACCTTCTGAGTATTTTATAATTATCCTATAATCCTTGTAACAACCTTATGAGTAAGTTTCATCCCTACTGTTAACTTGTAAGGAAATTGCATAAATTGATTCTATAAATGTTAAGACAATAGCTAAGTGAGCAAAAGGAATGAAAAAATAAAACCAGATACAAGAGAAAATAGCATTGACTAATAAAATGTAGTAATATTTTAAAAGAGGTTCAGATTGGAATACCAAGATGTTTTTGCTTATCAAAAAGGTATTTAAAAGTTTATTAGTAGTATGGTAGCAAGCAAGGCTTTTTGGTAGAATGCTGGTGGAAAGGTTAACATGTGATATGGTTTGGCTGTGTCCACTCCCAAATCTCATCTTGAATTGTAACTCTCAAAATTCCCATGTGTCATGGGAGGAACCCAGTGGGAGGTAATTGAATCCTGGGGACAGGTCTTTCCTGTGCTGTTCTCGTCATAGTGAATAAGTCTCATGAGATCTGATGGTTTTAAAAATTGGAGTTTCCCTGCACAAGCTCTCTCTGCCTGCCGCCATCCATGTAAGATGTGACTTGCTCCACCTTGCCTTCCACCATGATTGTGAGGCCTCAGCCATGTGGAACTTTAAGTCTATTAAACCTCTTTCATTTGTGAATTGCCCAGTGTCAGTTATATCTTTATCAGCAGCGTGAAAATGGACTAATACACTGTCTTTGAAGTGGTTCAGGTTTTTCCAGCAGTATTCAATAGCCTGGTTATAGTTATGGAAATAAAGTTCACTAAATTTGAACAGTGCATGCAGTTTTACCAGAGAAGTGTGATGGATAGGAAGTACATGAAAATGGCGGATGGTGATTGAAGTGATGGATTGTGGGATCAAAGCATCAGGAATTAGATAAGAGGAGCTTGATAAATAAAGAGAATATAGTGGGCTCAGAGTGTAATAAACTGCTTATTATTTTACACTGCTAAGTCCGGAGTGGTTTGATACTCAGCAATAGTAACTGGAACAAATAAATATGAATTGCTAAGAGTAAGCACTCAAATTGTAGCTATAAAGATTTTTGGAGTTGCATATGCATTTTTTTAAAAGGGGAAGGTTAGGCCATATTTTGCTCACTTTTATTGTGATACTGTATTATCTTGATTTTATCTTCGCTCACTTTATTTTTATAATAGTTATTTTGTAGAGGTGATATCTTCTTCATCTTATGAATTACATTTTCTAAAACTTTTTGTATTGTGCACTGAATTGATTTTAAAAGGGTAGAAAATCTTCACAGTTTCCTAGGTATTAATAATATCCTTCATGTGTTCATTCACCTATATAAGTGCTGGCCTGGATTTAGCTTATAAATCTGTAATTACCTTGGCTCTGTCAAAAACAAATTTAGAAACCCACTGTTTTCAGAGGGTAACTAAATTTACAAAACCTTAAATGGGCTGGGTTTGGTGGCTCACGCCTGTAATCCCAGCACTTTGGGAGGCTGAGGTGGGCGGATCACGAGGTCAGGAGTTCGAGACCAGCCTGACCAACATAGTGCAACCCTGTCTCTACTAAAAATACACACAAAAAAAAATTTAGCCAAGTGTGGTGGCAGGCACCTGTAGTCCCAGTTACTTGGGAGGCTGAGACAGGAGAATCACTTGAAGCTGGGAGGTGGAGGTTACAGTGAGCGAAGATCGCACCACTGACTCCAGCCTGGGTGACAGAGTGAGACTCCATCTCAAAAAAAAAAAAAAAAAAAAGCTTTAAATGGATTATACTGGTTGAGGTAATTTCAATGTATCCCAGAGCAAAGCCCACCAATATTTAAAGGATTGCCAGCAAAATCCAGCCACCAACAATATAAAATTTATAATGCCAGATAGTCAATCAAATCTACCAGGCATTTAAAAAAAGAAAGATAACCTGATCCATTACCAAAAGATGAGTCAATCAATAGAAACAGACTCTAGGAGAGGAACAGGAAAACATAAAGAAGGTGTAAAAGAAAGAAATAGAACATATTTCCGAAGACCAAATCATACTTCTACAGATTAAAAAAATACAGTATTCAAAATTTTTAATTGACTGCAGTTAGCATACTGGACAATGCATTAAAATTATCAGTAAACGTGAAGAAATAGCAATATAAATTATTCTAATCAAACAAAAAAATCAGTGGTGGGCTGACATGGCCTGTCCAGGTTTATGAGAGCTGGTTGTTAAGTATTAGGGAATTTTGTAAACTGGTTGTTAAACCATTAGTAACTTAAAATTGGCTATTTATGTGAATACTTACATCATGGAAGTTGGTAAACACTGGACTAGGCTTTTTGTTTGTACTGCCCTGTCCTTGCTGGAGAGTTTATTTAATAGCATACCACTAAAAAAGGCCTTTGGAATAGGAGTTGGAGAGAAGGAAGAAGAGAACACCAATGACCTATAGAACAATATTAGGCATTTTAACTTATGTGTACTTGAAACCTGAGGAATGGGGACTGAATACATTGGAAGAAATAATGAGTAAAAACTTTGTAGACTGTGTGGAAACAAAACACCCACAGATCAGGAAAGCTCAACAGGTCATAAACGGAAGAAATATGAACAAAATCATACTACAGTTGCTGAAAATGAAGGATAAATTGAAAATCTTAAAAGCAGCCAGAGAAAATAAAGACTTTTTATGTGGGAGAATAATGACAGCAGACTTCTCATCAGAAACGATTCTAGCTAAAAGACAATGGAACAATATTTTAAAATACTGAATAAAAAAAATTGTCAACCTAAAATTTCTGTCCTCAAAAAGTTTCTATTTCACCTTCATTTTTGCAAGGAGACATATCTTGCAAAAATGAAGGTGAAATAAAAACTTTTTGAGGTGTACAAAAGCTGAAAGAATTTGTCAGTAAACCTGTAGTACAAGAAAGTGTTAAAAAAAAGACAATACCAAGTGGACATTTTGATTTACAATAAAGAAGACCACAACAAATAGTAAACATTATATAGAAGGATTTTCTCTTACTAAAAAATCTCTTTAAAAGATATTTTTTAAAGCAAGAATAATTAGTTGTTTTTTTGTAGGATTTATAATAAATGGTGAGTATCCCTAACCTGAAATTCGAAATGGTCAAGAATCCAAAACATTTTGAGCATGATTATGCTCAAAGGAAATGCTCATTGGAGTATTTTGGATTTTGAATTTTAGATTAGGAATGTTGAACCAGTAAATATAATGCATATATACAAAATCCAAAGAAATCTGAAACGCTTTTTGTCTCAAGCATTTTGTATAAGGGATATTCAACCTGTATTTGTAGAAGTAAATGATTTAACAACGGTCTTAGTTTTCTGTTACTTATAACAGAATACCAGAAATGTAATTTATTAAGAAAAGGAATTTATTTCTTACAGGTTTTAAGGCTGAGAAGTCCAAGGTCAAGGGTTCACATCTGATGAGAACCTTTTTGCTGGTGAGGACTCTGCAGTCCCAAGGTAGTGCAGAGCATCATATGCCAAGGGGGCTGAATGTGTTAGCCCAAGTCTGCTTCTTATAAAGTCACCAGCCCCACCGTTATGATGATCCTCTAATCCAGCAATCCCCAACCATTTTGGCACCAGGGGCCAGTTTTGTGGAAGACAGTTTTTCCATGGAGCGGGCCAGGGGTGATGGTTTCAGGATGAAAGTGTTCCACCCCTCAGATCATCAGGTATTAGTTAGATTCTCATAAGGAATGTGCAACCTAGGTCCCTTGCATGCGTCATTTATAATAGGGTTGATGCTCCTGTGAGAATCTAATGCTGCCACTGATCTGACAGGAGGTGGAGCTCAGCCAATAATGCTCTCGCCCACCACTTACTTCCTGCTATGTGGCCTGATTCGTAAAAGGCCATGGACAAGTACCGCTCTGAGGCCTGGGGTATGGGGACCCCTGCCCTAATCTGTTAGCCCATTAATCCATAAATTGGTCAATCCATTGATGGATTAATCTGCTCATGAGGGCAAAGTCCTCATGACTCAATCACCACTAAAAGGCCTCAACTTTCAATACTGCCAAATTATGGACTAAATTTTAATGTTTTTGAGAGGACAAACGTTCAGACGTAAGACCAACATAGCACAAAGTATGGGAGGAAATAAATAGAAGTATATTTTTGTGAGTTTCTTCTTTTTTCTTTTCTTTTTTTTTTTAAGATAGGGTCTCGCTCTGTCACCCAGGCTGGAGTGCAGTGGTGAGATCACAGCTCACTGCAGCCTTGACTTTCTGGGCTTAAGCAATCCTCCCACCTCCACACCCTCAGTAACTGGGACTACAGGTGCACACCACCACATCTGGCTAATTTTTGTTTTTTCTGTAGAGACAGGGTCTCACTATGTTGCCCAGTCTGGTCTTGAACTTGTGGGTCCATGTGATCATCCTGCCTTGCATTCCCAAAGTGCTGCAATTACAGGTGTGAGCCACCATGCCTGGCTGAGTTTCTTAAAATATATGTGAAGTGACATTATTTAATGGTTGAAAATTGTATTAGTCTTTTCTCGCTGCTATAAAGAGCTAACTGAGACTGGGTAATTTATGAAGAAAAGAGGTTTAGTCACCTTACAGTTCAGCATGCTATATTGGGGGAGCATGGCTGGGGAGGCCTCCGAATGCTACAGTCATGGTGGAAGGGGAGGCAGGCACAGTTTTCACATGGCCAGACCTGGAGAGAGAGCGAGCAAAGGGAGAAGTGCTACACACTTTCAAACAAAGGGATCTCAGGAGAACTCAAGAGAACAGCAGGAGGGAAGTCCACACCCATGATTCAGTCACCTCCCACCTGGTCCCTCTTTCAACATGTGGTAGTAATTCACCATGAGATTTGAGTGGATACACAGAACCAAACCATATCATTCCACCCTGGCCTCTCCCACATCTCATGTCCTCCTCACATTTCAAAACACAATCATGCTTTCTCAACAGTTCCCCAAGTCTTACCTTATTTCAACATTAACGCGAAATTCCACAGTCCAAAATCTCATCTGACACAAGGCAGGTCTCTTCCATGAGCCTGTAAAATAAAAACAAGTTAGTTACTTCTGAGATACAATGTGGGCATAGGGATTGGGTAAATGCTCCCATTCCAAAAGTAAGAGATTGGCCAAAACAAAGGGGCTATAGGCCCCATGCAAGTCCAAAACCCAGCAGGGCAGTCATTAAATTTTAAAGCTCCAAATAATCTCCTTTGACTCCATGTCTGACATCTAGACCACACTGACACAAGGGGTAGACTCCCAAGGCCTTGGGCAGCTCTACCCTGTGGCTCTGCGTGGTACAGCCCCTGCAGCTGCTTTCAGCGGCTGGCATTGAGTGCCTGTGGCTTTTCCAGGTGCGTGGTGCAAACTGTCTGGATCTACAATTCTGAGCTCTGGAGGACAGTGGCCCTCTTACCACAGCTCTCTACCAGGCAGTGCCCCAGTGGAGACTGTTGTGTGGGAACTCTAACTCCACATTTCTCTTCTGCACTGCCATAGTAGAGGTTCTCCATGAGGGTTCCACCCCTGCAGTGGACTTCTATCTGGACGTCCAAACATTTCCATACATCCTCTGAAATCTAGGCAGAGGTTTCCAAACCTCAACTCTTGCCTTCTGCATACCCACAGGCTCAATACCACATGAAAGCTGCCAAGACATGGGGCTTTCACCCTCTGAATTAATAGCCTGAGCTGTCTCTTGGCCCCTTTTAGCCACAACTGGAGGCAGAGCAGCTGGGACACAGGGCCCCATGTCTCAAGGCTGCACAGAGCGGCGAGGCCCTGGGCCTGACCCATGAAACCATTTTTCCCTCCTAGGCTTCCAGGCCTGTGATAGGAAGGGCTCTGTGAAGGTCTCTGAAATGACCTGGAGGCATTTTCCCCATTGTCTGTGCATTAACATTTGGCTTTTTTAAATTTATGCAAATTTCTGAAGCCTAGAATTCCTCCTCAGAAAATTAGTTTTTCTTTTTAACCTCTTGGTCAGGCTCCACATTTTCCAAACTTTTGTGCCTGCTTCCCTTTTAAATATAAATTCCTGCTTCAGGTCATTTCTTTCTTTATGCAAATGAGCACAGGTTTTTAGAAGCATCTAGGCCACATCTGAACACTTTGCTGCTTAGACGTTTCTTCCACCAGATACCCTAAATCATCTCTCTCAAGTTCAGTGCTCCACATATCTCTAGAGCAGGGGCACAATGCCACCAGTCTCTGCTAAAGCATAGCAAGAGCGGCCTTTACTCCAGTTCCCAATAAGTTCATCTCCATCTGAGACCTTGTCAGCTTGGCCATCTCTGTTCATATCAGTATCTGCATTTTGGTCATAACCGTTTAACAAGTCTTTATGGAGTTCCAAACTTTGCTGTCTTCTTCTGAGCCCTTCAAACTGTTCCAACTTTTGCCTGTTACCCAGTTCTAAAGTCACTTGCACATTTTCAGGTATCTTTATAGCAATGTCCCACTTCTCTGGTACCAATTTTCATATTAGTCCGTTCTCACACTGCTCTAAAGAACTACCTGAAGCTGGATGCTGTGGCTCATGCCTGTAATCCCAGCACTTTGGGAGGCCAAGGTAGGCAGATTACCTGAGATCAGGAGTTTGAGACTAGCCTGGCCAACATGGTGAAACGCTGTCTGTACTAAAAATAAAAAAATCGGCCGGGTGTGGTGGCACATGCCTGTAGTCCCAGCTACTCAGGAGGCTGAGGCAGGAGAACCGCTTGAACCTGGGAGGCGGCGGCTACAGTGAGCCAAGGTCACACCGCTGCACTCCATCCTGGGCAACAGAGTGGAGACTGGGTAATTTATGAGAAAATAGGTTTAACTGACTCACAGTTCAACTGGCTATACAGGAGTCATAGCTGGGGAGACCTCAGGAAATTTATATTCATGGTGAAAGGTGAAGGGGAAGCAGGCATGGACTTCACATGGCCAGAGCAGGGGTGAGAGAGAGAGAGAGAGAGTGCAAAGGAGGACGTGCTACACACTTTCAAACAATCAAATCTTGCAAGAACTCCATCACGAGAACAGCAAGGGGATGTCTGTCTCCGTGATTCATCTCCCACCACGCCCCTCCTTCAACACGTGGAAATTACAATTCAACATGAGATTTGGGTGGGGACACAGTGCCAAACCATATGAGTCTTCATAAATTTGTTTTAAAAGGATAGCTGAAAAGCCAATAATGATGCAATGGAATTGCCAAGAACTATCGAGAAAGACAGCTGGAAAAGAGGACAAAGCCAGGCGAGGTGGCTCACGCCTGTAATCCCAGCACTTTGGGAGGCCGAGGCAGGCGGATCATGAGGTCAGGAGATTGAGACCATCCTGGCTAACACAGTGAAACCCTGTCTCTACTAAAAGTACAAAAAATTAGCCGGGCATGGTGGTGGGCGCCTGTAGTCCCAGCTACTCGGGAGGCTGAGGCAGGGGAATGGCATGAACCAGAGAGGTGGAGCTTGCAGTGAGCTGAGATCATGCCACTTCACTCCAGCCTGGGTGACAGAGCAAGACTCTGTCTCAAAAACAAAAAGAAAAAAAAAAAAAGGACAGAGACAAAGAACAAATAGGACAAACGAAAGGAAATAATAGAATGGTATATTTAAACTCAGCAATATCGAGAATAATTTAAATGTGGATGGTCCAAATAGACCCAATAAAAAGTAGAAAGTGTCAGATCGGCAAATAAGAACCAACTATATGTTGATTATAAGAAACTTGCTTTGAATATAAGGGCATAGGTAGGTTAATATTTAAAGGATGGAAATATATACCATGCTAACACTAGTAAAAAGAAAACTGGAGTTGTTACATTGATATCAGAGAAAGTATATTTTAGAATAAAGAATATTGCCAAAGGTAAAAAGAAATCTTTTTAATGATAAAGGTGTCAGTATCAAGATATAACTGTGTATGAAACTCATAACAAAGCTTCAAAATACACAAAGCAAAAACTGATAGAAATGAAATGAGAAATAGATAATTACAGTTAGATATGTTAGTATCCTCTCTCAGAAATTAATATAACAAGTAGACAAAAAATCAATAAGAAAGTAGATTTCAATAACGTTGACAAATTTGAATTGAGTTTTATGAGAACATTGTATCCAACAAACACAGAATACTCATTGTTTTCTAGTGCATGTGGAATATTCACCAAGACAGACATCATTCTGGGCCGTAATACAAGTCTACATAGCTTCATTTTATATATAAAAATTAAATAAAACTTTTAAATATAAAAGAAATGTTTTTAATAATACAAAATGTTTTCTTAGGCCACAACAGAATCAAATTAGAAATAGTTAACCAAAAGTTATCTGCAGTGTCACCAAATATTTGGAAATTCAGTAAGACCCTAGATCAATATATTGAAGAAGAAAACACAAAAGAAATTATAACATATTTTGAACTCACTAAAAATGAAATTATAGCATATCAAAATTTATGGAATGCTGCTGAGGCATTACTTAGAAGGAAACTTGTAGCATTATATTAAAAATGAGGAATGGTCTGAGATCCATCACTGAAGCTTTCACTTTAAAAGAGTATGAACAAATTAGACAAAATAAACACAGGATAGAAATAAGAAGAGTATAAATCAGTGAAATAGAAAACCTCAGTAAATGCAAATGCAACTTTTTAAAAGAAGAATAAAATTGATTATCATATGTGGTGGGGATTTCCATGGCCACCCCCAGGCTTGATAATTCGCTAGAGAGACTCACAGGACTCAAAAGCTGTTACACCTGCACCATTTATTACAGCAAAAGGATACAGATTAAAATCAGCAAAGGGAAAAGGTGCATGGGACACAGCCCAGGAGAAACCAGATGCAAGCTTTCAGGTGCACCCCCTAGTAGAGTTGCAAGGGACTCACTTAATTCCTCCAACAACATGTGACAAAATGTGCAGTGTTGCCACCCAGGGAAGCTCACCCAAGCCTTGATGTTCATGGTGTTGTGTAGAGGGCTGTGTGGGTTTTGTGTAGAGACAGTGCATTCAGTGCCTGTGTCACCAACCTCAGCTGCTCAGACTCCAAACCCCCAAAGCAAGAACACATGGTCACCATAAATCACATTGCTGATATAAGCTTTCTGGTGAAACTGTTATAGTGAGGCCCAAGGCTTCAGGCATTTAGAAACACTCTTATCAAGCACAACATTTCAAGGACTGGTCCTAAAAATAGGCCCTTCTTGGGATTTGCAGCTTTTTAGCAACCCAGGCTCATGAGTTAACTGTTTTCTGTACTACCTGTAACCAGGCTGATCAGGAAACAAGGAAAGAAGACGCAAATGGCTAATATCAGAATTGTAAGAGGGTATTCACTTTAGATGCTACAGACCTTAAAAGAATAATAAGAGTATTATGAGTAACTTTATGATAATAAATTTAGCAGTTTAGATGAAATGTATAAATTACATGAAAGGCACAAACTACTGAAGCTCACTCAAAAAGAAATAGATAACTTGAACATTATATATCTTTTTAAAGAAACAGAATCTGTAGTTAAAAATCCTTTGTCAAAGGAAACTACTCCCAGGTGGCTTCATCAGTAACTTTTCCCAGACATTTGATGAAAAAATAATGCCAGTTCTATACAGACTCTTCCAGACTAAAAAATAAGAGGGGATCCTTGTCCACTCCTTTTTGTGGGCAATAATTACACGGCTGCCAAAACCAGACAAAGATTTCAAGAAAAATACAGACCAAAATCCCTTTTAAATATAGATGGCAAACATCTTCAGCAAAATATTAGAAAATCAATCTTATAAAAAGGATAATACCCCATGTCTGGGTGGAGTTTATGTCAGGAATATACTGTCAGTTCAGTGTTAGAAAAAGCGTCCAATGTAATTAGAAAACTATGTGATCATCTCAATAAATGGAGAAAAAAGACTTGACAACATTTAATACTCATTCTTAAACCAACAGTAGATGGGACTTGTCTAAGGTAATGAGTTATCTCAATGGATTGTTGACAGTCAGTTATAGATTGAACTCCTTGTTCTACTCATACTCTCAGTACTGCATATGACTAGTCTAAAAAAAAAAAAAAGTAACTTCCTCAACCTAATAAAGGGCATCTAAAAAATCTGCAGCTAGCATCATGCTTAATGGCACAAAACTGAATGCTTTTGCTGTAAACTTGAGCATGTGTCAGTTACTGTGTGTATTCACAATTGTATTGGAGACCCTGACGAATGCAGTAATGCAATTTTTAAAGGCATACAGATTGTAAAGGAAAAAGTAAACTGTGTATTCTCTGATTACGTAATTGTCTATGTTAATAACTCAAAAAATTTACAAAAAAGTGCTACTAGAGTTACAGATGGTTCTTATGATGGGATTATGTCCTTTGTAAACTGAAAGTATTGTAAGTTGAAAATGTATTCAATACACCTAACCAACTAAACCCCATAACTTGACCTAGCCTACCTTAAGTGTGCTCAGAACATTTACATTAGCCTACAGTTGTGCAAAGTTAATACCAAGCCTATTTTGTAATAAAGTGTTGAATAACTCACATAATTTATTAAATACTGTACTAAAAGTGAATAACAGAATAATTGTATAGATACTTGGAAGTATGGTTTCTACTGAATGCATGTTTATGCACCATCATAAAGTCAAAAAAATCATATGTCGAACCATCATAAATAGAACCATTATGATTCAGGCACCATCTGTATTAGGGAGGTTAGCAGAATATATGGTCAATGTGTAAAAACCAATTGTATTTCTATACCAGTAATGAATCACTTGACATTAAAGTTTAAAATAATTTATAATAGCAAAAAAAATGTGTAGCATTCAGGGATAAATTTATCAAAAATGTTCAAGAGTTGTACACTGAACCCCTCAGAGTGTTGACAATAAAGACCTAAATAAATAGATATTCGTGTTCATGGATCAGAAGAATCAACATTGTCAAATGTCCATTCTCTGACAAGTTATCTGTTGATTTAATTCAATCCTAATCAATATGCCAGGAGACTTTTTTTTCTTGAAAATCTAAATGAGAAATAGACAAATTAGCAATTACAGTTAGATCTGTCAGTATCCTGTCTCAGAAATTAATAGAACAAGTAGTCAAAAAATCAGAAATTTATTGGGAAATGTAAACAACAGACCTAGAATAGCCAAAACAATTTTGAAAAAGAAGAACAAAGTTGGAATTACACTTTCTGATTCAAAACTCATTATAAAGCAATAGTGATGAAGACAATCTGGAATTGTCATAAAGGTAGGCATATAAATCAGTAGAGCAGAATAGAATATAGAAATAGATTCAAATATTTATGTTCAATTGACTCTTGACAAAGTTGCCAAGGTAATTCACTAAAGGAAAGGATAATCTTTTCAACAAATGATCCTGGAACAATCAGATATTCGTATATAATAAACTTGGGACCATGTCATGTTTAAAAATTAACTGGAAGTAGATCAAAGACATATATATGAGCTAAAACTGTATAACTTATAAGAGAAACATAGGATAATTGTAACCTTGGGTTAAGCAAAGATTTCTCAGGATACTAAAACACGAACCATAAAAGAAAAAAAGGCTAAATTGGACTTTGTGAAAATTGAAAGCATTGCTATGGAAATGAAAATGTTTTATAGCTGTAGGTTTGGATAAAATATTTTTAAAGCACTCTGTGATAAAATGTTGTATCTAGAATATTTTAAGAGCTCCTACAGCTCACTGATAGGAAAACAAACGGCCTAACAAAAAAGGGCAAAAGATTTGGACACTTAACTGAAGAAGAGCTATAGACAGCAAATAGGCACATGTGAAGAGTCTTGCTGTCATAGTAATTAGGAAAATGAAGTTTAAAACAATACTGAGGTACTGTTGCACACCTCATACAACAGCTACAAAACAAAAATTGACAGTATTAAGTGCAGGCAAGGATGGTAAGTAACTGGAACTCTTAGAAATTGCTGATAAAAATGCAAAATAGTACAGCCAGTGTGAGAAGCTGTTTGGCAATTGTTTAATAAGTTAAATATCTGCTTATCTTGTAGCACAGCAATTCCACTTCTGGATATTTACCCAAAAGAAGTGAAAACATATCTAATGCTAGCACAAAACTGGAAATAATTCACATCTATTAATTGGTGTATGAAGAAACAAAATGTGGCATATAACTGTACAATGGATTACTACTCCACAAAAATGGAATAAACTGCTATAAATACAGCAACATGGATGAATCCTAAAAGCTTTGTGCTGAATGAAGGAAACTAGACACAAAAGGCTATAGATGGTATAATTTCATTTATGTGAAAGTCTAGACAAGGCAAAGCTATTGTGATACCAGATCAGTGGCTGAGTAGGGACAGAGCATGGAGGGAAGGCGTTGACTCTGTAACAGGATATGTGGAATGATGGAAATGTTCAATGTCATGATTATGATGGTGGTCACATGACTGTATACATTTGCCAAAATTCATTTAATTATACAATTAAAATTGGTGAATTTTATTGATGTAAGCTATATCTTAATAAAGCTGATTTTAATAGCACACAAAGCAAAGCAAAAAAACCCAAATTGTTTAAAGAGGTAAAAGATGGGCAAAGATATAATAGAAACATGAGTGAACAAATGTATTTGGGATGTTTCAAAATTCAAATACAATTTGATCCATGAAACTGTTGAAACAAAGGAGACTTTTTTTTTTTTAAACAATGGTACAGTATGACTAGAAGTTAACAAAAGTTTATGATTTACAAATTGCTTGGGAATTTATCCCATAAAGCTGTTAGAGAGGAAAAGGAAATCAAAACCACAAAAACAGGCTATTTAAAAAGTAATGAAAATGCCAGTATAATGCTATGAAAGGTAGAGATGCTACTGAAAATACTCTGGGAACTTCATTCGCTGCAGTATTTAAAAAACAGAACTAAAGAAAAAGACAAATTAATAATATAAAGTCATAAAATTAATGTTATTAGTGCAAAGGCTGACAGATCAGTAGTAAATAAACAAAAAACAGCCTTTTCCGATTAGCTTGCCTGGAGTTTCAATTTTAAATTTTTTTCCTTGAGACTAAGTCTTTCTTCTCTTTCTAATTCTTGATTAGCTCTTTTTCTAATTATTTCCTTCAGGAGTATACTCACAATTTGTATATATTGGTGCTACATTATTGGTACTCACTGAAAAAGTAGAAATAAAAATTTGCATATGCCCCATTTTAACATAATGGAAATTCAAGGTTATTGAGATATGAATGAAGTCATAGAAAAAGAACATTCTGAAAAAAATAGCAATTTTTTAAAATGTTATTTTATATTCCGGGATACATGTGTAGGACTTGCAAGTTTGTTACATAGGTAACAAACCGATCAAACTGTCACCTAGGTATTAAGCCACACATGCATTAGCTTTTTATCCTGATGCCCTCCCTCCCCCAGATTCCCTGACAGGCCCCAGTGTTTGTTTTCCTCTCCCTGTGTCCGTATGTTCTCACTGTTCAGCTCCCACTTAGAAGTGATAACATGCAGTGTTTGGTTTTCTGTTCCTGCCTTTTATCCATGTCCCTTCATGATCTCTTTCCTTTTTATGACTGATTAGTATTCCTTGGTGTGTATGTACCACATTTTCTTTATCCAGTCTGTCATCGATGGACATTTGGGTTGATTCCATGTCTTTGCTATTGTGAATAGTGCTTTGGTGAACATATGCACGTGTGTATCTTTATAATAGAATGATTTATATTCCTTTGGGTATATGTCTAGTAATGGGATTGCTGGATCCAATAGTAATTCTGGTTCTAGGTCTTTGAGGAATCGCCACAGTGTCTTCCACAATGGTTGAACTAACACCACCAACAGTGTAAAAGCATTCCTATTTTTCCATAGCTTCACCAGTATCTGTTGTTTCTTGACTTTTTAATAATTGCCATTCTGACTGGTGCGAGATGGTATCTCATTGTGGTTTTGATTTGTATTTCTCTAACCATCAATGATGTTGACCTTTTTATCATGTTTATTGGCCACATGAATGTCTTCTTTTGAGAATTGTGTATTCATGTCCTTTGCCCACTTTTTTATGGGGTTGTTTGGTTTTTTGTTATAAATTTGTTTAAGTTCCTTGTAGATACTAGATATTAGACCTTTGTCAAATGGATAGATTACAAAAATTTTCTCCCATTCTGGAGGTTGTCTGTTCACTCTGATGATAGTTTCTTTTGCTGTGCAGAAGCTCTTTTATTAGATCCCATTTGTCAATTTTTGCTTTTATTGCAGTTGCTGTTGACATTTTTTGTTATGAAATCTTTGCCTGTGCCTATGTCCTGAATCGTATTGCCTAGATTTTCTTCTAGGGTTTTCATAGTTCTGGGTTTTACATTTAAGTGTTGAATCTATGTTGAGTTAATTTTTGTATAAGGTGTGAGGCAGGGGTCTAGATTCAATGTTCTGCATGTGGCTAGCCAGTTTTCCCAGCACCACTTTTAAATAGGGAATCCTTTCCCTATTGCTTGTTTTTGTCAGGTTTGTCAAATATAAAATGGTTGATGTGTAGCCTTATTTCTGATGTCTTATTTCTGTTCCATTGGTCTATATGTCTGTTTTTGTACCTGTACCATGCTGTTTTGGTTACTCCAGTATAGTTTGAAGTCAGGTGGTGTGATGTCTCCAGCTTTGTTCTTTTTGTTTAGGATTGTCTTGGCTATATAGGCTCTTTTTTGTTTCCGTATGAATTTTAAAGTAGTTTTTTCTAATTCTGTGAAGAACGTCAATGGTAGTTTAATAAGAATAGCATAGGATCTATAAATTACTTTGGGCAGTATGGCTGTGGATTTGTCATAAATGGCTCTTATTTTGAAGTATGTTCCTGTAAGTACCTTGTTTATTGAGAATTTTTAACATGAAGCAATGTTGAATTTTATCGAAGGCCTTTTCCTGTGTCTATTCAGATAATCATATGGTTTTTGTCTTTAGTTCTGTTCACGTGATGAATTGTGTTTATTGATTTGCGTGTGTTGAACCAGCCTTGCATCCCGTGGATGAAGCTGACCTGATGGTGGTGGATAAGTTTTTTGATGTGCTGCTGGATTTGGTTCCCAGTATTTTATTGAGGATTTTTGCATCGACGTTCATCAGGGATATTGGCCTTAACGTTTTTTTCTTTCTTTGTTGTGTCTCTGCCAGGTTTTGGTATCAGGATGATGCTGTCCTCATAAAATGAGTTAGGAAGTAGCCCCTTCTTTTCAATTGTTTGAAATAGTTTCAGTAGAAATGGTACCTGTTCCGTTTTGTACCTCTGGTAGAATTCAGCTGTAAATCCATCTGGTCCTGGGCTTTTTTTGCTTGGTTGTTTGTAGGCTATTTATTACTGCCTCAGTTTCAGAACTTGTATATTAGTCTATTCAGGGATTCAACTTCTTCCTGGTTCAGTGTTGGGAGGGTGTATGTGTCCAGCAATTTATCCATTTCTTCTAGATTTTCTAGTTTATTTGCATAGAGGTGTTTGTAGTATTCTCTGATGGTTGTCTGCATTTCTGTGGGGTCAATAGGGATATCCCCTGTATCATTTTTTATTGTGTCTCTTTGATTCTTCTCTTAAGTGATTCTTGTATCTCAACCTCCCAAGTAGCTGAGATTACAGGTGTGCACCATCATGCCTGGCTAATTTTTGTATTTTTGATAGAGATAGGGTTTCACCATGTTGGCCAGGCTGATCTCAAACTCCTGACCTCATGTGATCCACCTGCCTCAGCCTCCCAAACTGCTGGGATTACAGGCGTGAGCCAGCATGCCCAGCCTCATTGATTTTTTGAAGGGTTTTTTGTGTCTCTGTATCCTTCATTTCTGCTCTGATCTTGGTTATTTCTTGACTTCTCCTAGCTTTGGGTTGTGTGTGTGTGTGTGTGTGTGTTTTGTGTGTTTTTTTCCTTATTTATTTATTTTTACTGCTTAAAATTAAATATTGCTTCTAAAACAGAACATGTGAAAATAAACTTTTTTTTTAAGAGAAATGTTATTTTTATTCGGTTTGATTGGTGAAGTTTTTTTGGAGCCTATGGCATCATAATTTGCCCTCAAAAAACAGATAGAATTTGGAAATATATTTTAGGTGAGCAAAAGAGTCTTAGAGATGGTAAGATTTTAGATATGTATTGGGATACTAGTTCTTTCAGCATTTTAAAAATCACCTTTTTATGTACATTGGATATTTTTTAACTACTTTTAAAATATGGGGAGTTTCAAAGGTCAAACTCCAGTATGTATTGTTAAGTTTATTCATTTCTGGCACATTTCTTCATTTTGATTTTAGATTCATCTTGTAGCACCAAATGTTAACATGTAACATTCATACATTACAGTGTAACATTCTGCACGACAAAATGAATCCAGAGTGTTAGTCCAAAATGTTAATCTGAAGTTATATTCAGAGATTATTAATGAAATTCTGAAGCATAAATTATGAGAGTACTCAGCAAGTGCTCTAAAATAGTATCACTATGTCCATGTAAAAAACTAAATAATCTTCCCAATAATTACACATTGTTGAACATAAATTATTGAGTTTTTCTTTATACAACCAATCTACGCTGAGCTGAAACTTTGTTATTATGTCTTCTTTTTTAGCCTGACACTATTAGAAGCAATCCTCACTATATTAAAGAAACTACAAGTGATGATGTAAGTACTGCTGACACTAACAGCCTGAAGAAAAGCATGAGAATCACTAAAAACAAATTGAGGAACATACAGTCAGCAATGGTTTTTGTCCATTCTGTTTTTCAACACATCTGTTAAACTTTTATTTCTATTATTCAGAATTTTATTTTGATATCAGCAGTTGGGTTTTCTTGGTCCAGTATGCTTTTGCATTTCTTTATTAATATCAATTATACTTATTTAAAATTCTTATTTATGATATGTATTTTCCTTTGGTGTTCATTTATTTATTGTGTTTGATTTGGTGACTTTCCTTCATTGTGCTACCTTCCTTTAGTGTTTGTTAATTTTCCGTTGTCAAGCCATCTTTATATTTGAGAATGTCTGTTCTGTTCCTTGTTGGTTGTTTTTGACATGGTCTGCCTCTGCAGTTTGTGGGAATTGTACCTACCTGAAGTATACTGCCCTTTCTCTCTGTGCTGCCATGCTTAATCCATGGGTGAAAGTCAGCACAAATGGAGATGGGAAGCAGAGCTGTTCATCCCAGCTCCTTGATTGGTCATCCTTTGGTCTATCTAGTTTATGCCCTCCTCCTCCTTATATTACTTGACTCTTATCCTTATTTATTTTTTTGTATTAAAAATATATCTCATTATAAATAACTTTAATTGGGGAAAGAGGTACAAGATTATGCTTAGTCTGCCACTGGATTTAACTTCATATGTAATATTTAGCAGCATTCTAGTGATAGATTTAGTGTAGGGTGATCTTAGAGCTGTAGACTTTTGGTTTTGCAGTGTAATTATGAAGCAAAATAAATGACCCATGTATATTTCCTATTGGGTTGCCTGAAATATCAATTCAATGGCTCTTTTAGCAATTTCTCAGGTATCTATTAATTATATTAGAGTGTATATCATGAGAAAAATATGTATGAGGAAAATAGCATTTGAGATTTGAGCAATTAATTCACTTCTTAAAGGTCCTTAAGTACTTTTTTCCTATGTCAATTAACTCATTTCATCTGAAGTTACATTCAGAGATTGCTTATCAAATTCTGGAAGCATAAATTATGAGAGTACTCAAATGCTCTAAAATAGTATCACTGTGTCCAGGTGAAAAACTAAATAATCCTCCCAATAATTCCACATTGTCAAACATTAATTACTAGGTTTTTCTTTATATAACTAATCTATGCATAACTGAAACTTTGTTATCATGTCTTCTTTTCCTAGCCTGACACTGTTAGAAGCAATCTTCCCCATATTAAAGAAACTACAAGTGATGATGTAAGTGCTACTAACACTAACAACCTGAAGAAGACCATGAGAGTCGCTAAAAACAAATCGAGGAACACACAGTCAGCAACTGAAAATCCTAATGATGATGTTAGTGTAGAGGAAGACAAACAAGGAAAGCCAAATAAAAAGGTGGTAAAGACGGTGCCCCAGTTGACTACACAAGACATGAAACCGGAAACTCCTGAGAAGGAAGTTGATTCTACACACCAGAAAGCGCATACAAAGCCACAGCCAGGCATTGATCATCAGAAAAGTGAGAAGGCAAATGAGGGAAGAGAAGAGAATGATTTAGAAGAGGACGAAGAACTGATGCAAGCATATCAGCGCCATGTAACTGAAGAAATGGCAAAGGAGATTAAGAAGAAAATAAGAAAAAAACTGAAAGAACAGTTGACTTACTTTCCCTCAGATACTTTATTCCATGACGACAAATCAATCAGTGAAAAAAGGAAAAAGAAAAAGAAAGTTCCAGTCTTCTCTAAAGCTGAAACAAGGTATTTTTACATTGATAAATGTAAAATATCCTCTTAGAAAAACACTCTATTATTATCAGGGTTTGAATATTATCTGTGGTTTAACAAAGAAAATTCTTAGGCTTTTATTTGGAGACATTGCCACTAAGATAAGAACACCTAGCTTTTACTAACACCTTACTATGTACTAGGTGCTTTACGAGAATTAACTCATTTATTTCTTATGACAATCTTATGAGGAAAAGTAATATTCTTCCTATCTTGCTGATGAGGAAATTGAAGTACAGAACTAGTAAGAGGCTGAGCCAGAACCTTGTCTCTATCCTGAACTACTCACTTACATCTGCTTTCAAAGTAATAGCAACCTAATTACTTCCCCTTTTTTGAGTTACAAATACCTGTTTGGATATGTAAATACAGCTTTTTTTTCTTACACAAATAACATTAGCTCATTGTAGAAAAACTATTCAAAGATAATCGCTATTGGCAATTTGTTATTCTAATCTTTTTCTCTATATGATGCTTATATATGTATGTACTTGTATATAGAGTATGAGTTTAAATGAACATATACATATATATATGTTCTCTACTTGGATAAAACAATAAGATAAAAATGCTTTTTAACTGCTATAATTAACTTTGTTCCCCCCTGCAGTTCTCCTCTAGAGAAACAGCTTGAAGTGGGAACATTCTATATGTGACTATTCCTTGGCATTCAGGATCAATTTCCCCTAAAACCCTCAGCCAAAAATAATTCCCCTCTTTTCAAAAGCTAGGTGACCAGTGATAATAAAGATATGGCAAACCAGGTTGCTGCAGGGACATGATAGTATGTGTTATCTGTTGATGCATTAAAGAGATTATCCCATAATTTAGCAGCTTTTAGGATGACAAGCATTTATTGTCTCATAGTTTCTATGGGCCAGCAATCTGGGAGTGACTTTGCTGGGTGTCTCTGTCAATCACAGGTTGCAATCAGGATGTTAGCCAGGACTGAAGTCACCTTAAGCCTTGACTTGGGGAGGATCTATCAAGTGACATAGCTGTTAGAAGGCCTTAGAAGATCCAGTGCTAAGCTCATTCATGTGGCTGTTGGTAGGCCTCAGGTCCTGACTGGCTTTGGGCCAAGTATACCGGTTCCTTGCCACGTGGACTTCCTCCGTGTGGTCTACTCATAATATGGCCACTTGCTTCCCCAGACCAAGGGCTCTGAGAGAGTGAGAGCAAGACAGAAGTCACAGTCTTTTTGGAACCTAATCTTATAAGTGGCATTCATTACTTTTATCATATTCTGTCTGTTAGAAGTAAGTCATTAGGTCCAGCCCACACTGAAATATTTCTCTAGTCTTATTTTCCTCAGCCCATTTTTTTGGAAAGGTGACTAAACATATTGGAAATTAATTTTTTATTATTTAAATGTAGATTTTTTTTACTTGATACATTAAAATGTTAGTAGGTTGGTTTTTCTTTAAACTCAGTATGCCTCTGGGTTGCTACTTCTTACCATTTACTAGTCGTGTGATATAGATTTTAATTTTAGTAATAGCCTTCTGAAAATGTAGTGACTCACCAACCACTAGAAAATACAAGGAATTAATTTTTACCTAGAAGTCTCAGCCTGAGCAATATGGTGAAACTCCATCTCTACAAAAAGTACAAAAATCAGCCAGGTATGGTGGCATGTGCCTGTAGTCCCAGCTATTTGGGAGGCAGAAGTGGGAGGATTGCTGGAGCCTGGGAGGTTGAGGCGGCAGTGAGCTATGATTGTACCACCGCACTCCAACTTGGGTGACAGAGCGAGACCTAGTCGTAAAAAAAAAAAAAAAGAAAAGAAAAAAGAGAAATCAAAAGTTGTGCTTGTGAAGCCTCTTGAAGACTGAACAAACCTAGAATACATTTTATACTTTTAAATAAGGTAATTTAAAAATTGGTTGATCAGTCATTTACTTGGCAGCAGGGTGGGCGTGCTTCGATAAGTCCTATGTAAAGAGAGATCAATTGCTCATAAAATATTAATACAATTTCCTTTCCCCTGGGGTTTAGAGCTCAGTTTTAGTTGAATCATGTAACTCCTTGCGAAGTTACAACCTATGATACCTATTTGACAGCTAACCATTTTAGTGTGTAGGAAAATATATGCATCTCAAGAAAAAATAGTAGTGATTTTAGGATTATCTTTGCTCCTATTTACTGTTCACTCTGTTGCATCATGAATAATAATAATTATTATAATAATATATCTGTAATGGCTGATACTTGGATTATATTTGTAGTACATTGACCATCTCTGGTGACACAGTTGAAGGTGAACAAAAGAAGGAATCTTCAGTTAGACCAGTTTCTTCAGATTCTCATCAAGATGGTGAAATAAGCTCAGTGGAACAAAACACAGAAGGCAGCATGCAAGATGACACAAAACCTAAACCAAAAAAAACAAAAAAGAAGGCTAAAGCAGGTTTGTTATACAAATTAAGTGAAAAATTGTGTACGTTGGTAGCAATAACTTGATTCTAGGAATTTTAGCCCTTAAAAACTAAAACTGATGGGTATACTTGAAAATAATTCAATATAGAGTATGTGGTACTTGTTCTTGGATTCATCTAGATTAAAGTACACGTGTATTTATAGCTGTTTGTCTTTGATGAGTTTGTATCACTTGTAAATATATTCAAGTTATGCATTTTTTTAAAAACAGTATTGTCTTTTTCTAATTGATTTGTAATGATAGTTTATATACTTCAATATGAGATTATTCTCAGATATATACATACATGCATATATATTGCACATGTCTTCCTACTCTAGTTTATTTCTCTCTCATTGGTGTCTTTTGAAAAGCAGAAATTTTTGAATAGTCCAGTTTATCCGTTTTTTCCTTTGAAGGTAAGTGTTCTCTGTGATTTAAGAAATCTTTCCCAAGTTCTGAAGATGTTTCTCTAAAAGTTTTATTTTAAAAGTTTTACTGTTTCTGTTTTACTTTTCACATTTATATATGCAGTTCATCTGAAACTGGTTTTTGTTTGTTAGGAAGCAGTGATCAAGATACGTTTTCTCGTGTGGATATATATTATAATTGACCCAGTACCATTTACTGAAGAGAGTGTCTTTTTGCCTCTGTGTGGCAGTGTCACTTTTCTCATAAATAACATGACTGTGTTTACGTGTGGATCAGTTTTTATAGTCTCTATTCTTTTACAGTAGACAGTCTGTACCAACACCACCATGTCTAAATACTGTGGCTTTTTAATAGGTCTTGCTATTTAGTATTGTACTCTAGCTTTTTCCTTCTTCATCTGCATTGCCTAGGCTATTCTTTACTTTGCATTTCTATATGGATTTTAGAAGAGCTTCTCAATTCTCCCTCTTCCTTCCTATACCCATCCTGTCTTGCAAGCTGTGATTTTGATCTAGACTGGGTGAATCTATAGAGATTCACAGTATAACAGCTCTCTAAAGAGACTTGACATTTTTACAAAGTATTGATTCTCAGTCTATGAATTTGGTATGCACTTCCATTTATTTGCATCTTATTTAACATATCCCAGTAATATACATTTCAGCAGAATCTCTCCTTAGATTTATTCCTAGGAGTTGATGTTTCTTAATGATATTGTAAATGGCATTTAAAAATTTTTTGATTTTGGCTGGGCGTGGTGGCTCACGCCTGTAATCCCAGCACTTTGGGAGGCTGAGGCGGGCGGATCATGAGGTCAGGCGATGAAGACCATCCTGCCTAACACGGTGAAACCCCGTCTCTACTAAAAATACAGAAAATTAGCCGAGAATGATGGCGGGCACCTGTAATCCCAACTACTCGGGAGGCTGAGGCAGGAGAATGTGTGAACTTGGGAGGCAGAGCTTGCAGTGAGCTGAGATCGCATCACTGCACTCCAGCCTGGGCGATAGAGCGAGATTCTGTCTCCAAAAAGAATTTTTTTTTGCTTTGTATTTGTTGCTGGTATGTATGTGTAGAAATGTGTTTACATTTTTTTAACATTGTATCTATTGATTTGCTAAATTCACTTATTGCAAGAGTTTATTTATTTATTTGTTTTTGAGACAGGGTCTCGCCTGTCACTCAGGCTGGAGTGCAGTGGCGTGATCTCAGCTTATGGCAGCCTCCATTTCCCAGGCTCAAGCGATCCTCCCACTTCAGTCTTCCAAGTAGCTGGGACTACAGGCATGCACCACCATTCCCGGCTAATTTTTTTGTAGAGACAAGGTCTCACTACATATTCCAGGCTAGTCTCAAACTCCTGGACGCAAGCAATTCGCCCACCTCACCCTCCCAGATTACTGGGATTACAGGTGTGAACCATCGTGGCCAACAGAGTTTATTGTTATATTGTTTTGATTTTTCTACATATACAATAATGTAATCTGTTAATAATGATAGTTTTATTGCTTCCTTTTCAGTCCTTATGCCTTATAATTTAGCTTGTCTTGATACGGATCAAGATTTAGTTTCTTATCAGTCTTTTCACTTTTTTTTTAAGCTTTTCTCAGCTATTTGATAGACTGTAGTTTTTGATCCAAATGTTCAAATTTTCATTTCTGTAGCATCTGAAAGGCTGTCCCATTTTTTCATTCATGGGATTGGCAATTTGTTTTCTCTCAAATTCTTGATCAGTCTTAGGATTTTAAGTTTATGAGTCTTTTCAAAAACCTTTGGCTTTGATTTTCTCTATTGTACATTTATGTATTAGTAGTTTTTTCTTGTAACTATATTATTTTCCTTTGTACTTATTCGGGTTTTATTTGCTACTTATTTCTAACTTTATAATTTGGATTTTATAAGAAAAATTTCAGTCTTCTTTTATATGCATTTAAGACTAAATTTCCATCAAAGTACTACCTTACCTGCATCTCCAAAATTGTTAATATTGTGTCTTTTTATTATCATTTAACAGAAAATATTTTCTAATTTCGTTTTAATTGATCATGCATTATTTAGAAGTATGTTGCTTAGTTTCAGGCAGCAGATGCTTTTCTAGTTATCTTTTATTGGTTTCTGTCTTCCATTGTTGTCAGATAACATTATGAATGATTTCAATCCTCTGAGTTTATTGAGGCATTTTTTAATGACCATTTTATGGTCAGATTTGATAAATATTCCATGCTCACTTGAAAAGAATGCAGTTTCTAATGTTGAGTGCAGTGTCCTTTGAATGTCAGTTAGGTCAAGTTTAATTGTGCTCAGTTCTTCTTATTAGTTTTTTTGGTCTACTTATTCCGTCAGCTGTTGAGAGAGGTATTAACATTTCCACTCTGATTTTATTTTTCTTGTATCTCTTATCAAGTTACCACTTTTATCATTATGCAGTGCCCTTCTTTATCTCTAATAATTCATAGCCCTAAATAATTTTTTAGCCCTAAAATACAATGGGAGTTTCAGTTTAGCCCTTCAGTGCTTTTCCACTTGCCATTTGCCACTTCAAAATTTGGCAAATTCTTTGAGCGGGAGACTGGCTATATGTTAGACATCCTTCAGGTATCCTCTATGTCACTCTCGCTGCCATGCATGCCGAAATCTCTGCTGGCTTCTCTGTCCCTCAGTAGCAACCTTCTGCCAGAAATCGCACCTGGATTATCAACCTAGATCTGTGACCAGAATTGGTAGATGACCCCAGGTGAAAAGTGGCTCTTGGTCCTCAGTGTAAATTGACCACACCCTCCAGGGCTTCATCTTTGCCTGTTTTGTTTTGGTCCCCTTCCCCTGGCAGATCCTGGTCTGCTAGCACCACAAGCCTGGGAGATTTCACTACCTCTCTAGCTTCTCTATAGCATCAGAATTCAGTTTTGTGAGAAAAACTGGCCATGTTTGAGGCTTCTCAAATCTCCAGTTTTATCATTTTAGTCCTGTGGAATGATGAAAGTTTTGCTGATTTCTCATTCTCCTAGCAGTGACCTTCTGCTTAAGCCAAACTCTGATCTTCAGCTCACACCCTGAATCAGCAAATGTCCCCACAGACAGAAACAGCTGCCAGTCCATCAGCTGACCTCTGACTGATTCTCCCTTTCTGGAATTTTGATCTGTCTAGTATACCTTGTTTCTGTACTTTCTGATGCCTTTAAAATTTAAAATAAGATATTCGTAATTTATTTGGCTCTTTCCAGTTGTTACCCAAAGTGTTTACCTGCTGCATCCTACTGCATCCTACCCAGAGGTAGAAATTCTAGTTGAGTCATGTATATTCCACTTAGAAAATACCTAGATATAGTTACTTTTCTGACTTTGACTCTCTTTTTTTTTCTTTTTGTATTTCTCCTACTTATTAGGAAAAATATAAACAAGGATTTCTCACCTTATTTTTAATGCATTAGCAAATGTAGTATTTTACTGTCAGACTATGGTTTGCTGTTATCTGGCTTTTTCTTTCTTTCCTCTTGAAGTTCCTTTGTTAAAGTGAAATCATCATAGATCTTAAAGATTAGCTTGTATGTAAATACAACTGTGGGAACAACCAATTATAACATTGATTTTTTTTTTCCATGCGTGTAGTTACAGATGATAACGAAGTTGTTGATGGTGATGGTGTTCATGAAATAACAAGCCGAGATAGCCCAGTCTATCCCAAATGTTTGCTTGATGATGACCTTGTCCTGGGAGTTTATATTCACCGAACTGATAGACTTAAGTCAGATTTTATGATTTCTCACCCAATGGTAAAAATTCATGTGGTTGATGAGCATACTGGTCAACATGTCAAGAAAGATGATAGGTAATTTTTTTTAATTCCACAGCTAATTCTTGAAACTGAAACTGTCTGCAGTAGAAGTCTTTTTTCTGCCATTGGTAGTTGAAAGTCAGTGGGAATAGAGTTAGGATTTGTATTAGAGAATAGTCTACTAGTTGTAGGTGTTCATCAATCATTAACATTGATCAGAATGTTGTAGAAGAAATGGAGAACATAGAATTCAGTAATTACTTCTTTTTTGGGGGGGGGAGGGGATGGAGTCTTGCTTTGTTACCTAGACTGGAATGCAGTGGTGCAATCTTGGCTCACTGCAACCTCAGCCTCCCAGGTTCAAGCAATTCTCTTGCTTCGGCCTCCTGAGTAGCTGGGATTACAGGTGCCCGCCACCACACCTGGCTAATTTTTGTATTTTTAGTGGAGGCGGGGTTTGGCCAGGCTGATCTCGAACTCCTGACCTCAGACAATCTGCCTGCCTCAGCCTCCCAAAGTGCTGGGATTACAGGCATGAGCCACCACGCCTGGCTCAGTGATTACTTTTAAGTGGAAGGGAATAATTCATTTTAAGTGGTAGAGAGCTTCTACCAGCTTACTAGACATAATTTATGACATAAAATTGCATTGTAAATATTTTATATTGCATTTGTAAATGCTTTAATTGTCCAACCTTATATTTTTCTTTTGAAAGTAATGTTATCTGGGCCTCAAGTAAGGTAGATGAATCTTTAATGTTTTTTCTAAGATTACTTCTATAGCTAATGCATGCTTAGCTATGAAATCCCAAATGAAAAGTACAATGAAATACATGTTTATACTAGAATTAAAAAAAAAAAATTGTTTGGAAAGCCAGTGGGGAATGGAAACAGGAAGATTGTCCAAAAAAAAACCCATTCACTTATTCATTTGCCTTAGGGCATGCAAAGAAAATATGACAGCTCAAGGGGTTTATAGTCTTGTGCCTTTTTTTAATGTAAAATCAATTTTATGTCTTTTTTTTTTTTTTTTTTTTTTTTTAAGACAAGATTTCTCTCTCTCTCTCACCGGCTGGAGTGCAGTGGCACAATCACAACTTACTACAGCCTCAACCTCCCTGGGCTCAGGTGATCCTCCCACCTCAGATTCCCAAGTAGCTGGGACTGCAGACATGTGCCACCATGCCCAGCTAACTTCTTTTCTATTTTTTGTAGAAACGAGGTTTCACCATGTTACCCAGGCTGGTCCCGAACTCCTTAGCTCAAGCAGTCCACCTGCCTCAACCTCTCAAAGTGCTGGGGTTACAGGCGTGAGCCACTGTGCCTGGCAATGTCTATTTTATTATAAACTCTTATAAAATTCTGAAGGAGTTTATCCCAGCGTTGTATGGCAAAGGTATAATCATACTTCTCACTTTATATTTCTATAATAAAATAATCACGTGAAACTGATTGATAGTACACAAATGTAAGATGGACTGTTACTTTTTTAAGTCTTACAAAATTTGTAAGTTTCTAGATAGACAATCAAAATAATCTTTCCCTTTGTATTATTGTGGCAATTCATTGTTTCTGGTTGCCTCACCTTATACACTATATATTTTTTGCTCACCTCAAAATTATAAAAATTGCATTAATGGAAGTATCCTTTTTTGGTACAGTGAACGGCCTGTTTCATCTTACTATGAAAAAGAGAATGTGGATTATATTCTTCCTATTATGACCCAGCCATATGATTTTAAACAGTTAAAATCAAGACTTCCAGAGTGGGAAGAACAAATTATATTTAATGAAAATTTTCCCTATTTGCTTCGAGACTCTGATGAGAGTCCTAAAGTCATCCTGTTCTTTGAGGTATGAATTGAATGGAGCAATTCAAATTAAATGATGGTTAATATTTAATAGCACAGATGTAAGCTATTATTTTTAGTAGTCCAATAATGCAAAAAAAAAGTAGTGTGAGAATGTAATCTCTAGGATTTAGTGTTTGTAGAATGCTGTGAAATACAAGTGAGACGCCCTTTTATAAACAGTGATAGCATATTTGCTGAGTACTATTTGGCCTACTTTGTATCATTTAATAATTACAACAACCCTGTGACTGTTAACTGTACTGAAGTGATGAATCCACTCTATATGAATGTATTTCTCCATTTTTAACCCATTTCACAAAGCATAAACTCATTTAACCGTATCAGACACCCTAAGAATATGTGTACCACCTGGATAAATAAATGTACACAGATCAGTTAATTAATGCAATTTCATATATAACCAAAAATGTTGTAAAACTTCTGATATGTAAAGGGTTAGTGGTGGGTCAGAGAAGTCAGTGAAAGCTTTATGGAATAGGTGGCTTTTGAGCTGACTAGTTATTACATAATTTTCTTAAAAATGAGAAGGTTTGGAGTAAAAGTGATTTCTCCAAAGTTACTCAAATTTTAAGTGTAAAAAAATGTGTTTGGAGATAGTTTGAACCTAGAATACCACATTTCTTTTCTCTATCATGTGTTCTGTCTCCATAAGCAAAGGAAAGTAGAGAAAGCGCCCCTTCCAGTGTAAGCTAGATGGAGAAGTTTAGCATGGGAATAGCAAGTAACTTGGCATAACCAGTGCTGAAGATTCATTTTTTAGAATTACTTGTTTTTATGATCCTTCACTTTCAGGTTGTCTGTATTTATGACACAAATATTCCCATATTTACATTTGTGATTATGTTGTGTGTGATTTACATAAAGCTGTTATTGTTGAAAAATGGGTATAATTTTTATCTTAAGGAATTTTTTCTTTGACTTCAAAATTTGTCATTTGTTATAATTTTCAGATAGATTGTTGTATTATAAACACTTTTGGTTGCTTCTTAAGTTTTCATATAGTATGTTATTGCCTATGCAACTACTTTTTGATCTCAGTTTTTTAAGTGTCTATTGAGGACAACTTGATAATGTCTGTCAAAAGTCTTTAAAACCATTATTTTACTCCTAAGTATTTATCTTAAGGAAAAAATGACAAGTCCACGAAGATGTGTGTGCAAGATATTTATTTCAGCATTGTTTATAATGGCAAAAATTTTAGGGAGATAAAATAACCTAAATTTAGATCAGTAAGAGATATGGTTAAATAAGTTATAATTTTTGTTAAATTTATGGTATTTGTGACGGAAGAATAGTAGGCAGTCATTAACATTATGGTATTCATGTGTATGTATTGACATGAAGAGATACTCACTACATGTTATATGAAAATAATTTGTGAAATAGCATTATTAGATTTGTAGTTCCATACATATGTTTAGGAATGCACAGAAAAAGATTTAGCCACCATTAACATGGTGGCCATCTATGGGTCTGGATTACAAGTTGTTTTTACTTTGCATATATATATTTTTTATATTATGTTTTCACTGAGCATGTATTATATCTTAAAAAAGATTTAGGTATCCAAAAAACACAGATGAATGGAGTCTGTATCGTTTCTCAAGCAGTATTTTTTCTATAAAGGTCTCATTTTCGCAGCTGAGCTTTTAATAAGCACCAGTAAGTTTGAAGTGATAGCCTCTTATAAGTACCTAGAATACAATCTCTGTGGCAGGTTGGTTGCAAATCCATGAGCTTTAATGTCCAGACAGGATAGAGGAATGGAAGAAATCCTCTTGAGAAGCCTAATTATAACATATATCCAAAGAGAAAAACCTCAACTTCAGGAAGGTGATCCAAGACAAAGACCCAGAAATAGAGTCGTGAGTTTTTTAAACAATCCTTTGAAGTCTGCTCTGACACATAAAAAACAATGAAAGCTTAAGAATTCTATGCCTAGTGTATTTGTACCTAGGTTATATTTGAGGTGATTAACACTTTGCCTTGGATTTGAAATAAATCTTAGTATTTATGAATGAAAGATAAAGTAGTCAGAAAATGGACGCTCCCTAATTGAATGAGTTAACTTTAAGATGAATGAAATGAGATAAAAATGTTTTTACTCCCTGTAAAGGTCAATGTTTTTAAGTACTATACAAATGATTTTTTAAATTTTTAATAATATACTGTTAGAAAATACTAAATTTTAGGTAGCCTAGTCTTCTGTGAATTTATTTGCAGATTCTTGATTTCTTAAGCATGGATGAAATTAAGAATAATTCTGAGGTTCAAAACCAAGAATATGGCTTTCGGAAAATTGCCTGGGCATTTCTTAAGGTATGTTTTTCACCATTTTAAACACTTTTAAAATAGTCTTCAAATGTAGTTGGCTGCTTTCTCCCATGTCAGTTTGGTTTCATATAAGGAATTAGAATCTAAGGTAAGGTTATAAGAATGAAGAGTTATTAATTCAAGCTCAGGTTATGCTCATTCAGATTCTTAAATATTTATTAATTTTTGTGCGCCAGTTACAGTATGTGACAGTTACACTATTTGGTTCTGAGGATGTAGCATTAAAAAAGACACAAACAGCCATGCCATTTATTCAATTCAATAAATATTTATTAAGACTTTTCTATGTGCCAGCTACTGTTCTTGTCAGTGGACAAAGATGACAAATCCTTGAACTCCTGGACTTCCAGCAACATAAACATAAAACAGTTGACTTCACAATTTGTCATTTAATTATAAATTTTTATAAGTATCGTAAAGAGGTATGGGATGGATGATGAACTGTGGGATCAGGGAAAGGATTCCTGAGGAAGAGACACACTGTCACCGGTGGGGAAGAGATGGGCCATGGTAGAGGGTACAATATATGCAAAAACCCTGATATTTGAAGGAGCAGGGTTAATTCAGAAAATCAAAAAAAGGCCACCAGGATTGGAGGACAGAGACTAAGGGTGCATGAAGAGGTTGCTAAGATCAATGGGATGTTAATTATGATGAGGTCTTCTCAGGTATTATAGCTAGAGGAAGCCATTATAGAATTTAAAGAGCAATGGGAAGCCACTATAGGATTTTAAACAAAACAATAAAATAATCTGATTTATGTTTTAGAAAGATATATACTCTGCTATGTAGAGAACAGATTCTAGAGGGAGCAAATGTGGATACTTGATAATCAAATTAGGAAATTCTTACAGTAGTCTAGGTAAAAACTGTCTTTGTACATTTGTCTTTGACTGGGTGTCTCTGACTAGGATGTCTTTGACGATGATGTTTCAGCAAAGATGAAAGACATAGATTGATGTTTTTAAAAAAGGATATTTTAATTTTATATTATCTGTTATTCCTTCAGACATCAATTTAAATTATGAAAAGTCTTGAGTAATTAGTCTATTTTGTACCATCTTATAAAAACATTTTCATTTGTGCATCCATTCGTTCAACAAATGTGATCTATAAAATGTGAGACAGTCTGCTAAATACAGTACATTCATAGATAAATTAGACGTTGTATATACCTGCCCTCCAATTTAATTTCTATACAGACCTGTTACCTACATTATTATGTGCTACAGAGCAGATGCTGTGAAAATCCGGTTGAAACATTTAATCCATATTGGGGGTTAGAGAGAGATTTTAGAAGTATTATAGTCAAAGGACTGAATAGCCGCCAGGTTGGCTGTGGTGAGTAAGTAATTGAGAGTGGCCTTAGGAATCACCTGGTCCAGTGTACTATCTGTGATCGCCCTTATATAAATCTGTTATGCCTTTTTCCATACCAGCTTTGATACTGATTTAGAGCAAAGAAAAAAACCATTAAAAAAAAAAGCAAAAAAGTTCACTTTCACATAGTAAACATTGCCATCTTGTGGTTTTATTAGAAACTGCATTTCTTTTATGCTAAGATTCGTGCAAACCTGCAGTATTTACTGTAAGTTGCACTTGGGAAGCAGTAACATATTTCACAGCATTTTTACCTCTAAATGCTGTATGAATTTTTATTTATTTATTCATCTTATGCCATTGGCAAAAATGGCAGTCAAGAATTCTCCTTATCCCATCCCCACCCCGCAGAAAGGGTAAGGTATTCTATGTGCTTCACGTCTTCTAATACTTCTGTCTTTTTCATTAGACTGTAAGCTTTTTAGAGTCACCAATGACTTCTTTTGGGTAAATATGTTGAGCATTTTTAGTCCTTATTTTACTACATCTTTTTACATTTAATATATCACTCTCTTGAAACTCCATGCTATAATATCACCAGCTCCCAGCATATTAATGGCACATAGAAAGTACTTGGTGACTATATATCGAGGGAATTAATCAACGATGATGGAAAGAGTGGCAAGGATAAAATTCATCTTCAAGAGAGTGGCATGACGGATGCAGTAGCTCACACCTGTAATCCCAGCATGCTGGGAGGCTGAGGTGAGCCAATCACTTGAGGTCAGGAGTTTGAGACCAGCCTGACCAATATGGTGAAACCCTATCTCTACTAAAAATACAAAAATTAGCCAGGTGTTGTGGTGTGCGCCTGTAATCCCAGCTACTCGGGAGGCTGAGGGGGGAGGATTGCTTGAACACAGGGAATGGAAGTTGTAGTGACCCGTGATTGTACTGCTGCACTCCAGCCTGGGTGACAGAGTGAGATTCCATCTCAAAAAAAAAAAGAAAAAAAAAAAAAAAAGAAAACGGCAGGAAGACAATTAAAATTTAAATCTTTTATTGCCTATCCTATTGGTTCCAGGGATGTCTTGAATAATTGTTAAGTTATTACAATAGTTCAAATGAGACTTTATCCTAATTCTCAGCTATGCCTCAGATTCTCAGGTACTTTCAGTTCTTTTAGTACATATATGTGGCTATTCTTTTAAACTAAAAAGTGACAAAGCCTTATTTATTTAAGCTCTACATTATATAATTTATAACCATAATAGCAGGGTCTTGGCTGAATCTTAGTTGTTTACTCATGCTAAGCAGCATATTAATGTAAACTAAATTGCGTGGTTAAATTAAAACAATCTACGGAAAGTATGGTTTAGAAGCTGGGGAATATCTTTAAAATCACCGAGATGAGCTTTGGCGAGCTGTAGGAGGGTTAATGAAGGGAGTCTCGAGTGCTTATGATTTAATGACTGAATGTATCTATTACTCAGTTTGGAACTGTTCTTTACCCCTGTGTGTCATTTGACACTAATCACAATGTCACCTGCTCAGCTTATAACCTCCATTGTCTTTACATTCTTTCCTAAAGGGGTAGGGGAAAAGATGGGCTGTATTTTGCCATCTCTCTTGTTGATGCATCATTCCTGAACTCATCATTCCTGAACAACATTCTAAATTTTGCCTCTGCCACTAAAGCTTCTCCAACCAAATCACTAATGATTTCTATTTGCCAAATTTATTGAACTTTTTAAAGTTATTTTGTAACATCTATGCATTTAACATATCACACTCTTGAAACTCTGTTACCTTGGTTTTCTTGACACCATCCTCTCCTAATTTTTACTTATACCATTCTTTCAGTTTCCTTCATGGTCTTCTACCTACCTCCTTAATATCAGTCCTACTCATGGTTTCATCTTTAACCTAGTTTTTTTGGAACCACTTTTCTCACCTGTGCTTCAGATTTGTAAATTCAGTCCCCTACTGGACATTTCAACTTGGATGACTTATAGATATCTCAGATTCTCCCAAACTGAGTATCCTTGCTGCGCTCTCTGCTACTTCAATTGGTGGTACCACCATCTGTCCACTCTCCCAGGTTTGTGAACTTGGAGTTACACTGTTTTGGTAGCTACAAGTCATGTGGCAGTTTGAATTCAAATTAAATATAATTAAAAATTTAGTTTTACATTTGTGCTAGCTATACTTCAAGTGCAGGGTAGCCACATGTGGATTCCGAATTGGTTAGAGTATTCCCATCATTATAGAAAGCTCTCTTGGACAATGCTGTCTTAGAGTCTTTCTTGACTCTGTGTTTTTTTTACTTTCCAAGTTACATGAGTCTACAGGTAACAGTTGTTAAATACGTTCCCTGCACTCAGTGCCTATTCTTCTAATTTAAGATACTTCCATGTTTTGTGTGAACTGTTGCAAAGGGTTCAAACTATCTTTCTGCTCCTAATTTGGAGAGGACATAAAGGTTAGACATTTCATTTCCTATTTTGAGTCATGGTCTAATGAAAGAGAACGTATTCTGACTTGGTAAGTTTTTTATTTTTCTTATAAAAATCTCCATTTAAGGCCAGGCATGGTGGCTCACGCCTGTAATCCCAAAACTTTGGGAGGCCGAGGTGGGCAGATCACCTGAGGCCAGGAGTTCGTGGCCAGCCTGGCCAACATGGCAAAACCTTTGACTGCTGAAAACACAAAGATCAGCCAGGTGTGGTAGCGTGCACCTGTAATCCCAGCTACTCAGCAGGCTGAGGCACAAGAATCACTTGAACCCAGGAGGTGGAGGTTGCAGTGAGCCGAGATTTTGCCGCTGCACTCCAGCCTGGATAACAGAATGAGATTCTACCAAGAAAAAAAAAAAAAAAGACAAAAATCTCCAGTTAGTTAGTTTAAACATAAGTTTTGTTTAATAGGGTTTTAAAGATAGACCTTTGAAAGAAGGTACACTAAAATACTGAAAAAAGTAACGAATGGCTTAAATGAGTTTAATTATCTTGAAATGATTTTAACTTTTTAAAAATTTAAAACATCATAAAATTTTAACCATTAAAAATACTGATATTAAACAAATGGAAAATTTGTGTCTTGTGTAAATATACAGTTTAACCTTATTATTTCAGACGACTGTATATCAATCACATCCTTTGTTCAGTGTGAAATCTGGCACAGTAGTGTAAATGCTGTACCAACAGTCTGAAATTATTGTATTTGTGAAAAGAGAGCTATCAGGAAAATATTTTAAAAGCCATTTGGGTTACCTTTTGTCAAAAATGATCTGGAACTGTGCTTAACTAAGTATGTAGTGTTCTTTGCTTTGTAAAACTAAGAAATTTCATCATGCCATATTAATCTTTTAAAAATGTTTCTGACTTTATGCTATTGCTTTGTTGGATATATTTATTTTCAGTGACGGTCACATTTTATATGAATTCTTGTTTTAAGCTTCTGGGAGCCAATGGAAATGCAAACATCAACTCAAAACTTCGTTTGCAGCTGTATTACCCACCTACTAAGCCTCGATCCCAACTAAATGTTGTTGAGGTGTTTGAATGGTGGTCAAAATGTCCAAGAAATCGTTACCCATCAACACTGTATGTAACTGTAAGAGGACTGAAAGTTCCAGACTGTGTAAGTTAATGTAGTACATATAAGTGTGTATCTTCTAGTGTTGAAATTAAATGGTGACATAACATGTTTTTCATTTCTAAAAAGATAAGACTTCTAATAATAATTTTAATAGATATCCGGGGTTATATATTAAGACTGTAATAGCTGATATTTAAAAGATGCTTAAATGAATTTTAAATGTGAAATACAGCTTTTAGTATTAGGAAAAATGTTTTGTTACAATTTGATTTTCAGAAATTAAAGATAAAAGGTGGACTTAAAGCAGAAGTTGAAAAATATTTTCTGTAAAGGGCGAGATAGTATTTTAGGCTTTCTCCCTGTAGTTTCAGTCAATTTTGCCTTTATAGTGTGAAAGTAGCTACATAGACATATGTAGGCCATAACTAAACAAATGGGTGTGATGTGTTCCAATAAAAGTTTATTTACAAAAGCAGGTAGCAGGCCAAATTTGGTGTGTGGGCTGCAGTTTGCAGAGTCCTGATTTCTGGGTACATTTTTCACAATATTATTCAAATAATCAGTATGTAATGTTTCTACTGCTGCTGTTTTCCATAGATTAATATTATAAATAATCTTAGCAAAGAATTGACCCTGAAATAAAAAAGTTTTGCTTTTGTCTTATTTCTTATAAGACATTAATTTTTCAGGTCATTTGCACATTCTGTAGCTGATATATACTGTCACCACAGGACTGATTTGCATTGGTTTGGATGGAGTTAAATCTATTATTGAGAAATGATTTTTAAAACTTGAGATTTTTATGATACTAGTTTTATGATTTTAAAGATATGGTATTATATCAGAGCCATGGCATAACTCATAAGTATTGGTGAAGAAGCAGAAACAAAGGGCAGAGTTATTAAAATCATTACATGTAAATTTGTAGTCATTTTTTTCCTCAAAAACTTTTAAGCCTTTTTGGTTATAGGACTGTAGTTTTAAGCAGCTTTTTTATTTTATTTAGGATAATGTACAAATAAAAGTAGAATTTTTTCTGGATTACATTTTGAAAATATTTTCATATTATTTGTTTCAGTATTTTTAAAACTATATGCTAGAAAAAGAAAAAGGTGAACATGATATATAAATTTTCATATTTTAATGCATATTTAGATAAAGCCATCTTACCGCTCTATGATGGCTCTTCAGGAGGAAAAAGGTAAACCAGTGCATTGTGAACATCACCATGAGTCAAGCTCAATAGACACAGAACCTGGATTAGAAGAGTCAAAGGAAGTAATAAAGTGGAAACGACTCCCTGGGCAGGTGAAGTGTTTGATTAACAGTGGATTGCTTTAGATGTTCACTTATTACCTTCAAAACTCCAGTAACTCCTAGGATATCTAGCTTACTACTTAAAATCCTGGCTATTTATGGTTTTGCCTTTCCATTAATTAATTTGACGAATAGTAAGAGTGCCTAGCATGTGTATATAAGCACTATCTTACATTCTTTGTTCGGGCACCTGGGCAATTGTAAATTGTATTAGCTTGGGCTGCTATAACAAAATACCACACACTGGGTGGCTTAAACAGCAGACATTTATTTCTCACAGTTCTGAAGGCTGGGAAGTTCAAAATCAAGATGCTAGCCAGCCTAGTTCCTGGTGAGGGTCCCCTTTTTGACTTGGAGCCAGCCTCCTCCTTGCTGTATTCTCATATGGTGGAGAGAGAGATCACCTTTCTTGTGTCTTTTTTTTATAAGGGCACAGATCTGATTCATAAGCGTCTCACTCTCAGGACCAAATTACCTCCTAGAGACCCCCACATCTAAATACTATCACATAGGGGATTACAGCTTTAACATATGGTTTTTGAGAGGACATAGCATTTGGTCCATAGCAAAGATCAAGGTGCTGACTGGGTTGATTTCTTCTGAGGCTTCTCCTTGTCTTACAGTTGGCTGCCCTCTTGCTGCCTCCTCACACGATCTTTGTGCATGCACGCCCCTGTTGTCTTTCCCCCGGTTGGATTAGGACCCTTCCATAATTATTTCATTTTAATGTAATCACCTCTTTAAAGACCACATCTCCAAATACTGTTGCATTCTGAGGTGCTAGGGGTTAGAGCTTTAACATACTCATTTGGGTGACAAGGGGTAGGGGTGTGAGTGGGAGGAGAGAGGACACAATTCAGCCTGTAACAGCAGTCAGATAACATAGATTTTTAGCCTGGGCAATATAGCAAGACCCATTCTCTTAAAAAAGGTTTTTTAATTAGGTGGGCATGCTGGCATGCACCTGTAGTCCCAGCTACTCGGGAGACTGAGGAAGGAAGATTGAGCCCAGGAATTCAAGACTGCAGTGAGCTATGACTGTGCCACTGCACTCAAGCCTGGATGACAGAATGAGACCCCATCTCTTAAAAAAAAAAATAAAAATTTTTTAAAACAGATTTTTGATGTCTGTAAGACATACATCTCTTAATGTTTATGGATTCATGAAATTCTTTACAGCACCTGGCTTCTTCCTGAATCACACTTTGATAGAGATATGTACGTGTATGTACTTCTACCACAAGCTGAGCAGCATTTAAGCTTTTACTAAAGTGTTCTTACTAGATTAACATTTTTTGCAGTGGTGGGAAGCCTTGCTGATACAATTTTGCAATTTTTTTACTAGTTTTTACAAAGAATGGAGTGGTTTATTTTATGCATATGAGCTACTACCAGATGAAATGTATTCAAGATCTTAATTTATTCAAACATCTAATGTAGAAATAAGAACTGACTATTGTTATTTAGTCATCTTCATTTTCTGTATTTTACATCACATTTGACTTTCTTTTTGAGGCCGATTTTACAGATACATTTTAAAATCACTTTGAGTTAGAATACTTCAAGCATAGGCCGGGCGCGGTGGCTCAAGCCTGTAATCCCAGCACTTTGGGAGGCCAAGACGGGCGGATCACGAGGTCAGGAGATCGAGACCATCCTGGCTAACACGGTGAAACCCTGTCTCTACTAAAAAATACAAAAAACTAGCCAGGTGAGGTGGCGGGCGCCTGTAGTCCCAGCTACTCAGGAGGCTGCGGCAGGAGAATGGCTAAACCCGGGAGGCGGAGTTTGCAGTGAGCTGAGATCCGGCCACTGCACTCTAGCCCGGGCGACAGAGCGAGACTCAGTCTCAAAAAAAAAAAAAAAAAAAAAAGAATACTTCAAGCATAATAATAGGGAGAGATTAACACTTAGATTTTGCCCTTGGTGAACTTCCAGGTTAGGTGGGAAAAGAAAGCAGTTACAGTGTTGTTTATTTTCAGATAGGCTTTAGAGAAGTCTTGAGGAAATGAGGAAATGTTGGTATAAAGATGATTGTACAGATCAGCAGTTCTCAAAATGTAGTTTGGAGACCTCTGGGAGTTCTGAGTCCCTTTCAGGGGGTTCTTGAAGTCAACTTCTTTTCATAATGATTCTAAGGTGTTACTAGTCTCTTTCGGATTCATTCTCTTACAAGTATGCACTAGCATTTTCTAGAGGCTAAATAACATGTGATATCACAAGAGAGCGGAAGTAGTTATGAAAATCTAGATTTTATTAAGCTAGACATTTAAAGTTAGCATTTTTTTTATTTTATTTTTATGAAAACTCCAAATAGCCTCTGAAAAAAATGTTCAAGAATGTAAAGCATCTCGAAACTAAAAACATTTGAGAATTGCAGATCTGAAGACTGAACTACAGTGGTGGGAAAAGGGCTCATTCAGCAGTGGAGCTTGAGATTGGCTAGGATGCCCAAGGTAGGGGTGAGTGAAGGAGGGATAAGGAAGGGTATTTCATAGGAAGGCAAAGTTGCAAATAAGTGGGAAAGGACCTGTTGTATTCATTAGGCACTCAAAAGCTTGGCTGGTTGGAAACCGGAGTTTGTAAAAGAGGAGATAAAGTAGTGTACTGCCTTGGGCCCACATTGTGGAGTGTCTCAAATGGTAGCCTAATACTTGATTGTGAGGGATGTGAGGAATAATGGAAGGTTTTCAGGTGAGTGAGAAAAATAACAGTTGTATTTGAGGATGAATTAATGCGGGCAGTGGCATGGGGAGATCTTGAAGTAGTAACATCAGAATTAGATGGCAGTCATTGATGTGTGAGTTGATGAGGGTCTAGTGAATACGGGAGACAGAAAGTAAGAATGAGCATGATTTAGTGACTGACAAGGTAGTAAACGAGGGGAAAGAGCCAAGGCTTTTGAGGACCTTTATTGGAGTGTCTGTTCTGGATAGGGCATAGTGTCAAACCCTGGGAATACAAAGAACATGACAGTGGCTTCAGTGTTTTCATTTTCAGCCTAGTTGACTGGGCACAGAGTTTTCCTTAACTACGCTTCCTACTCTAGGAGCAGCAGCAAGTGGTTATAAAGCCTCATGACATTTCTTTCAGTTTTTGTTCCTTGTTACACTCCTTTCCCTTTTCTTAATTATGCGGATGGAGGATGCAGAGAGAAAATGGGTAGCATGGAGTCTGGTACATGATTGACACTTAACAAATTCTTTTGAATTTTTCACATTCCTAGTAGCTGGTTGTAATGCTGTCTCCCGAAGTACTGCCAGATCTTGGTACTATTTGTGAAAAACCTGGTACCTGTCTAGAAAGCATGCCCTTGAAGTAACAGTCTTTGAGTAGTCCATTAAGCTAGGCTTGACCCTTTGAATAATCCTTCTTAGCCATGTAGAGCTAATAATGGTTACTCTTAGCTAGTAATAGCTACTCATAGGATGGCTGTGATGAATATATTGAAAGACATTTGTAATAAAGTACAACTTTCATGGCATATAGTAAGAGCCCAGTGTATGTTTAATTCAACTTTTTGAATTATAAGAAACAGAAGAACTAAGGCTCACTGAAGGTTGGAAGAGATAGAATTAGGATAAATAAACGTAACTGATATTTTCTACAGTATATATTAATAGCCAGAAAGTTTGGGCTTCATCTGGTAGAAGAGAGTGAAAACATTAAAATTTTGAAGAAATTGTACTAATGAATGAGAGACCAATAAGGGCCGATTGATTACTTTGAAAATACATTTTGGAAGGCAGCCACAAAAGGTGATTATTTTAAGATACGCAAAGAGAGAATGGGCATTCATACATTCTGGCTTAAGCTAGGCCCCATAGGTACTTGTGGTCTTGAAAGAAGCTTGTGACTTTAACAAAAGTGACTTATTAGTGCTGTCACTAATAAGGATAAGGCTGTGACATACATTCTTTTAGTACCTATATAGAGGCAATGTGGCAGCGACGGCTTTAGAGTATCAGATATTGAAATTTTTCTATTCATATTTAGGTGAATTAAGTACTAGTTAAACATGAAGAACAAATCCACTTTAAAAATTTCATAGGCACTCATTCTCTTTTTGCAAAGTAATTTACTATGGTTTTTCAGCGTTCTGTATACTTGTTTTTCCCTTTCTCTGTGTCATAAAAGGACTCAAAAAAAACTACAGTAATTGAAATTAAAAACTAGCCTTTGCATTTTAATGTTTTCTAATTTATTATTTTTTAAATGTATTTTTTTTAGGCTTGCCGTATCCCAAACAAACACCTCTTCTCACTAAATGCAGGAGAGCGAGGATGTTTTTGTCTTGATTTCTCCCACAATGGAAGGATATTAGCAGCAGCTTGTGCCAGCCGGGATGGATATCCAATTATTTGTGAGTAATAATCCTACCTGTTTAATCTGGTTGTAGTCTGCATGGAGGACGTTCTTTAGTTTTTTAAATTTGTGGAAATCTTAACTTGAGTAATCCCCTGTACTACTCAATTAAAGAGAACAGATTTCTTCAAGTAAAGAAAGTTCTTTTATAATAATTTTACGCTTTTCTATACAATAACTGTTCAGAAGTAGAATGAGAATGATCAAATGAAAGATGGTAAATTTATTTTTAAAACATGCAGGAGGATTTTTGTAAACATTTTGCATTTTAAATATAGAAATTTGGAAACAAGGATTAATACATCTCCTGGGGAACATGAGTCCAGTGTGGTTAGTTGATAGCAGTGATGATGTGAGTTACAAAAGCCCCCAAATTTGCTGTTTAGTGGAATACAAATAATTGACTCAAGAGTACCTAGAAGAAAACTTCTCGTTATGGTAGGGAAGTCAGCAGAGAGGCCAAGCAATTATTTCTGTAGCTTTAGAGACTTTTTAAAGTGAGCATTAACATATAGACTTAGAAGCATTAAATACTCTTGTTTACTTCTGCCTCAATAGTAAAACCAGCTCTCCTCTGCAGAAGTAGCCAGCTCCTTGTGGGCATCTGCCCTAAACACTAGGTCTTACTGAACTTTTCTCAGCTTAGCACAGTTTGCTATTGGTTGATTCCCTTTTTGTCATCAGGGACTCATAATTGACTTGGTGGGCATTTATTAAGTAGATATTGCTCCCCATGAAATAGTAATAAATTTTAAAAATAAAAAATCACTTATGTCATTTGATTACCACTATGCTATTTTTAAAATTCATCAAAAGCCCATATGTAGAGGGTAAAAAGGTTCTTAGGAAATGCTCCTAAGTTATTAATAGTAATTTATTTCTTTTGCATAGTGAAAGAATTATTTTATTCTGATTTTATGTTTTAAGAGCTTCTGTGATAAATATCTTATTTATGCTTAAATAAACCTGCTTAAAATGCTATGTAGATTGAGATATTGCTTAAATATCAAAAATAGAGGAGGAAGAGGAATATTTGTCTTTGGTTTTTGACTATTTGATTATGATGTGTCTACTTGAAATTCCTTTAACTTGTTGTATGTGCAGATCAATGTTTTTCACGAATTTGAGAAGTGTTCAGTCGTTCTTTCTTGAAATGTTCTGTTTGGCCCTTTTCTCTTTCTTCTTCCGGGAGTCCCATTATGCCTGTGTTGGTACTCTTGGTGGTGTCCCACGAGTCTCTGAAACTTTTCTGTTTTTCTTCATTCTTTTTCTGCTTTTTTCAGACGGGATAATCTCAGTTGACCTATTGTCAAATTTAGTAATTCTTTCAGTTTAGATCTGCTGTTGAGCCCCTCTAGTGAATTATTTATTTCAGTTATTGTACTTTTCAACTGTAAAATTTCTAGGTAGTCTTTTTTTTTTTAAATCATATCTGTCTCTTTATTGATACTCTGTTTTTTGGTGAGAAATCCTTTTCACACTTTAATTCTTTAGACCTGGTTTTCTTTAGATCTTTGAATATATTTATAACAGTAGATTAAAAGTCTTTGTTGAGAAAGCCCAGGGTCTGGGCTCCCTCAGTTTCTATGTAGACTACTTTTTCCCCCTGTGTGTGGGCCACTCTTTCCTGTTTTTTCCATTTCTCATAATTTTGTGTTGAAAACTGGATGCTTTAATAATACAGTGTGGCAGCTCTGGAAATCAGATCCCCTCGTTTCTCCCCTCACACCCACCCAGGATTTATTTTTGCAGTTAGCTTTGTGATTTTGGACTAATTCTGTAGTCTTTACTCTCTGTCATGTGTGGCCGTTGATGTCTGTGCTCAGTTAAGTTAGTGGTCAGATAGCGATTTTTAAATACCTGAGTGGATGGGTCTACTGGTCTTTGCCAAGGGACTCTGTGTGTGTTGGGGTATACCTTCAATGCTTCAATAGGCAATCCACAGCTCTGCCTTAGCTTTACTTTCTGTTTGTGCTGAGCCACTTCAGGTCAGCCCGAGTAAGAAGTAAAGACTCTTACGTCTTTCTTGGTTGTGCATATTGCCTTCACATACATGCATGGGAATCCTCCTAGATACCCAGGAATATTTTGGAGCTTATCAGTGTCCCCTATGGACATCTCATTCCCAGTTTTTTGTTTAGTTTTGTTTTTTTGTTTTTATTTTAAGTTCTTTGGTGAGTGTCTTCTTAGCCTCACTTAGTATCAATGCCTCAGGCAGCTGTGATATTAAATGATGCCATGGGTGGTTGTGACATGCACCTTAAGGTTAGGGCTGTTCTCCCAGAGCATGCTGTGAGCCAGGTCAAATAAAGGCAGGCCCTGAGAGTGGATCTTTCCTGGAGGGCCAGACTGCCAAATAGTAAGAAGTCTTTGGGGATGGGGCTTTTAGGGAGCATCAGACCTGTTCTGCCCCACCCAGTGGCTGTTAATCTCCTGATTTTTATTGGTTTTTAAGGCTCCTTTAAAGTTTAAGACAGGAATGAGAACATGGCAAGTTAAAACACCATAATAAAGCTCAATGTTCTTACCAAATTCAGCCATTTTTCTCAAATACTCTTCAAATCTTTGTAAGCTTTACTTAATTTTCAGAGTTCTGAAAATGTTGATTTTTGACAGTTTTTGCCAGTGTTTTTGCTGCTTCCATGGGGAGGAGATTTTTTTAAGACTCTTGTTTTGCTATTCCGCAAGTACAGTAGTCCCTCTTTTTCCGTAGGGAATATGTTCCAAGACCCTCAGTGGAAGCCTGAAACCTCAAGTAGTGCTGAATCCGATTGCCATCAGTAGAAACACGTCTGCTCATGCTTTCCACCCACAGATTTATATCTTTTCCATCTTAACAAAGTACTTACCATGCACTAAAGGCCATTACTTTTGTCATTTGAGGTGTGACAGCAAAACTAGCACAAACCTCTTTTTTGTTCTTCACAATTTCACGGATAGATTTTTACTGTAGATCCTAGAAACTTCAACATACACTTTTTTTGTTTCCTTTTTAAATCAAGAACTTTCACCTCTTCACTCAAAGGAAGTACTTTATGGTTTCCCTTTGGCATATGCCAATTGCTAACATTATTACTCTTGCACTTTGGGGCCATTAAGTAAAATAAGGGTTACTTGAACAAAAGCACTGGGTGACAACCAGTCTGATAACTGAGACAGCTACTAAGTTTCTGATAGACAGTTAGCATCTGTAGCATGGATACATTGGACACAGGATAATTCACATCCTGGACAGATGGAGCTAGATGGCACGAGATTTCATAGCACTACTCAGAATGATGTGCATTTTAAAACTTAGGAATTATTTGTTTCTGGAATTTTCCATTTAATATTTTCAGACCATGGTCGACTGCTGGTAACTGAAATCACAGAAAGTGAAACTGCACATAAGTGGGGACTGCTGTTATTTCTGAACTGCTAAGTATTTTAAAGGGCAATTGATTTTTACCACTAGATGGAAGCAGAGACTTGGAAACTTTGTTTTTCTGTGTTATTATCTTAGATTTCATTGTATGTTTAAACATATAGTAAAGTACCACAGTGCTTTTTGTGTCTGATTGAGTCGTTGTTAATTCCCATACTATCCCTGATTACTATCCCTGTTCATTTTAGTATTAAAATTTACTTTTGACAATAGCACAATTTAAATTTCTCATTACTTCAAATAATTAAATTTTTGGTTGGCATTTAGTTGATTTTCAGGTAAAATAATAATGAAAGCCCAAATTATAGAATATTTTAAGTGAATTACAATGTAAATATTATTATTCAACTGATAAATTTATTATTAAAGATTCTTAGGGGATTTCTTTAAAGATGAAAAAATTGACAATTGTAGCAAAATTATAACTCATAATTTTGCATGTGAATTTTTATGTAAAGCAAATGAAAAACTATTCTTAAGTAAATTTTGAAATTTTCGTTATGCTGCACGTATCTTTGGTTATAATTTTGTTATAGACTGCTTATGTCTAAATAATATTAAATTATGTATTTGTATATTATTGGATTAAGGATTTCTGTCTGGAAACCTACTAATTTCTAAATATTTTCATTAGTATATGAAATTCCTTCTGGACGTTTCATGAGAGAATTGTGTGGCCACCTCAATATCATTTATGATCTTTCCTGGTCAAAAGATGATCGCTACATCCTTACTTCATCATCTGATGGCACTGCGAGGTTAGTATCCTTGAGAAGTCCTCATGTGCATACTATTTGCCATCAAGAAAAGAAAAGAGAATATAAAGTGATGTAACTACTCTTATGCTCCAGTCATATTTTACCTATGAAGGGACTGTCATAAATATGCATCATGCAGACTGATTCCGTAAATTACAGTAACACTTTTTAAAGACATTTTTCTTAAATGTCTTTTATTTATGTAGTATATAATATTTCTAGTCCACACCATCTTTAAATGATCATTATGTAAACTAATTAATGCTTCAAGATGAGGTTAGGGGTTATTAAACACCTGAGATTTTTCCTAGAGCATAAGCTCTTGGTGGCAGGGATACTGTCTTCACTGTTGGCTGGATATGCAGAGTCTAGAATCCAGTGGTGCTCAGTACATCACAGTAGAGGAAATAAATATGTACATTACATTTTAAGATTTTTATAGATTGGTTAAACATTTGCATTTTTCAGAATGTCTTAAAAATAATTTATCCCTTTTCAATTTGATAAATATCACAAAAACATTTTAAAAGCGAACTTTTAAAGTTTAATTTATACTTTTTTTAGTTGCTTGCTCTACCTTGTAACTGACATGTAAGCTGTTGAGATCCATGCTGAATTCATTGTCATTTACTTCTGCCTTCTCTCTTAACAGTTCGTTTTACTTTCAGTGTTTCGACCACTTCTACTGATCTTGCCAACCTCCTTTTCTGTATAAAATGTCTAATCAAGATGTTATCATTATTGGTTAGTTTTTATTTAAATGAAAAAGACGAGAATGAGTAACAATTGACTTCCTTCTTGGTCATGCTGGGAACATTCTATTACTCCCTTTTGACAATATCCTCAAGAACCTATCTGATCTGTTCTTTTAGCACAGCCATTCTGTCTAATGCCAGGCCATACTAGAGAAAAATATTTAACTTTGCTGAGGGGTGACTTTGGATTTTAACATCACCTAAGCTGTCATCTCTGCTGAGGAATCCTTTTACTTTACTCAGCTTCCTTTTCTCATTCCTCTGGCAGCAGATCCAAACTTACCATGAACATTCTCTACAGTAAATCACAGTCTTGCCATTTCATTAGATGACTATCTTCAGTTTAGATGAAATTTAGTCAGACATGAACTTCATCTATTTCCCTCTGATTTCCCTCCTAATATCCATAGATATGTCCATTTTTAATCTCTGTCCATCTCTTAACAAAGAGGCATGAGACTGACTTTTTAAAGGCTATTTGACCTGTACTTTTAATCTCAGTCCCTGAAAATTTGTATTACATCTACTAGTCTGATGAACATCTTTCCCTCTATTGATTGTGTCCTCTCATCTTAGAAATAGGCTCAAATGGGCTGGGTGCAGTGGCTCATGCCTGTAATCCCAGCACTTTGGGAAGCCAAGGTGGGCAGATCAGTGGAGGTCAGGAGTTCAAGATCAGCCTGGCCAACATGACGAAACCCTGTCTCTACTAAAAATACAAAAATAAGCCGGGTGTGGTGGTGCACATCTGTAGTCCCAGCTACTTGGGAGGCTGAGGCAAGAGAATTACTTGAACCGGGAGGTGGAGGTTGCAGTGAGCCGAGATTGCGCCATTGCACTCCAGCCTGGGCAACAGATTGAGACTCTGTCTCAAAAAAAAAAAAAAAAAGAAATATGCTCAAATGGCCTTATCTTAAAAACGTCATTTTTCATTCTTCCTGCCTTCTAGACTAGCCCATTATTTTTCTCTTTCTACACCATCAGAAGCATTCTACACATACTGTCTTTACTTCAGCCCAGTTATTCTGACTTTCTTTCCCACCATGCTACATAAACTTCTTTCTTCAAGAGGTTGGCAGTTTCTTGCTATTTTTAAATCCATTTGGCCAGTTTAACTCCTGCTATGCTTGCCTTCACTGTAGTAATTGATTATTGACCAGTCTTGAAATATTTTGAATTCATGGTTTTCATTGACAACCTCTTCTCTTCTCTTTTTATTACTCTGACCAGTTCTAATCCATTCTTTCTCTGTTTCATTTTCTTCTGCCGATTGTCTATATGTTTTATCCCCAGGATCCTTTACTTGATCATCTCTTGGTTTTATATGCTTATCCTAGTTTCTCTTACCTTCCCCGGCTTTGACTCTCACTGATATGCTAATGACTTCTAGCGCACACCTTTTTTTATAATTTGACTTCCTATTACATGTTTCCATTTAAATGGCCCATTGCCACCTCAAATCCAAAACCAAACTTACCGATCTCTTTAAATTTTGTTTTCCTCCTTTAATTCTCTTACATATATTTTAATGGCATCCTTATCCACCATCTCCCAAGCTGAAAACTCAGAGTAGTGTTCATCTCTTCTTTCTTTCCCATCACTTCTTTCACATCTAACTAGCACTAAAGTCTGCCAGTTCTCCCTCCTAAAAGGCTCACAGTTTTGTCACATCCTCTCTATCGCGTTTGCTTTAATTCAAGCCCTATTTTGCTATTGACCTCAGTGTTCAGTCTCTAAGTCCTCTGTCTCTGCTGTGCTAAAATTATCTTTCCGTAACTATCTTTCATAATGCCTTAATTTTTAAAAAGACTTTACCCATTGCCCCTTGAAAAATTTTCCAGTTCCTTAGCATGGCCTAACAGGCATGTTCCTCATTGACCCAACATTCTTCTCTCATGCCCTTCCCCGTACCCTTTGCTTCACCCACGTAATCTTTTGAAGCACCCTAGCATCTTATCTTCTTTGGCATCTTCCTGCCCTTTGAAACTTACCTACTTTTATACCTAAATGACCTTCTCCTACCCTTGCTGACTAACTCATTCGTTCAACAAAAATTAAATCCCTTTTGTGAACTCTCATAGGTTTGTAGTTATTAGTTACAATCCAGCTCAACTTCTGTTATTCCTTGAAGCTATCTTAGGTTTCTGCACACAATACGTAGTATATTATACTAAAGCACACATTTTTTCCTTATTTATCTTTAAAACTGATATTAATTTAGGACTGTTTACATCATTAAAATAGTATTGTGAAAGCATTAACTGAGTGAAAAGAGAAGCATTGTGGCTAGCATCAAAACGGCAAGGAGATTTTTGAGAGAGGTAAGGAATACTTGTAATAAATGAGCTGTTGTCCAAAGAAAGAGAATTAGAATTGCAAATGCTCACAAGTGGCAGAAGTATGGATTTCTGTCCATGTCTTCGCCTTCTTTATTCCTGAGGATCCCTGACACATATTATTGTCAGTGTCTCCTAAGTATTTCCCACTTGGTTAGCTCTCTGCCATATGGGTTTATCTTAAACACCCTTATTTAGTTATCCCCAGAATAATCTGTTTTTCTCAAATCAACAACGCCTAATACAGTCAGAAAGACTTTTCCATGTATAATGGCTCCCGAACAGGCCTACATGTCCCCACTATTCCCTTTTCCCAAACATACGGCTTAACTTTGGTATGTTTTTTCTTTCCCAAATCTAGTAATTTTTGTGTGCATTCATTCAGTCTTTACAAGTTTGCGTTTCTTTGTTCTCTATTATCTAGTCTGATTTTTTTTCCCCAAGCCCATTTATATATTCCTTTGAATGTCAGATTCTCCCATGGCCTGGGTAACAGAAGCCATCATTGATTCCAGTTCAGTTTTTACACAAAAAGCTTTACTTTTTTTTTTTTTAATATTATGTCTAATTATATTGAGCTGTTTTGAAGATGTATTTGCTTCGTTTCTGCCTGTTATATAGTATTTTAAATAATGCTACTAAGATTTCTTACCAAACAACTGAGTTTTTTATCTTTTATCTTTTTAATATTTTCCCAAAATTAGTGGTTTTATTCTTCTAATAGGCATCATATTTCATATAAATATGCTTATTGAAAATATACTGTGGTAAAAAATGTTTGTGCAATTGATTCATGTGCTTTATTTTTACTTGAAAACATGTTCTTTCACTTCCTCTATTATTAGTTTGGATTCTTAGTAATTGAAGATCATATCCTATATTGTAAGCAGCTGCTGAGGAAACTCATAGAATATTATTCTTGAATAGAAACTGTTTTTTTTTTTCTCTTATCAGTAATCTTGTAACAGACTTACTTTGCTTTAGTTTTCAAGCAGTGATTAAAAGGATGAATACAAATCCCATATTTAAAATTAATATGTTGTTCTAATTTTGATAACCAAATATATTTTAAAAACTAGTGCTTCACACTTATATAGCACCTGTATATTGGTAGAGTTCACCTAGTTTTATATATTGCTAGAGATGCAGAGTATCTAACAGATTAACCCTTAGGGATTTACTCATTTGTCAAGACTGTCGCAGTGATTATAATCTTAATTTTTTTAAATTAGCCATTATTTAGAGGACAGGATAATGAGTGTTAAACAAAAAGGACGTGCTTAATGTAGGATAGCCTTTTCTATCAAAATGTCATAGTTATTTTAATCTTACTTTACTTGAGAATTCAAAATATAATAATTTTAGTATCTCTTTTAAATCTTTGAGATTTTCATTTTTACTATCTAGGCTTTGAAATTACAAATATAAAAGTTAATAGACTATGCTATTCTCTAAACCCCCATTAATAAACATTTTGTAAAAGTGGTGTACACAATGTAAATGGGAAATCATTAAAGTTTCTCCCTGTATATTTTTTATGCATATTGTACTAAATGCAATATTTTACCAACTGTTCAATGTGTGTTTAACCAATGGCAAAATAGGTAGGTTTAAAAAACAGTTATTAATTTTATAGTATAGATTACAATTAGTGGATATAATATGCTGGATGATAACTATAACAAATAACTTTGTCATAATGTGAAAATTCCAGTCATCAAATATGAGATCATCATCATATTTTTCATTGTTTTAAAACTTAGTTTATCATTGGTTGTTGTCAGTTGCTTACTTAAGGTTCATTGGCTATGTTGGTTCTTAGAAAAACTGTTAAAAGAAACTTCTGCTTTTCAGAAGCAATATGTAACTTCTTATCCTTTTCCAGGATATGGAAAAATGAAATAAACAATACAAATACTTTCAAAGTTTTACCTCATCCTTCTTTTGTTTACACGGCTAAATTCCATCCAGCTGTAAGAGAGCTGGTAGTTACAGGATGCTATGATTCCATGATACGGATATGGAAAGTTGAGATGAGAGAGGATTCTGCCATGTTGGTCCGACAGTTTGACGTTCACAAAAGTTTTATCAACTCACTTTGTTTTGATACTGAAGGTATGTCAGAGACTATGAATGAAGACCAGCTATGTGAAGAATTTTTTTTACCAGAATAATAGTTATCGAGGCTTGAGAGGGTTATGTACTGATGATTGTGCATATTTAGGTGTATGCTTGTTTTGCAGGTCATATGATAGATTTGACATTGAAGGAGTTCTGTTTGTAATTTTTAAGTTACTCTTAAACATTTAAAATTGCATAAATATATTTCTTTGGACTGGTGATTATCATTCTTACTTTCTTTCAAGAACCTTAAAATTTGCAAACATATAGAAGGGAAATTTGCAATTATTTAAAGTAAGAATAATATAGTGGCTGGGCGCTGTGGCTCATGCCTGTAATCCCAACACTTTGGGAGGCCAAGATGGGTTGATCACGAGGTCCAGAGATCAAGACCATCCTGGCTAACATGGTGAAACACCATCTCTACTAAAAATACAAAAAATTAGCTGGGTGTGGTGCTGGGTGCCTGTAGTCCCAGCTACTTGGGAGGCTGAGGCAGGAGAATCGCTTTGAACCTGGGAGGTAGAGGTTGCAGTGAGCTGAATCGCGCTACTGCACTCCAGCCTGGGTGACAGAGTGAGACTCTGTCTCAAAAAAAAGGATAATGTAGTATGTCTTAAAGATGTAAAACATAAATCATTTTATTATCTGAAAGAATAAAGAAATTTATTATATCTATTAAATAGTCACTTTTTACATAATTTCAGAGACCAGGCATGTAGGCTGTCACTATAATTAATTGGCATGGGATCCAGATCAAAAGGATAATACGCTGATTTACTCAGTTCAGCTGTAGGGATATTAATAAATTTAGAACATATTCAGGAAAGAAAGGTATCCGAAAACTAACTGTGTCATAATAGCAGTAGTTCAGATTGTAAAAGAGACATAAAGACTTTCTTCAACTATTTGGCCGTAAGATACCCAAATGTGCAAAAAAAAAAAAAAAAAAAAGGAAATTGGTCCATTTTACTCCAATGGGTAGAGGTGGGCCAAAGCTGTAGAAGGTAGATTTTCTTCGTTCAGAATTACAAAGAATATTTTAATACAGGAAGCAGTTCACCAATTGAATAGCTGTTTTGTAAAATACTGAATTCACAGTTGCTGAACAGCCATCTGTTAGTGGTGGTGGTTGAGATATTCCTGAGTGGGTATGAAGTTGAACTTTCTGAGGTCTGTCAACTTTGAGATGATTTGACTCCAAAGAATTGATGTTAAATTGGAATACCTGCTATTTATTATTTTATTCATTTCCTGATCATTTAATGAGTTTCTCCTGGGTCTCAGGTATTATGCTAACACTATGTATTAGAATATAGGTATTTTTCTAGGACTCCAAAACAGATTTATAGGTTAATAAAGTGAGAAATAATGTTACATGTAGGATGGTTCAAATTATTTGGCTTTGGAATATGAGCCATATACACATGTACTGAGAGGCTCATTTCTTTTTGTAGTTAAATTCAGGTAAGTGACAAAGGGAAATAAGTCATCAAAAATAATTTAAAAGAGTAAAGAATTCATTTAAAGATAATTGGGGTTTGTTTGTGAGTTGCATTTTGATTTTTGACTTTTTTAAACTGAAATACCTTTTAATAGCCCTTCAATTCTTTGACTGTTTTACTGGGGTATAGTTTTCCCCAGTCTCCTATTATTTGTTTCTAACTCTGGGACATTCATAAGTGAGTAATCTTGTTTTTTAAATAGGTCATCATATGTATTCAGGAGACTGTACAGGGGTGATTGTTGTTTGGAATACCTATGTCAAGGTTAATGATTTGGAACATTCAGTGCACCACTGGACTATAAATAAGGTATAAAATCATATTTTATATTATGGGATTTAATTGAAGTTGGAAAACTCCAGTCACATGACTTTAAGATAGGATGTCAGGACATTCTGTTCTCTCATTTCAAAAAATTAACACTTTTTCTTTTTTTTTTCTTTGAGACGGAGTCTTGCTCTATCACCCAAGCTGGAGTGCAGTGGCCAGATCTCAGCTCACTGCAAGCTCCTCCTCCCGGGTTCACGCCATTCTCCTGCCTCAGCCTCCCGAGTAGCTGGGACTACAGGCACCCGCCACTTCGCCCAGCTAGTTTTTTGTATTTTTTAGTAGAGACGGGGTTTCACCGTGTTAGCCAGGATGGTCTCGATCTCCTGACCTCGTGATCCGCCCGTCTCGGCCTCCCAAAGTGCTGGGATTACAGGCTTGAGCCACCGCGCCCGGCCAACACTTTTTCTTAGTCATTTATCTATAATTAATTAGCACACCCTCCTGGTGGCTGATTGATGATGTAATGACTTAGTGAAGATTTTTAAAATTTCGGCCAGATGTTAGTTTCACTTTTTTATATCCCATTTGCACTGTGGCATTCAGTAATCCATTGGGTGACATTTATGCTAAAATGAGATGTATGTTATATTACCATCGATAAGTAATAATTTATATTTTCTGTTATATCCTTTTTCCTTGGTCCAATAACATCTCTAAAAACAGTGTTCTCAGTACTTTGTCAACACTGGTGTCTTTCAGAGTTATGTAATTATTATGAAAGTCTGTCATTTAATCACAATAATTATTTCATTTGAAATTTGCTAAATGGAAACAAATGAATAAGTTCTTTCATTGGGGGCTGGAGTGTTTTTAAGACAGCTTGTAAAGCAGTTTTGTTAGTGTACATTTTTACTTTGTATTTAAAAATACAAATGAATCATTAAACTTGAATTTGTTTTATATAAATTGATCCAGTTTCTGCCTAACATATTATACCTTTTTCTTCAATTTTTCTTAATAATGACAGTAGTTGAAAAAAGACACCCTAAGTGAAAAATAATTTTCATGAATTTTAGTTAAATCCATTGAGTCTGTAGATCTGTTGAAAAAGCATTTCATCTGTTGTTAGAAATTCTTATCTAAATAAGAATAGAAACTTGAAAATTAATTCTACATGTGGTTTTGAATTTATAAAAATTGGAAGCTTCTTACATGATTTTAAACAAAAAATTTAATGTTACAAGATGTGTTTGTTGGAAGTGCTTCTTGTTTGGGATTGACTAAATTTTGGGAAAGTGAACATACTACAAAAACACATAATAATTAAATGTGCATTTACACATTGCATAACAACACAAAAATACAGTTCATCAGCTTTATTTTCAACCCTAAACTGAAGTTACTCAGAATCCTTTTGCTAACAGTTATAAAGCATCCTATACTGCAGAATTGGAAAAGATATTTTAAGATTAATTTTGTACCCCCAAAAACGTTTAACATTAGATAAACTTTTCATTAGTAGTATTTTTTTTTTTTATCATTTTAGGAAATTAAAGAAACTGAGTTTAAGGGGATTCCAATAAGTTATTTGGAGGTTCATCCCAATGGAAAACGTTTGTTAATTCATACCAAAGACAGTACTTTGAGAATTATGGATCTCCGGATGTAAGTATATTTCAGTATTGACAGGATAAGTACTCACAGAATAAGTAATGAATTAAATTATATTTATAAAATTCGGTAGTGGTTCTCAACTAGGCAGTGTCCCCACACTCACCAAGGAATGTGTGGCAGTATCTGGAGATTTTTTTTTTTATGTTACTTCTAGTATCTAATGAGTAGAGATCAAAAATATTGCTAAGCATCCTACAGCCCATAGGACAGTCTCCCTAAAACAATTATCCAGCCCAAAATGTGAATAGTTCTGAGGCTGAAATGTAGTTAGTTGCTTTTATTTTCACAATTAAAAAAAAAGAAACTTCTACCTTCAACAATGATATTGATTGATACTGATATTATCACTATGATACTGTTACAACATTAGTATAATATGATATAACAACAGCAGGGCTTGTGATTTATACATCCTTGTTTTTTTCCTTTATTTCCAAATAATGGTGAACGTAGGGAAATATTCTTCCTGTAAAAGGTAGAAGCAGCGTTCTGGGAAAATCAGCATGGACTTCTAGTGCATTTTTGTTTGGTGTTAGAGATGGTAATAGTGCCTACCTGGCACAAAGTATGTGCTGAAATGGTGTTTACTATTTTTTCGTGAGTGCAAAAATATGGAAGACTATGTACCATATTTAGCAGATGGTTTAATAATATGTTTTATCTAATTTTTTTCAGAGATCAAATATTCCTTGTATTATTTTTAAAATTCATCAGATAGAAGACTATATGAATATAAAAATTCTATCCATTATTTTAGTAACCAGCTCAAATACCATCCATAGTCTCTCTTTCTCCGTAGCTAGAATTAATTTCTCTTGTCCAAGTTTGGGGCGCGGTGGCTCAAGCCTGTAATCCCAGCACTTTGGGAGGCCGAGACAGGCGGATCACGAGGTCAGGAGATCGAGACCATCCTGGCTAATACGGTGAAACCCCGCCTCTACTAAAAAAATACAAAAAACTAGCCGGGCGAGGTGGCGGGCGCCTGTGGTCCCAGCTACTCAGGAGGCTGAGGCAGGAGAATGGCGTGAACCCAGGAGGCGGAGCTTGTAGTGAGCTGAGATCCGGCCACGGGACTCCAGCCTGGGCGACAGAGCGAGACTTCGTCTCAAAAAAAAAAAAAAAAAGAAAAGAACTTTTCTGTTTGTCTTTTGCAGTACGTTCTACATCCACCTTCTATTTTACATTGACATGTTTCTCCTCTCTTGCTAAATTATAAACTCCCTGGGCTCTTGGGACTAGCTCTCCTTTATTCTGCATCCATTATATTATAGAATGTCTCCCATGTGGCAGATTCTCAAAAAATGTTTGTTGAATGGAAATTAAGTATTTAAGAGAAAATATTATACCACCAGTCATTTACATGATTAAGACAGTTACATTTGTAACATCTTTTCTGCTTGTAGATTAGTAGCAAGGAAATTTGTAGGAGCAGCAAATTATCGGGAGAAGATTCATAGTACTTTGACTCCATGTGGGACTTTTCTGTTTGCTGGAAGTGAGGATGGTATAGTGTATGTTTGGAACCCAGAAACAGGTGAGTATTTATTGAACTTTAAAAATCGTTTGGGGAGGTACAGGGCTTTGAAGAAGTGTGAAAATTCTACCATTTTTATGGAATAATTTTCAAGGAAATTCTGCTTTCGGGTTTTCAATTATGTTTTTTAAGATTAGAAAGCCTTCAGAGGAACTTCGCTACAGCCTAAACTTGTATTAAATTTTGTTCTCTATTGCTTTAATATCTTTATGGATTTAGAATTTCACATTATAATTCAAGGTTTATTCTTTCATGGCCTATGAGACATTGCTGATCTTAGAAAATCATTTAATGGAGACTAACACAAAGTACAAAATGTTACAAGCTGAATTTGGAATATGATTAGGTAGACAAATTGTTAAACATCTATAATATATTTTCATTAGTAACAGAAACATACCTGTGATAGTTTTGATATCTGAAACTTAAATAGCAAGTTACCTGAATTACTGCAATTCAGTTTTTTTCCAATAAACAATTATATTGGGAAGCTCATTTGTACCTCACTTTTGCTTTTCAAAAGAAAATCTAAAGCTACATGAATGTTTTTAATAAGAAATTGAGAGAATTTCATAAAACTAACTTTAAAATTTCTTTAATGAACAGTATTTGATTTTTTTCCTTGTTTATTTTTGTATTCTTTCTGTTAGGCATTTTGACTAGTCAGCTAACTTAGGCTTTTGTTTGAATGTTTCCTGTACCGTGTTTTGATGCTTTAGCATCAATTCAGTAGCGTTGTCTCCCTCACCTTCAATAAATGAACCTAGATTCTTTGCTTTTTGATTCCTGACTGATTTTCCTGCGTTCCACAGATCTCTGCTTTAGACATCTTTTAGGCCAGAGTCATAAGTATCTTTCAAGCAAATGGGTACCTCAAACAGCATCTGGGGAAAAAAAAAAAAAATGGAAAAGTTAATCCTTCACCAAAACTCACCCAACTAGAGTTTCTTTAGTTTTAGAGTCCTGTAATTTCTCCCATAGTTCTACCCAGAGTTCTCTGTCATTTGGAGTTTGCTTAGCTCTGTCCAATCTCCAATCTCAGAGTCATATACCTCTCTACTTCCTTCTGTGCCCTTTGTCTTTCTTTTGTGCCTTGAAAACCTCATTGAAGAGGTAGAAAGTAGAAAGAGGAGGGTCAAGGAAATGTAAAATAAAGATAATTTCATACATTGTTACTCAAACATTTTTAAATATTTGAGGTTTTCACATAAATAATATGAGCATTACTATATTTTCTAATAAATGGCAGAATAATCTTGTAACAAGGTTTATCTGATATAGATATGCTCTGATAAACATTTTTTAATTTCTCTTTTTATTTAGGAGAACAAGTAGCCATGTATTCTGACTTGCCGTTCAAGTCACCTGTTCGAGACATTTCTTATCATCCATTTGAAAATATGGTTGCTTTCTGTGCATTTGGGCAAAATGAGCCAATTCTTCTGTATATTTATGATTTCCACGGTAAGTCCACCACTTGGTAAGTAAAGAATTTTTAGAGTAACATTTACATTTAGACTAAACCAGGAATCTGTCTGCCATTTAAATACTGATCAAAGTACACCTAACAATTGTGCCCTTCCGTTGGAATCATAGAAAGCTAGCCACCAGTTTCTTTGTAAATCAATTTAAATAAATAGAATTTACCTAAAAATTATTTGGAATATGTTAACTAAATTTAAGAGGTAAATAACACTTAGGAAATACAGATCTTTAATGTTTTCGGTTGACTATTGAGTTAATATTTTTATCCTATGTTCTTAACTAAAGCATATAGTTTTAATAAGTTGTAGTTTTGAGAGTTTCTTAACATAAAAAGTAGGGGGAAAATCACATGTCAGTGAAAACATCACCTGGAATTAGAAATCTAATGTCTTTCAGGTCTGCAATTACACTATTCTAACATTCTGAGAAATAATAAGGAAATAAAAAGTTTGGATACCTTATTTTTCAGGGACAGTATGGTATTTTAATAATTCTTTGAATTTATGCTGGTTTTCATATATTTCTTTAATTTCTGTCCTGAAATTAGAATTCCACTCTTCTATATTATACTATTAGTGCTGTCATTCTCAAAATTGCATTTCTGTTTTCTTCATATATTCTTGTACAAAAATGAAAAGTCTTCGTTAGTTTCTTTGATTTGCTTATGGAAAGCTAAGTGTATTAAGTTAATATAGATTGAATTGATTAATGGTTGTGACAACCAATACTAAGTTGTTAGGCAATTAAGTTATAAATCTGAAGTTTTTGATCACAGTATGGATTATATTATGCCTTCCTGGGTGAATTATGCTAGAAAAAAAATGTTTTCTAGCATAATTTATTGTAAAATCAAGATTTAATCTTATTTTAAAGAACTTTATAGAGAAGAAATCATTTCTGCAACACATACTCAGATTTATAGAACACTATTACTAATGGTGGAATTGTCAACCAACACAGTACCATTTACTGTTACAAGCAGACGTTAGCAAAAATAAGCACTGCCTGATTATAGGAAAAAACAGATGGATTCCTCAAATCATTCAATGTCCAAATCTGGTGTCTAGTTTCAACATGTATCCTGAAACAGTTCTCTCTTTGTACCCACTCTAAATCTTCACATAAATGAAGAGTTATACCAAAGTACTTTATATTTGGAACTGTTATACAGGAAATAGGCAGCACAGTTATTTCCTCAGACTCTTAAGAGAGTTTACAATAGTCTTCATTCAATTTCTAATTTGCTTTTTATGCCTTTGAAATTTTCACTACACATACACATTAAAGTTCCACTCTATCTTTTCTTCAAGCAATTTATTTTTTGTCACTGACAGAGGATTTTATCATCAGATTAGCCCAGGATAGTTAGGTTTGCCAATTTGGTTTTTAGGCAATAAGCATGGAAGTCCATTCTAGAGGCATAGTAGTAGAAAGAGCTAAGCATTTTAGGAGTCCAAAAAAACGGGGTTTAGGCTCTATTCTCTTCCTCTAGTGACCTTGCACAAGCGTCTTTCCTGAAGCTCCATTTTCGTATCTATTAAAAGGTACTACAGTACTAGTACCTGTCCTACCTAAGAGAGGTATTTGTGAAGATACTGTGAGACCATGACTGTGAAAGTACTAGGTAAATTGATAAGCACAGTATTGAAACAAAATATAAAATGGGTTATTATGCTTATCCAACCAGTATACACTTGACTGTATGTAAGAATTTCTGTGTTAATATGCTGATAAACATCTCTACGTAGAAAAGAGTTGAAGAGTTTTTTTCTCCTCTCTTTTACTCTGTTGGTCAGTCTTTTATTTATTAAAGTATGTTTCTTTCCAGGTCAATTTATTAGAGTATAAATGCATAAAATTAAAAACATAATGTTATTTCCACACTATCTTAATGTGCAAGAGGAAGGATTTCCATGAGCATTTTAGAAATTAAAATATTCAAATAATAGGCACATTAAATTAAAATTATTTGTGCAATATATCACAAACACAATTTTTGATATGCAAACACACCTTTACAAACAAATTAAAACTCAAAAATGTTTCAACACATTCTCCCAACTTGTTGCTATTTTTAAAAAAAGGAAGCTTAGGAAGAAGTTAAGTAATCTTAAGACATCTAAGATTTAGCAGAGTTCTTGTGAATGGTATAGATCCATAAGAAAAGTGTAATGTTTATTACTGACCTCTTAGAGTTTTGTCTATTTTATTTTTTAATACAGGAATATTTTGCTTATAATGTTTTGTTTGAAAATAAAGTTTACATATGGCTTTACATAAATATTTTAATAGTATAAAATTCAAAAAAACAAAAGACTTCAGAGATTTTTAAGTGGTGTTTTAAAAAATTATCAGATAATTTTCAAGGAAAATGGAGCAAGCTTATTTTTTTTATAAGCTAAACAAGCTGTGAATGAGACCACAGTGGTAACTAAATGTATCATCCATCTTTCAGTTCTAGCAAAATCTGTGAAGAGTTAGCAAGCATCTTTCCCTGGTAAACATATGTTCAGGTTGTGGTCTTTCGGGTCTTTCATTCTACTGACTTTTTGCTTTTTTTGGTAAGAAATATGATTTTTACTTTCAGAAGGCAGTTTTATTTGCCTGATGTTGAAAGGGTTAATCATCCAGTAATACAAAATTTAGTCACAGGGTACCACAAATAATGTACTTTTAGGATTCCCATAATAACAGAGCACTAGTCAGAGAAACGGCTTCTACTGAATTAAATTCATGAAGCTAGACTTCAGTTAATGTTTTGTTATTAATCAATATTTATTCACCTCGGTCTCTAGGATATTGTTCTAAATTTTATAATAATTTTTGTTAATACTTCCATAGCATTTTCTTTGTTCCTGGTACTGTTTTTAAGTTTCTGCAATAATCTTGTGACATAGGGGCTGTTATCCTCACTTTACAGGGGCCATGGCTTTAAATCAATGCAGTTTGCTCCTGGAGTCCATGCTCTCATTTGCTATACTAAATTTCCTTTTCAGCACATTTCTTGAAATATTAGTTTCTAAATGTCTAATAATCAAACCTTGTTTTTCCTACAGTACAGTTTTTTCTATGTTTCTCTGTGGAGTATGTAGTTTCCTTGTATTTTCTATACTTTGTAAGAAGCAAAGATGGAAGCTTGTTCATCTTTTTCCTACTAGTACCTACCCAGAATACTGACACATAATAAATACGCATGTAGTGTTTTCAGTGGAGTCAAGTCTAATTTGGGAAGTTCTCAACATTATTTGATAATTCTACGTAATAAGGCTGATTTTTCACTAGGTGGCAATGTCTCCTCTGAACCAGTATTAACTCTGGAGTGCTTTGTAGTCGTAGTATCTTAGACAAGACAAATCTTTATTAAGCACCTATTGTGTGTCAAGTTGAGCTGTGCTATGAAACGCAGGAATCAGACTCAGATTACCATTCTTTTTTCTAGTCCTTTGTACTTCCTAGTTAGTTGATTACATCTGTAAAAGAAATTTAAACCAAAAAGCAGTTTCTGCTACTGACATGATTTTATTAATACATTTCATGTTAATTAATGATAGCCTACATTGTCATTATTAACAAACATTTTTTATATTGTGACACATTTTACCAGAGTTCAGGGCAACATGTACCTTTAGTTTCCTATAAAATTTGTTATTTAACTGGCTCATTGCCTAGAAGCATGTGGTATTTATAATGCCATATGTCTAACATAGTACCTGTCTTATTACTAATATGCAATAAACGAATAAATGTTGGGATTAACAATTACAAATCCTGTAGAATAGCATTTTTCCCTTAAATTTTATAAAAATGTATACTGAGAGGCATCATGAGTTAGTAAATTTGGGGCTAATCACAGTGGTAGTAGTAGCTCATATTTATCAAGCATTTAATGTGTCTCCCACGCTTAGGAGCATTTTACATCTGTTATCTCATACCATCCTTCTAAAACTCTTCAGTGTAGGTCCCATTATTATCTTCATTTTGCAGATGATGAAACGGAGGCACAGAGAAAACAATAATTTTCCTAAAGTAACACAGTAGTAAAGCCACCATTTGGTTCTAAGCTGACTCCAGAGTCCATGTTCTTAATGTATTAAGCTATCTGTCTTAGGCACGTATTTAGTCTTTGCATTTCCTGATCATGAAGTAAATTTAAAAGATAGCTAAATATTCCTATGGTAAAATGTGTTGTTGGTTTTCAATTTCAGCATTTAGGAGTACCCCCTTAAGAAAGGAAGTTTGCTTAGCTAGTATTATTAATAGTTCACTTCTTTAAAAATGTGGGAGGTGGCTGGGTGTGGTGGCTCACACCTGTAATCTCAGCACTTTGGGAGGCTGAGGCAGGAGGATCGCTTGAGGCCAGGAGTTTGAGACCAAACTGAGCAACGTGAGACCTCATCTCTACATACATACATATGTACATACATACATAAAAAAATAAAAATTTGAGGAGTAACATAATTATGGTGTAATAAGCCATTATGTTCTTAATATCGTTGTTTAAAATACAAATATTCTTTAGTATATAGCATTAATTTTTTTTTTTCTTGAGACAAGGTCTCCGCTCTGTCACCCAGGCTGGAGTGCAGTAGCATAATCGCAGCTCACTGCAGCCTCAACCTCCTGGGCTCAAGCGGTCCTCCAACCTCAGCCTCCCTAGTAGCTGGGACCACAGGATACTCTGTTAATTTCTTGTGTGTATTTTTTGTAGAGACAGGGTTTTGCCATGTTTGAGACGAGCCTACGCCTGGTCTCAAGTGATCCGCTCACCCTAGTCTCCCAAAGTGCTGGGATTACAGGCGTGAGCCACCATGCCTGGCCTCATTACATTTTAATATAACTCCTTTTACAATATTCTTGAAATAAGATAATGTCTAGTGGAAATAAATTTAATACCCACAGTTTTATGTACAATATAGGTACAATGTAGTGGTTTTCTATATTGGAGATAGCTATTTGTATGTATTTATTTGTAATACCATGTACATACAGTATATCTACAAATGTAGAAATACATTTGATTTCAATATTCTATATGGCATTCATTTCTAATATGAATAATTCAAAAGCACATTCAGATATTATAATTCTCATATGAGATTTTATCATTAAAATATAACTAATAGTAGGGCAGAATTTTAAACATTTATTTTTAGCCTGGTAGGAGAAATTAAAAGATAGAAATGCCACATTTTAAGACATGCCAAAACTACCTATTTCTTGGTTATATGCTGAAGTACCTATTTTAATATTATTCACATAATAGGTACTTTGATTTGAGAGTTTATGTCATTCAAGAACTCAAAACATATGGAAAATTTAGTCAATTTGATAGTATTGAGCATAAACCAGAGCCCTGAATTCCTCTTTAAGGCATTTGTTAAAATGCTTACAGCGGTGTTTTTAACTGCAGTAATGCATGAATGATACGATGTAAAATAGACAACAACAAAGACTGGAGTAAGAGAGCGCTGGCATTCTAGACAAAATACTGCCACTCTCCGTTTTGACCCTGGTCAGATGATTTACCTTTCTGCACCTGTTTTTTTTTTCCACTTGTATAATTAGAATAGCATCTATTCTATCTTATATCAATATTTTTATCAAAGGATAAAATGAAACTATAAAATGAGGCATGAAGCATAAATACAGGCGTACCTCGTTTTACTGGTCTTTGCTTTATTATGCTTCATAGATATTGCGTTTTCTACAAATTGAAGTTTTGTGGCAATTCTATGTTAAGCCAGTCTATTGGTGCCATTTTCCAACATTGTGTGCTCACTTTGTGTGTCTCTGTCACATTTTCATAATTCTCAAAATATTTCAAACCTTTTCATTATTATATCTGTTATGGTGATCTGTGATGAGTGCTCTTTGATGTTACAGTTGTAATTGCTTTGGGGCACCACAAACTGTACCCATATATGATGGCAAACTTAATTGATAAATGTTGTAAGTGTTCTGACTGCCCCACCCACCAGCCATTCTCCCATCTCTCTCCCTCTCTTCAGGCCTCCCTCTTCTCTGAGACACAGTATTGAAATTAGGCCAGTTAATAACCCTGCAGTGGCCTCTAAGTATTCAAGTGAAAAGAAGAATTGCACATCTCTCATTTTAAATCAAAAGGTAGAAGTGATTAAGCTCAGTGAGGAAGGCATGGACAAAGCTGAGATGGGGCAAAGGCTAAGACTTTTGTGCCATATAGTTAGCCAAGTTGTGAATGCAAAGGAAAGGTTCTTCATCAGTGAACACACAAATGACAGGAAAGTAAAAGAGCCTTATTCTGATATGGACAGTTTTTGTGATCTGGATAGAAGATCAAACCAGCCACAGTACCCCCTTATGCCAGAGCCTAATCTAGAGCAAGGCCTCTAACTCTCTTAAAGTCTACAAAGGCTGCGAGAGGTGAGGAAGCTGCAGGAGACAAGTTTGAAACTAGCAGAGTCTCATTTATGAGGTTTAAGGAAGGTAACCATCTCCATAACATTAAAGTACAAGGTGAAGCAACAAGTGATGATGTAGAAGCTGTAGCAAGTTATCCAGAAGATCTAGCTGAGATCATTGATGAAAGTGGCTACAGTAAACCACGTATTTTCAATGGAGATGAAGCAGCTTTCTATTGGAAGAAGATGCCCTCCAGTAGTTTCATAGCTAGAGAGGAGAAGTCATACCTGGCTTCAGAGCATTAAAGAACAGCCTACTGGTTGTGGCAGCTCATGCCTGTAATCTCAGCACTTTGAGAGGCGGAGGTGGGCGGATCACTTGAGGTCAGGAGATCGAGACCAGCCTGGACAACATGGTGAAATCCTCTGTCTACTAAAAATACAAAAGTTAGCCAGATATGGTGGCGTGCACCTGTAATCCCAGCTACTTGAGAGGCTGAGGCAGGGGAATCGCTTGAACCCAGGAGGCAGAGGTTGCAGTGAGCCAGGATCACACCATTGCACTCCAGCCTGGGTGACAGAGTGAGAGTTCGTCTCAAAAAAAGAAAAAAAAAACAAAAAACAAAAAACGACAGGCTGACTCTTTTGGTAGGGCTAAGGCAGCTGACGATTTGAAGTTTAAGTCAATGCTCGTGGACTATTCCAAAAATCCTAGATCTCTTAAGAATTACGCTACATTAGACCTCTTCAAGGAGAACTGCAAACCACTGCTCAGGAAAATAAGAGAGGACACAAACAAATGGAAAAACATTCCATGCTCATGGATAGGAAGAATCAATATATGAAAATGGCCATACTTCCCAAAGTAATTTATAGATTCAATGCTATCCCCATCAAACTACCATCGACTTTCTTCACAGAATTAGAAAAAACTACTTTAAGGCCAGGCACGGTGGCTTATGCCTGTAATCTCAGCATTTTGGGAGGCCAAGGCAGGCAGATCATGATGTCAAGAGATCGAGACTACCCTGGCCAACACGATGAAACCCCATCTCTACTAAAAATACAAAAATTAGCCACGCGTGGTGGTGGGCGCCTATAATCCCAGCTACTTGGGAGGCTGAGGCAGGAGAATCGCTTGAACCTGGGAGGCAAGGAGGTTGCAGTGAGCCGAGATGGCACCACTGCACTCCAGCCTGGGTGACAGTGAGATCCAGTTTCAAAAAAAAAAAAAAAAAAAGAAAACTACTTTTAAATTTCATATGAAACCAAAAACAGAGCCCATATAGCCAAGACAATCCTAAGCCAAAAGAACGAAGCTGGAGGCATCATGCTACCTGTTTCAAACTATACTACAAGGCTACACTAATCAAAACAGCATGGTATTGGTACCAAAACAGATACCTAGACCAATGGAACAGAACAGAGGCCTCAGAAATAACGCCACACATCTACAACCATCTGATCTTTGACAAAGCTAACAAAAATAAGCAATGGGGAAAGGATTTCCTATTTAATAAATGACGTTGGGAAAACTGGCTAGTGGTATGCAGAAAACGGAAACTGGACCCCTTCCTTACACCTTGTACAAAAATTAACTCAACATGGATTAAAGACTTAAACGTAAGACCTAAAATGATAAAAACCCTAGAAGAAAACCTAGGCAATACCATTCAGAACATAGGCATGGGCAAAGACTTCATGTCTAAAACACCAAAAGCAATGGCAACAAAAGCCAGAATTGACAAATGGGATCTAATTAAACTAAAGAGCTTCTGCACAGCAAAAGAAACTATTGTCAGAATGAATAGGCAACCTACAGAATGGGAGAAAATTTTTGCAATCTATCTATCTGACAAAGGGCTAATATCTAGAATCTACAAAGAACTTAAACAAATTTACAAGAAAAAAACAACCCCATCAAAAAGTGGGTGAAGGATATGAACAGACTCTTCTCAAAAGAGGACATTTATGTGGCTAACAAACATGAAAAAAAGCTCATCATCACTGGTCATTAGAGAAATGCAAATGAAAATCACAGTGAGATGCTATCTCATGCCAGTTAGAATGGCAAGTATTAAAAAGTCAGGAAACAACAGATGCTGGAGAGGATGTGGAGAAATAGGAACACTTTTACACTGTGAACAATGTTCACAGCGTCTTCACCAGGAGTAGATTCCGTCTCAAGGAACGACTTTCTTTGCTCATCCATTCTAGTTTGATAATGAGATTGCAGTAATTCATTCACATCTTCAGGCTCTACTTCTAATTCTAGTTCTCTTGCTATTTTCACCAAATCTTCAGTCACTTCCTTCACTGAAGTCTTGAAGCCCTCAAAGTCATCCATGGGGGTTGGAATGCACTTCTTTCAAACTTCTGTTAGTGTCCACATTTTGACCTCCTCTTATGAATCATGAATGTTCTTAATGGCATTTAGAAAGGTGAATTCTTTCCAGGTTTTCAATGTACTTTGCCCAGCTCCATCAGAGGAATCACTATCTATGTCAGCTATGGACTTATGAAATGTATTTCTTAAATAGTAGGATGTGAAAGTCAAAATTACTCCTTGATCCATGGGCTTCAGAATGGATGCTGTGTTAGCAGGTATGAAAACAACTTTCATCTCTTTGGACATTTACATTAGAGCTCTTGGATGACCACGTGCATTGTGAATGAGAAGTGATATTTTGAAAGAACTATTTTTTTCTGACTGGTAAGTCACAACAGTGGGCCTAAAATATATAGTAAATCGTGTTGTAAACAAATGTGCTATCATCGAGGCTTTGCTGTTCCATTTATAGAGCAGAGGAGATATAGTGTAATTCTATTTTTTAAATTATTTTTATACTTTAAGTTCTGGGATACATGTGTAGAACGTGCAGGTTTGTTACATAGGTATACACGTGCCATGGTGGTTTGCTGCACCCATCAACCCCATCAACCTGTCGTCTACATTAGGTATTTCTCCTAATGCTCTCCTTCCCCTAGCTCCCTACCCCTTGAAAGGCCCCGGTGTGTGATGTCTCCCTTCCTGTGTCCATGTGTTCTCATTGTTCGACTCCGACTTATGAGTGAAAACATGCGGCGTTGGTTTTTTGTCCTTGCGATAGTTTGCTGAGAGTGATGGTTTCCAGCTTCATCCATGTCCCTGCAAAGGACATGAACTCATCCTTTTTTATGGCTGCATAGTATTACATGGTATATATGTGCCATATTTTCTTTATCCAGTCTATCGTTGATGGACATATGGGTTGGTTCCAAGTCTTTGCTATTGTGAATAGTGCCACAGTAAACATACGTGTGCATGTGTCTTTATAGTAGAATGATTTATAATCCTTTGGGTATATACCCAGTAATGGGATGGCTGGGTCAAATGTTATTTCTGGTTCTAGATCCTTGAGGAATCACCACACTGTCTTCCACAATGGTTGAACTAGTAGTTTACAGTCCCACCAACAGTGTAAAAATGTTCCTGTTTCTCCACATCCTCTCCAGCACCTGTTGTTTCCTGACTTTTTAATGATCACCATTCTAACTAGTGTGAGATGGTATCTCATTGTGGTTTTGATTTGCATTTCTCTGATGGCCAGTGATGATGATCATTTTTTCATGTGTCTGTTGGCTACATAAATGTCTTCTTTTGAGAAGTATCTGTTCATATCCTTCACCCACTTTTTGATGGGGTTGTTTTTTTCTTGTAAATTTGTTTAAGTTCTTTGTAGATTCTGGATATTAGCCCTCTGTCAGATGAGTAGATTGCAAAAATTTTCTCCCATTCTATAGGTTGCCTGTTCACTCTGATGGTAGTTTCTTTTGCTGTGCAGAAGCTCTTTAGTTTAATTAGATCCCATTTGTCAATTTTGGCTTTTGCTGCCGTTGCTTTTGGTGTTTTAGACATGAAGTCCTTGCCCATGCCTATGTCCTGAATGGTATTGCCTAGGTTTTCTTCTAGGGTTTTTATGGTTTTAGGTCTAACATTTAAGTCTTTAATCCATCTTGAATTAATTTTTGTATAAAGTGTAATGTGTTGATTTTTTAGACATAATGCTATTGCACACTTAATAGACTACAGTATAGTGTAAGCATAACTTTCATATGCACTGGAAAATTAAAAACATATGACTTTCTTTATTGAGATATATGCTTTATTGCGGTAGTCTGAAACCAAACTCGGTATATCTCTGAGTAATGCCTGTGTTATTAGAGTTCATGAACTAGGCTGCAGTTGGGAAATTGTAGCTATTCTCTGTAGCAGGGTATGCATGACACATTTTCAGTTGGATAACATTCTGTGTGATGATTGATAATGGAATAGGAACCAACAAGAGCAGAATAGCATGTACTGCAGGGGATTTGCAGATAGTTGATTCAATTTTGATATCCAGCTAATCAATTTGCCAGATGCTGGTAGATGCTGTCTCATTTGATTAGCTGTAAGACTTGAATCTGCTGCACATTACTATATAGATTTTGAACAGTTTTATTAGTAATATTTCAAAGTTCTAATTGACTTACAAGGTATGTCGAGGAAATATAGAATTGCTAACAGGCCGTGAAACACAGGCTACCAGAATTGAAGTGTTAGTCTATAGAACTTCTTGGATCCATCAATTCAGTATCTCAAGACTAGCTGAAGGAGGAACAAGTCAGGCCAGATAAAATACAAAAAAAAAAAAAAAAAAAAAAAATTCTAAGTCCTGAACATTCACTAGAGAAAGAGATGTTTCTTTTGTTAGATGTTGGAGAAAGACAAGGAGAATGCTATGTAACTGCTAAGTGCTGGGAAACTAAGTAGAACTGCCAGCTTATAGGAATGATATTATAATTGGAAATACAATAGTTCATAGCTAAATAAATTAGGTATCCAGTAAGATGACCATATACAGTAACAGGACTATATATAGTGAAATGTCTTCAACAAAGGAATTAAATGGTGAACCAAAAGGGAATCTTATTGTTAATATAATGTAAGAGAAAGAATATGTTGTGATTCCAGGTTCACTTTATTATAAAGTCAATAATGTAAGTACATAGATTGTAATAATAGCAAACTTTGCATTTGCTTCAAACTCAAAGGGCAGTGGATTAAAATATCTTATTTCCTCCATCCTTCCTCCTGTAAAGATAAAAATCTCTTGAGAAAACCACATTATTTTTTCATAATTGTTTAACTCAAGAACATACACAAAAGCACCAAGCTTCTTATATAAATCAAAGGAGTGTCCATCATAAAAACATTTTAAGAATTTTTTAATTTTGTAAAATTTTGAATCCCAAATGATAGCCTATTAGAAGTAAATATAGAAGGATTTTGATAGATATAACATTTCTTTAAGCAAATGTAGTTGCCACCTCTGTGCTCTCATCATCTGTCCATTCCTCTGCTATACCACTTAGCACCTTGCAGTAATTTTTTTCTCCTTCGGAAGGTCGAAACCTCAAGTGGGGCCAGTGTCTGTATTCCCAGAACCTGCTTAGTGCATGGTACATGACAGCTCTTCAAAAAGTGAGGAGAAGATGGGAGTGAGACTGTTAAAATTATGAATTTTAAACATATCAGGTTAGATTAGAGCTAAATTTTAAACATGCAAAGTTAACACAAAAAGTAATGATAAAGTGAAGAAATAGTTATTTAATTGCAAAATTATACTCCAGCCATGGCCTATGTGAAAGTGTTTTAGAAACCCCTGAAATGTTAAAAGCATAGAGCTTGGAGGAATATCAGAAGTCACCTACAACCTATTAATATTTCTCAATGAAATAATCTGTATAGTCTGATACAAATTGATATATATATTTGTGGAGGCTGGAGGAGGGGGAAGAGCACAAGAACCTGTGAACAGCGTCTGTTTCTAGTGTCTGAGAAACTAAGTCTTTATGAATATTTCTGCAGATTTTTTTATGTGGCTGCCTTCACAGAACTAAAGGTGTTAAAGATAAAATAGGGTGTTTAATTTGACCCCTTGAATACCAGTCAGTTGACTTTTGTATAGAGAATTTCCTTTAGCTGACAAAAACAAGTATTCATAATGGTTTGTATTTATTTATGTTATCTACTTCCATCTGGGCCATTTTAATCCTTCTGAAAGGCGTATCAATACCTGTAAAAATAAGAAAGAGATAAATAATTAGGCTTTGCTTTTTGTTACTTTTTTTCCAGTTAAAAATGTCATTTTTAAGAAAGAAATATAATACGTTTAGCATTTTATAATACTTAGAAAATAGTTTGAGAAAAAGAGTAAAATGAAAAATACTGAAATCTTACTAACCTATATAACTGTGGCTTACTTAGGTGTATGTGCTTCTGGGCCATTTCTATGCATGTTCACTCACTCAAATTAAAATGAAATCATGGTTGGTAGGTACACAATCTCAGAGAAAATACAGGGAGTTAAAAAATGTCATTAAATAATTAAACCCAGTTTTATTTTCCATTCATAGCAGCAAAACACAATTAAATGTTGAAAGGACAATTTTTAAAAGCAAATAAGACAAAGATCATGAAACATGATATGCATTTGTTGATTTATTTATTCCTGAAACCCACCTACTGTTAAACATTCCAAATTCCAGTTCATAGAGCACTTTTACAGTTTTAAAGTTTCTCTTGTTCTGTAAGCAGTCTTTGAATAGTTGAGGTTAAATAAGTGTTCTGATTGTTTTGGAGAAAAGTTCAAAATGTGTAATGAAAAAATGATAGTCAAATCCGTAACAATCTACAGAGAAATGGCTACACTTCTGTTTAAAAACAGTAATTAGTATTGAGGAATGTACATCACTAAAAGGGTGGAGTGTAACCAGGTCCTCTCCCTTGATGATATCCTTTGGTACTCACTACTGTCAAGGTCTGCAGGGAGAGAACACCAATTATTATTGAGCTGTTCTTCATTTAGTGTGCCTAAATGAAATAGTACATGAATATAAAGATCAGAGACCTAATATTGTTTATATGCATCATCTCAGACTCATAGTTGGTGAAACCAAGGCTGGTAACTTGAAAAAATGGTTGTCTTTTTGTGTATATTGTCTATTGTTTTATAAATTATTTTTTTCCAATGAATATATTATGAGCAGTTTTCCATTGTGATAATTACATTTCTATACATAATTTTAGTGGATAAATTCCCTTTCATTAAATGAATATACTGTACTTTAAACAACTGTTGTTGTGCAATTACACTGTTATGTCTTTTTCAACATTTAAATAGTGCTTCAGTACACACCTAGCTACCCTTAACATTCCTTGCGAAATAATATCTTGAGGTACAGTGAGTCAGTTAAACAGGCAAAAAAAAAAAAAAAAGGCACTTTCTAATTTGCATTTTTATTACTAATTACTTTAATTTTTAATGAGGTTATATTTTTGTTGGACACATAGTTCTTTTGTGAATATTCTTTAATGGTTCTTTGCCCATGTTTCTGTTCGATTATTAATCTTTAGTGGATTTCATGAGAACTCTGCATAGTAAGAATAATTACCCCTTTCATTACAATTTTTTCTCTTTTTTTTTTGGTGAATGGCTTTATTGAGGTATAATTGACATATTATAAACTGAACATATTTAAATGTACTATCTGATGTTCAGGCATTTATACACCCGGGAGACCATTGCCTCAATCAAGATAATGAACATATTCGTCATCCCAAGAAATTACTTTGTGCCCTTTTGCGTTCTGTTCCTTCCTCACCCTTAGCCCAGGCAACCACTATAAATTAGTTTGCGTTTTCCAGAATTGTATGTAAGTGAAACTGTATATATCATGTACTCTTTTTTTCATCTGGCTCCTTTCACTTATAAGTACTTTGATAAATCTGTGTTTCAGCATTTATCAGTAATTTATTCTTTATATTGTTGGGTGTTGTTTAATTGTATGGCTGTGCCACACAATGTTTGTTTATCCATTCACCTGTTAATGGACATTGGGGTTGTATCCAGGTTTTAGGTATTACAAATAAAGCTTCTCCAAATATTCACATACAAGTCTTTGTATGGTCATATGCTTTCATTTCTCTTGGATAAATTTCTAGGAGTAGAAGGGCTGGATCATATTGCAGATGTACGTTTGACTTCTTAAGAAGCTGCCAGACTATTTTCTGAAGTGGTTATGCCATTTAACATTTGACATTCCCACCATTAGTGTATCAGTGTACTTGCCAACTTTGAAATGACCAGTCTTTTGAATTTTAGCCATTCTAATATACGTGCAGTGCTATTTTATTGTGGTTTTAATTTGCTTTTCCCTAATGACTAACGACGTTGAACACCTTTTTTTGCATGCTTGTCATCCATATAGCTTCTTCAGTAAATTGTCTTTTCAAATCTTTTGTCTATTTTTTAAATTGTCATGTTTGTTTTCTGATTATTGAGTTTTGAGATTTATTTGTGTTTTCTGTGTACAAGTATTTATCAGGCAGATGATTTGCAGGTTGTTTCTCCCCAGTCTGGTTTGTTTTCTAATTGTCTTAACAATTTAAAAAACAGAAGTTTGAAATTTTGATGAAGTTCAAATTATCAGTTTGTTCTTTTATGCATTTTAGTGTTGTATCTAACCCAAGTTCACAAAAGTGTTCTCTGTTTTTTTCTAGAAGTCTTATAGATTTAGGTTTTACATTTAGATCTGTAGTTCATTTTGAGTTACTTTTGTACATGTTGTAAAGTATGGATCAAAGTTCATTTTTTTCACATATGAATATCCAACTATTCTAACACCATTTGTTGGAAAAACTGTCTTTTCTCCACTGAATGGCCTTTATACTTTGTCTATACACCCTGGGCACTTTGTACTATTCTGTTGATCTATTTATTTATCTTTATGCCAGTAGCAAACTGTGTGGATTACTGTAGCTTTATGAGATTTGAAGTCAGGTTTTCTGTTCTTTTTCAAAGTTGTTTTGGCTGTTCTAGGTAATACTCATTTCCATGTCGATTTTAGAATTTATTTTACAATTTCTCCGAAAATAACCTGCTGGAATTCTGAGTGGGACTGCATTGAATCTTCAGATCATTTGGGAAGAATTTACATCTTACCAATATTGCGTATGCCACTCAGTGAATACAATGACAAATTGCTTTGTCAGTTTCTCTCAGCAGTATTTTTAGTTTTCAGTGTACAGGTCTTTCACATTTTTCATCCTATTTTTTCCCCAAAGTATATCATGTTTTTTATGCCATAGTAAATGGCATATGTATTTTTTTATTTTCAATTTTTGGTTCTTAATTACTTGTATATAGACATATAGAGAATTTTTGTGTTTTGATCTCATCTTCTACAACATTGCTAAAGTCAATTCTAGTGCCTTGTTTTTTTAGATTCCATTTAGAATTTTTACACAGATGTGGAGCCAGGACTTCAAAGTGAGAACCTCCTTAAATTTTGCTGCCTGTGTGCTTCACTTGCCTTACTCCACTTTAGCTCTAGCTAGACAATCATGTCTGCAAAGAAAGACATTTTTTTTTTCTTTTATACAGTTTGTCCTTTTCTTGGTAGTTTCAAGCAGCAGAGTAAATCTAGTCCCTACTCCATTTTGGTCAAAAATAGAAGAATGCTATTACGTCATTTCCTTTTCAATTTTTATTGTAGTAGTTTATTTATATATTTAAGTCTTAAATATGATTTTAAAAATCATATTAGCTCTGTCATCCAGTCTGCACTGGAACGCAGTGGCAGCCTTGACCTCCACTCTCAAGCAATCCTCCCACCTCAGCCTCCTCAGTAGCTAGAAACTACAGGCACATGGCACCCTGCCCGATTAATTTTTCAATTTTTTGTAGAAACAGGGTCTCACTGTCTTGCCAGGGCTGGTCTCAAACTCCTAGGCTCAAATGATCCTGCCGCCTCAGCCTCCCAGAGTGCCAGGATTAAGGCATGAGACACCGTGCCTGGCCAGTTTTTTTTATTTTAATGAAGACTCTTTAAATGTTCATGTTACAAAATCTGTTCATTGGTCCATAAGAATGTTGACAATTATTAACCTTTTCTGACTCATGTAATCCTTCGATAGATAACTTGATAAAAATTATGAATCAGCTTTCCAGCAACGCTTATATAAACACACTCACATTTCCATAGTAATTTCAGTAGTCCATAGACTCACTGAATGTTCATCCATTGATTCCATATTATCATTCCCTGTTTTGAGGTTTCTTTCTCTCATGTCATGTTTAGGAAGGCTTTCCATTTGAAGATTATATAACTAAGGAAATACTTTTTTAAATGATGAGTTTATATATTTTTTCTCCTTTTTATATATAGACATTTAAAATTTTTCAAGTTCATATGTTTTCAATGATCAAATGAGGTAGTGTATGTGATAGCACCCCAAAAAATACAAAGTGCAGCACAGATGCTACCATGCTCGTTATCATCGTCATCATCATCAGTCATCATCAAAACATTCACCCTTTGAGCCATCTTCCTCACTCTAGAGAATTAACTCCAAAATAAGAATTATGTTAAGAAACAAAGTCATCTATGAAAGTAATTATTCTTGCGTGATCTATAAGGGAGAACAGATAACACTATAAATAGAGTTATCTCTTGTTATCCGTAGGGGACTGGCAGTTCCAGAACCCCTGGGGATACCAAAATCTATGGATGTTAAAGTCACTTATGTAAAATGGCATAGTTCTTGCATATAAGCTGTGGACATCTTCTCATATACTTGGAATCATCTATGGATTACTTATAATACCTAATACAGTATAAATGCTATGTAAATAGTTATACTGTATTATTGTATTGTTATTTTTTTCTGAATATTTTTGATCCATAGTTGGTTGAATTTATGGATAGGGAACCCACAGATACAAAGGACCAACTGTATTCAGTACAAGAGAATGTGTAAAAAAAAAAAATTACAGAGCTTCATTAAATGAGATACTGTAAAACATTTAATAATGATAATTACGCCATTGTAGAAATATGAGAAATACTTGCATTTAAATTGAGAAATGTTAAATTGTATTTACATTATGGTATCTTACATAGAATGTGTGTAAAAATTAAGAAGGGTACAGAAATACAAAAATAGTTGTTTTAGAGTCACTTGTGAATAAGTATTATTTTAGTATTTCCCTTAATTCTGTTATGCCTTTGATTTTTTAATATTATTTTTCTGTATACATATATTTAAAGTTAGTCTCCCATCCCAATTTACATGGCCTTCACAGCTCAATTATAATGCTGCCTGACATGAAATTCTGTTTCCTTCCTTATGATTTTATAGCAGCAAATAATTTCAAATTTTGCTAGTCATAGTGTCTTATTATTACGCCGTTTTTAAGACGTGTTAATGCAGTTTCTGATTATATGTTGAATGCTACAGCTTTGGGGCTTGATTATGCTTTTACTATGATGATTTAACTAATTATGGATTCATTTCTTCAGTTGCCCAGCAGGAGGCTGAAATGTTCAAACGCTACAATGGAACATTTCCATTACCTGGAATACACCAAAGTCAAGATGCCCTGTGTACATGTCCAAAACTACCCCATCAAGGCTCTTTTCAGATTGATGAATTTGTCCACACTGAAAATTCTTCAACAAAGATGCATCTAGTAAAACAGAGACTTGAAACTGTCACAGTATGTTTATTTTATGCAGTTGAAACTTTAAAACTATTTCTATACTGTTTTACATTGCCATGCCAATAAATACTCATTTAATGAAGTAAGTGAATTACTTAAAATTAGACCTTCTTATACTTTTGTGTTTCCTTTCAGTTACTTATTCCTAAACCCTTAATTGCAACAGACAAACTGAATTTAGGATAATCTGTCATGCTGTTCTGACTTGATATCTCTGTAAAGACTAGCCCAGGACCTAGTGATAATGGAGGGCTCTGAACCAGATGACCACTAGGACTTAGCATACGGGTATGACTCCATCTCCTAGGAAAAAAGAGAAACCGTGACTTTCTCAGCCCAGCATGGTGGCGCACACCTGTAATCTCAGCCACTCAGGTGGCTGAGGCACAAGAATCACTTGAACCCGGGAGGCAGAGTTGCAGTGAGGTGAGATCGTGCCACTGCACTCCAGCCTGGGTGACAAAGTGAGACTGTGTCCCCCCTTCCCCAAAAAAGGAAAGTAAGTAAGTCAGAGCATATCTTAAAATGCTTTGCTGTAAGAAACAGAATATTTAGTGTGTTCTCAATAAAATAGAAGAGAACAGAATTTCTGTTAATGAAGAGATGAAAAGAGAGTCCCAAGATTTTTTTAAAAGACATCTAAGATAAAATGAATTTAAGGCCGGGCGCGGTGGCTCAAGCCTGTAATCCCAGCACTTTGGGAGGCCGAGGCGGGTGGATCACGAGGTCAGGAGATCGAGACTATCCTGGCTAACATGGTGAAACCCCGTCTCTACTAAACATACAAAAAACTAGCCGGGCGAGGTGGCGGGCGCCCGTAGTCCCAGCTACTTGGGAGGCTGAGGCGGGAGAATGGCGTGAACCTGGGAGGCGGAGCTTGCAGTGAGCCGAGATCACGCCACTGCACTCCAGCCTGGGAGACACAGCGAGACTCCGTCTCAAAAAAAAAAAAAAAAAAAAAAAATGAATTTAAAGAAAATCAAAAGGTAAGCTTCAATTAATTCCACATTGCAAATGGTAAAAGAGAAAGTTGACACTTTAAAATATCAGATCAATAATGTAGCATAGAGAACTAATTTCAGAAGCATACAAGAATACAGAAAAAAGAGATAGGTGAAAACTATGGTTAAAAGTGTAGCTCTAGGGTCCAACTGCTTAGGCATAGGAATAGCATAGGCTCCAACCTGTGCCAGCTTTGTGACTGGATAAGTTGAAGTAAACCTGGTTTTCCTCATCTATAAAATGAGGTGGTTTTTGGTTGTTTTGTTTTGTTTTAATTTAGAGACAGGGTCTCACTTTGTGGCCCAGGCTGGAATGCAGTGGTGTGATCATTGCTCACTGCAGTCTCGAACTCCTGGGCTCAAGCAATTCTCTGGCCTCTGACTCTTGAGTAGCTGGGACTGTAGGCATACACCACCAGGCCTAGCTAATTTAAAAACAATTTTTTTTATAGAGACAGGGTCTTGGTATGTTGCCCAGGCTGGTCTCCAACTCCTAGCCTCAAGCAGTCAGCAGTCCTCTTGCCTCAGCCTCCCAGAGTATTGGGATTTCAGGCGTGAGCGATTATGGGGATTGTAACATTTCTTACCTTACGAGATTTTTAAGATTCAGTGAGACCCTAAAAGTAAACCTCTTAACAGGGTGTCTGATACATAGTGCCACTGATAAATGTTAGTTATTATTGTTGGTAATGAGAGAAGAGATGATTATGAGATAGATTGTGCACATGGTTGATCAGTGTTGTTAAAGAAGAGACCAGCATGTGTGAAAAGAGATAACAAAGATCAAATACAAAAGGCCTTCCTGTGCTAAAGTCCCAAATCTGTAAAATGAAAGTATCTATTACCAGACCAATTAATGAAAAGATGCCAGTATCCTTAGAAATATCCTAGTGAAATAGTTTGATTTTTAAAGATGTCTTAAAGAAAAATCATAGATATGATGGGGGAAAAAAAAAAGACTAGTTATCTACATAGGAATTAAGCTATCTTCGAACTTCTCTATGAGAGCCAAAGTAATAATGAAGCTGAAATAATACCTGTAGTATAATTCAAATTCACTAAGATAGAAAGATAAATCAGTAGGGAAAGGAAGAATTGTTCCCTTGTATGGTGTTGGGAAACATTGTTAACTATGAGTTAACTGAAAAATACAGTCAGTTTACATCTATATCTTAGGTCACTCACCTAAATCAAATTCTCATTTACCGAGGAGTTAAATATGAAAATCCAGATCTTTTTTAAAACTAGGGAAATACGCCAGCAAATATTTCTCAAATGAATGAAAACATACTAATTTTAAAAGCAGTGGAAAATCCTCTCCCAAAATATTAATAGACTATTGACATATAATTTTCAATTTCTCTGTTTAAAAATATAAGGTTGTGTATGTATGTGTGTATATGCAAAACATACAAACACACACATATATGTGCAATAAACACCAGCCAGGGGAAATGTTTACATAAAAGGTATTAAAGAAGCATGTTAAAATGCAAAAAACTAAACAGTAAAGAAAAAAATAGTAAATCTTTTCTTTGTTAAAGAAATGGGTAAAAAAAAAAAAAAAGAAAGAAATGGGTAAAAGAAATAAACTGTTCTTCTAAAAGGAGGAGAGAAGTGTTTCATAAGCGTATTTTAAAAGTTTTATCTCACTACTAATAAGAAAAGTACCACAGAAACCAGGTATTGCCCCTAAAATTGGAAAATAGATCATGAAAATGAAGAGAAGGAAGATGCTTTGTTAAAGGTAGTGTAGCATTCTGTTAGCGAAAATTCCTAGAAAATTTTTCTCAAAGATAAATGGTCAAATGTAATAAGAAGCCTAAGCATCCTGAAAAAATCTTTGAACATACTTTTAGTAGAATTAAGTGGAAGTCCTTTTATTAGAATGACTTTGAGCTCCTTGAAGACAGGGGCTGTGCAGCCTTGTTCATTGTTTTATTCTTACTTTATTTCATAAATATTATCCCTTTTCTTGCTCCCTTGATAGAGATCTCGATTAGTTTTAAACTATACAAGGAACTATACTGAGACAGCTTTAGTTCTGACTATGCTCTCTTCCTCTCTCCTTTTCTTTGTAAAGTTAGAGACTTGAAGGTATACCAGGATGCAGATTACACTCCATCTCTGGGTTTAGATTTAACCTAAACCCAGAATATATGTAGGAATATAGAAAAATATATTTATTTCTTAGTTAAATTTTAGCATATATAACTACAAATAAATTTATTTCAATATTATAGTTGTTTGTATTTTAACATTTTTAATGTAATCAAATAATGCACGGTGTTCCAGATTTTAAAAGGAAGTCTGAATAGATACATTGAGCTTTAAAGATGAAGAGAAACACGTTTCTTCACCAGGGGAAAAAAAAATGTGTTCCTTGTGTAAAAACTTGCATGGCAAAGTAACTTCATCTACAGACATAGAAACAACTCACTAACAGATTTATAAAAACAAGTTTCCTACAATCTGTTGGTCTTTATACTGTAAAACTTAACGTCCTGGAATCACCTAAGTCTTGTAGCTTTTTTCTCATTTCATTTTATATACCTGTCATCCTCAGATAAATGAAAGGATGTAAGAACTAAAGAAAGTAGATGTAAAGGAAAAATAAAATCAGGAAAATGATTTTTAAGAAATGAAATCAAAGGCAGGGGAGAAGCAAATTGATAATTTATTATAAAAGAAAAAATTTACTTCAAATTATTACTTTGTTTAGCTTTTATGATATATTTTCTTTTTAAAATTATTTAGAGAATATGTCTGCTTTGGTATTGAGGTAAATAGAAGCTGCCTTTGGAAATGAAAGCTTTTGCTTTGGTTTTTAAAAACCATTATTTTTCCTTTATTGAGAGAATTCACTGAATTTATTTTTCTGTTGCAATCTGCAATGTATTTTCTTTCAGAGTGTACATAATATGTATGGGAATACAAACAAAATGTCGTCTTTATTCCCATGGCAGCCTCATTCTATATTTTGCAAACATTTAGGTTGACTGAATTCCCACCTTTTGTCATTATGCCTTTTCTCTTGTTTTTTGCAATTTCAGTAGAACTCAAATTCCTTTTTTTATTTATTTGTTATTACAATAGAAATGTTTTTCTAATAAATTATGGTACAGGTTTAGGGTGTAATTTTTTGGGGGTATGTGTGAGTGAATTGCATAATAAATTCAGTTCAGCAGGTATATAATAGTTGTTTAGGCATTAATGAGTAAAAGATACAAAAAATAGATAATTTTCAGTTATTGGGAGCATTACCATTTAGTCATAATATAAATCACTTAATTATTTCATAATTAGCATACTTGACTGCATTTTGCTGCCCCAGCAATACCTAGCAGCATTCTGCAACCCAGGTAAGACTTCATGGGTGGACAGTATCTCGAGAGCACTGGTAAATCTCGTTCTAAGTTTTCAGATCCGGAAATTTGATTTTATCAGTACATCCAGTATTGCTCAGAATCTGAAGTATCTATTAAGATTAATCATTCCTACAAATAGTTGATTAATAAGTGAGAATCCATGAAAATACACCTTATAATATAATAAAAGGTAGACCATTCTGGCAGCCTGAACACTCAAGATCTCTTCTTATCTAAATTTAACCTGAAGCCCAGGCTAATGATCACAGAGTTGATTGCTAAGTAGAGCCATAGGAGTATGGATTGAATGGTTTGAAAATGTTTCATGCCAATTTTGACAGAAGATTAATTTTCTCTACCCCACAGGAGATACCACCTTATATATTGATTAATGATAACTAACATCTGTTTAATTATTAGTAATAATTGATATATTTCTGGCACTGTGCTAAATGCTTTACATTTTATTGTGTTTAATTCTCAAACCGTCCTATAGGGATGAGTATTATTCCCATTTTCCAGAAGAGGAATTTGAGGCTTGCAGAGATCAAGCCACATAACCAGGATCACACAAGTAGTAAGCCCTGTAGCTGGGATTCAGCCCAGGTAGTTGGACTCCCATGTCCACAGTCAGTTGAACTGTCTCCTTTTAGTGACTGAATTACTGATATGCTTTAGACACGGTATCTGGCTCCTAGAAATTTCTAGATAAAAAAATTAATAGATATTCCAGATTTTGAGCAACTGTGGATGCACTGATAAAATCAAATTTCTGGATCTAAAAACTTAGAATGTGATACACTGAGGTTCTCAAGGTACTGTCCACCTGTGAGGTCTTACCTAGGTTGCAGAATGCTTTTAGGTATTGCTGTGGCAGCAACATGCAGTCAAGTATGCTGATAAATAATTAAATGATTTATATTATGACTAAGTGGTAATGCTCCCAATAACTGAGAATAATCTATTTTTTTTCAGTTCTCTTTTTTCCTAAACTCCATGTTGATTATGACCATTTTTCACTAGATCTGTACTAGGCTGATGATACATGCTGGCTAACTCCTAATTGGACCTGAGTATTTTTTTTTTTTTTTTTTTTGAGACGGAATCTCATGCTGACACCCAGGCTGGAGTGCAGTGGCGCAATCTTGGCTCACTACATCCTCCACCTCCCGGGTTCAAGCGATTCTTCTGCCTCAGTAGCTGGGACTACAGGTGCGTGCCACCACGCACAGCTAATTTTTGTATTTTTAGTAGAGTCAGGGTTTCACCACGTTGGCCCGGGATGGTCCCGGTCTCTTGACCTCGTGATCCTCCTGCCTCGGCCTCCCAAAGTGCTGGGATTGCAAGGCGGGAGCCACCACACCCGGCTGGACTTGAGTATTTTTAGTGTCTCCTTAGCAGCAAATTTTCAAATTGTCCATAATACGTCGACTTTTACTAGTTTCTCTTTCAAAATGATCTTTTCTTAGCCCTCGTACCATGAATTGTACAGAGTTCCTTTCTGTAGCTCCTTCAATACTAGTCATATATTTTATCATTTAGTAGTGTTTACTATTTAATATTAGATTTCATCTGATACAAATAATATGGGAATGATATTTATGGCTATTATTGTTTATAGAGATAATTATATATTGCAGTTAACTCAGCATGTGTCTTTTACACCTGTTAGTGTTCTAGTATAGAATTTTATTATTCTTTTGATTGAAGAGCAAGTTTTTCTTGAGACAGATAACCTGTGAGCCCTCAGGAGTTTCACAGTGCCATTTGTTTGGGCAAGTTAGATTTACCTTGAACATGTCATTAAGTCTCTTTTATTGGAAACAGAGACAACGGCAGGATAATGGATAAAGAAACTTCCAAATGCTGATTTAGGTTATTACAAGATTAACATCTGAGTGTTTTGAAAACAGTCAATACTTTATTTAGTGAAATTATGAATACTTCCTTATTTTATTGTATTTCTTTTAGGAGGTGATACGATCCTGTGCTGCAAAAGTAAGTAGTTTTTATTACCAAGAACATAACTTTACAGGTATAGTGATGCTCCAAAGAACTGGAATGCACCATTCATAGAGTTTGGAACCTTTATGAAAGTTAATCTGATGTGTACTTTCGTTATTGGAGCTCAGGTTTATCAAAGAATTACAATGCTGGAACCTGATAATTCAGTAAGGGTGATCATTTAGCAAGTAGCTTCACATTTTTAAAGATTTAAGAATACTAAGTGATTGAGATACTTTCAGTAAGGGATCAACAAGGTCATGCCATTTTCTAAGAAAAATTTTATATGATGTTTAATTTGTATAAGACACCAGTCAATATAGTTCCAGTAGGTATATGCTGAGTAAACTGTATAAGCATTGAAATGCATGTAAGGTGTACATAAATGATTTATTGTACTGATAATGCTCTTTTTCATTTACAAGTCTTTCACGTTTCTTTTCTCATTTAACTACACTGTATAATAATCCTGAGAGATGGATTAGATATAATTGTTATTCCAATTTTAGAAAGGAGGAAACTGAGGTTTATTCAGGTTGAGTGATTTGCCCAAGGTCCCAAGTTAGTCTAAAAATGGTAGTGTACAAAAAGACTCTCGATTAGTAAACAGTTTCAACTAGATTGTATCTTAGATGCTTTCAACATAGCAGCTGTCCTCCTTTTACAAGCAAGGTTATTTTATGTATAACTTTTAACTTAGGTGTTGGGAAAATAAATTAAGGAGTTGGAATGGCAACATGTGTTCATCCTTCCCTCTTCTTCTGTCCACTCCCAAAATTCAGTTGAATAATTAAACATCTATTCATTTAACAAATATAATTATATATCACAAAGAAAAGATAAAACATCCAGAATGAAAGAATTAGAATGGTGTTAGTATATTTAGAGACTGTTTCATATAATGTCAGTGCAATGGAAATTTTTTTTTATTCAGTGGGCACCTACTACCATTTGGTAGTAGGCACTTGGAATGCAATAGGCTATTGTCTCTTTCCTCATGGGGCATCTTAGGGAGGGAAGAACGTGTCAGAAAATACAAGACTTACCCCATCACTGAGCTGTCCAGCATCAGTGACAGAACCCATCACTTTTATACCTAATTATCACAAGTCAACAGGATATGGAATATAGATGAGGGGAAGGAAGACGAGGGGGAAAAAGAGAACAAGCTATATTCTGACTTGGGCTGCAGATGTTCAGGAAACGTTCCTGATAGCAATGATGGGTGTAATGATTGTAGCTCCAAGATTACTAAACCTTCTGAAGTATGCATTGTATATAAAATTGGAGGCAAAAATACAATTTATTTTCTGACTAGCAATTCAAAGCTATTTATCTTTATTTAACAAATGTACTGCATACTCTTCTTTTGGAATGCTGTCTGAATGTCCAAAAAATAAAATGTCCTGCACAGATTGAGCAAGTCTTCATGGAGAACAGCGTCTACTAATCTGGAAACTCCCCAAGGGTGAAGGGTCATGCCATTCATCTTTATATCCCTAGTATTTAATAAAGGTAGAATAAATACTTATTGAAAAAATGATTAATTTGGAAATGAATCAGTGTCTGGAAAAATTAACCTTACTAGTATCTTCATTCTTTTTTATAGTAGTTTTATTGAGCAGTAATTTACATACTGTAATGTTCACCTTTTTAAAATATACAGTTCACTGGTTTTTACCATATTCACAAAGTTTTGCAACCATCCCTGCTATCTGATTTTAGAGTTTTTCGTCACTCCTGAATGAAGTCTCATATCTCTTAGCATGCATTCCCAATTCCTACCCATACAGACTCCAAATACAAACTCTTGGAACATGCCCCAAATTCCTGGCATCCATTAACACACTTTATAGATTTGACTAATCTGGACATTTCATATAAATGGAGTCAGATGATATGTAGTCATTTATAACTGACTTTTTTTACTCAAAATAACGTTTTCAGGATTCCTCTATTTGTCACATGTATCAGTGAACAACTCAGGGGTTAGGGGGACCAACTCCCTGTGCAGTCAAAAATTAGTGTATAACTTTTGACTCCCCCAAAAAATAAGTACTCATAGCCTACTGTTGACTGGAAGCCTTACTGGTAATGTAAACAGTTCATTAACACATATTTTATGTGTTATGTGTATTACATACTGTATTCTTAAGCCAGAGAACAGAAAATGTTATTAAGAAAATTAAAAGGAAGAGGAAATACATTTACTATTGATTAAGCAAAGTGAATCATCATAGAGGTGTTCCTTTGTCTTCACACTGAATAGCCTGCGGAGGGAAAGGAGGGTTCATCTTGCTATTTCACTGGGAGCAGAGGCAGAAGAGGTGGAGAAGTGGGGAGGGGAGGCAGGAGAGGCAGGCACACTTGGTGTAACTTACTGAAAAAATCCACCTAGAAGTGGACCTGCACAGTTCAAACTCATGTTGTTCAAGGGTCAGCTGCACTACTTTTTATTGCCAAATAAGATTTCATTGTATGAATAGGTTATGTATTGTTATATTTGATCAGTTTATGAACATTTGGGTTGTTTCTGCTTTTTAGCTATTAAGATAATACTCCTACGAACGTTGCGTGTATAAGTTTTGGTGTGGATATACTCATTTCTATGGGATATTTATCTAGGAGTGGAACTGTTGGGATATATGGTAACTATGTTTGACACTTTAAAGAACTCCCAAAACGTTTTCCAGAGCATGTGAACCATTTTCGAATTTCACCAGCAGTGTACGAATGAGGTTCCAGTTTCTTCTCATCCTCACCAACACCCGTATTCTCTTCTTTATAGCCATCCTAGTGGGTGAAAAGTGGTTATATCATAGTGATTTTGATTTGCGTTTTCTTTATGACTAATGTGTTGAGCATTTTTTATGTGCCATTTGGACTTTTTTTTCTGGAGAAATGTCTGTTTAAATATTTCACCTGGTTTTAAAATTGGGATTTTTTTGTCTTTTTATTGTTTACTTTTGAGTTCTTTATATATTCTAGATACAAGTGTCTTATGAGCTTGATGATTTGCAAATATATTATCCCATTTTGTGGATTGTCTTTTCACTTTCTTGATGGCGTCTTTTGAAACAAAAAGGTTTTTTTATGAGGTTCAGTTTATTGTTTCTTTTGTCACTTGTACTTTGTGTTGTATAAAAAACCATTTTCTAGCCTTGTGTCACAAAGATTTACTCCTATGTTTTCTTCTTAAGATTTTTATAGTTTTGAATCTTACATTCAGGTCTGTGATTATTTTGCATTGATTTTTGTATATGGTATGATGGACAGGTCCACTTTCATTCTATTGCATGAGGCTATCCAGTTGTCTCAGCACTACTTATTGAAAAGAGTGCTTTGCCCTTGGTGACGGGTGTTGGCACCCTTGTCAGAAGCCTTTAATCTTAACAACAGAGTATATTTATGCAGTTTCTCATCTATTAGATCTAGGATAATAAATTTTCACCGTGTGTCCGTTACATAAGTTTTTTCCCTTCTACAGTATTTTTATATTGTTGAAGGCGCATTTGTTTTTTCCATTAGCATTCCTTAAGCAAGTATTTATTGAGTACCTACCAAGTATTTTTCAAAGTGCTTGGAATATAATAGTGAACAAGAACCTTTTATTGTAGAGAGACACATAATCTTAAAAGGAAACAAATAAGGTAATTTCAGATAATAAGTGATGTGAAGAAAATAATGTAGGTTCATGGAACAAAGAATGAGTGGGAGGGGAAGCTGCTCTCAAGAGGATGATCATAGAAGGCCTTGCTGAAACACTTGACAAGGAGCTAGGCATGTGCTGCAAAAATCCTCATCTAGTGGGGAGGGGGCAGGGGGGAGGGATTGCATTGGGAGTTATACCTGATGTAAATGACGAGTTGATGGGTGCTGACGAGTTGATGGGTGCAGCACACCAACATGGCACAAGTATACATATGTAACAAACCTGCACGTTATGCACATGTACCCTAGAACTTAAAGTATAATAATAATAAATAAATAAATCCTCATCTAGGAAGAAAACTAGCATGCTCAAGGAGCAGAAAGAAGACCACTTTGCTTAAGTAGTGTAGTGAGCAAGCAAGGGGAAACAATTGTAAACCAAAAAGTTTCTGTGACAGGTCTCAATCAGTTTAGAAGTTTATTTTGCTGAGGTTAAGGACGGGACCCAGAAGAAAAAACACGAATCACAGACACAATCTGTGGTCTGCCTTTCTCCAAAGATGATTTTGGGGGCTTCGGTCTTTAAAGGGAAAAAAACAGGCTGGAGGAGAAAAGAAGGGTATGGTCACATTGCTGAATCCACAAGTTGCAAGAGAAAAGGTGCAGGTTGGGGGATAGTCAATTATGTATTCATCTTACACTCAGTAAATCGACACTTTTCAAAAGATAAGGTGAACATGGAAGCTACCTGTGGAGATAATTAACCTTTTATCTGTAGCTATCTGCTTATGAACAAAAAGAAAAGGAACTTCTTTCATGACTCGGCTTTCAGCTTAATTTTTTTCTTTTTGGCATTAGATTATAAATTACCTCAAGGAGGAATAACACACACTCTCTTTTTCTGTCTCTTTAAATTTTATATAATACTGCTTTCACTTCTAATCTTTATATATCTGTCCCTCCACACACGTCTGTAAGCTTCTTGAAGCCAGGAAACTCCATCTTTTTTTTTTTTGAAGTATTAAATCACCTACCCTAGATGAATATAAATTCAGCCAAGTTGAAGTTTATTGAGTTATGTTTAGTGGAAGAATGCTGTAAAGGTAAAGTGGTAATGTATACTGTAGTCGAATCCACCTCGGAACATATTATTCACTGAAAACATTTTTTTAAAGGTTCAACAATAGAGAATCCAGAGAGCATAATTTTTTAATTCTTCTGTTAAAAACATATATTTGGATATTTTTGAGATTTGAGTAGAATAGTGTTTTTCAATTATTTGGAAAGTTTTTTTTTTTAAATAATTTTAAAATAAGTAATTATTTTTTTGTGGTATTCTAAAACTGGATAACTGCAAATTTAGATGAGAGCTTATGAACACAAAAAGGAAACAACAGACACTAAGTCTACTTGAGGGCGAAGGGTGGAAGGAGAGAGAGAAGCAGAAAAGATAACCATAAGGTAGTGGACTTAATACCTGTGTGATGAAATAATCAATGAAACAAGTCCCTGTGACATGAACTTACCTATGTAACAAAGCTTTACATGCACCCCTGAACCTAAAAGAAAAGTTTTTAAAAAAAGATTTATTATTTTGGCACTATTTGGAAGACTGGCTTAGCTGGAGGAGTGGTACAAACTATACTAATCTATATGTGGAGCGTGGTGAGCAATCTAGTATGAGTCCCAGCCTTCTGGCCTTGGCAAGTAGGAGGAGAATGATGGCTTTCCCTAAGAAAGTAAACAGTGGGGCAAAGTTTAGTTTAGTTCTGAACTTAACGATCAGGAGATGTGTTTTAGATTTAGGAAACATCAACATTAGAAAGCAGATGAATTTGATGGAAACAAATGTTTCTGCCCAGTGTAATTATGTGATATGAAGGAAGAGGACGAGCTCAGCGGATCTAACAAATAGCACTGATGAGGAATGGCTGGACATAGCAGGATAACCAAGAGAAGGTGGCTCCCCAGAAACAAAGATAGAAGAATAGAGGCCTAAGTCAATCTGCTAAATTTGATCATTTGAAGTCCAGGGTTACCATAAGTCCAGATTCAGTTTTATCATGGAGACAAGGATTGTTGTACCCGGTTGAAGACTGAAGGATTCAGATATTTGGATAGCAGTTGTGTGCTGTTTTTCAAGGAGTTTAGCTTTTAAGGAAGTAATGGAATCAGAGGGCGAGTTTTAGTTGGTTTGTTTACTCTTTGTTTTTGTACTAAAATAGAAGGGTCTATACTTCTAGGCTGCGGGGAAATAGCCAGTAGGAATTTGAAAGTAGAAATTGTTTTTTGTTTTGCAGCAGGATCTACCCTGTCACCCAAGCTGAGTGCAGTGGCGTCATCACGGCTCAATGCAGCCTCGACCTTCTGGGCTTAAGCAGTTCTCCTGCCTCATCCTCTTGGGTAGCTGAGACCACAGGTGTACACTGCCACGCCCAGCTAATTTTTAATTGTTTTGTAGAGATGAGGTCTCACTGTATTGCCCAGGCTGGTCTTGGACTCAAGTGATCCTCCTGCCTCAGCCTCCCAAATTGCTGGGATTATAGGCATGAGTCATTGGGCCTGGCCTGAAAGTAGAATTTGGAAGAGCCTTAAGGATATCCCTAAGGGGACTGAGGGATGAATCTTGAACATAATGCTCCTCTTCCTCTATCCCTAGAAGTAAAGACAAGGATAGGTGCGAGAGGTCCGTTCTTTCATAAGTTTGGAAATGAGAAGTCAGGGGTTCAAGACCAAATTTTCTCTGTGAAGCGAGGCAGTGAACTAAGAGAGAAAAGGAGGTAAAGGTTTTGAGAAAACCAAGATGCACTGAGGTAAATTGCTTTACCCTAAGGAATATTGCTGGATAATTGGTTTGAGCCAGGACTAGATCTTAATTTTGAAATTGACATGAAGGTGTCATATTAGTGATCTATGAACCACCAGTCCTTGGTACCTATCAGAGGCTCAGAAATCTTAATTAAATATAGCCAAAACTTTATAGTGACTGATTCAAATTTGAATACTGGTTTTAGCTAATGTAGTAGTAATGAAGTGATTTGGCGGTAAGATTTTTCTGGTATCTTATTGCTGTAGAAATTTTTCTTAACAGTTACAGTGTTTTCTTCCAAATGCCTCATTTCTCTGTCCTGTCTTATAACAAAAACAGCTGAGGACTGAGAGGTCATATTTGAATTGCTCTTTATAATACTGTAGGCTACTCATTTTTTAGACTTCACTAAGCTAGAAATCACAAGAGCATAAGCTACTCTTAAAATTTATAAGAATGTAAAACATACCTGACTTCAAATATCTTGAACCTTACTTTGGCTCAAGTTTTCTGTTTAACTTTTTCTTTGATACTGGTATTTTAATTTTTACAACAGATAAATGATTTGCAAAAAAAAAAAAAAAGCTTCCTGGATATTACTGGTTTCTTTTTTCTAATGCCACTAGAACTGCCATCAGATTAAAATATTATCTACATTATTGTTCAGATTAGTGGAAAAATATGACAGCTGTCTGGGAGAGAGAGATGAACTTGTGAACTTTTAAGTATACAGATGGCATTAACATTCTTTCTATTATAATTTAAAACCAACTTGAGGTATCATCACAGCTTGAAACTTCATAAACAATTCTTCAGGTGAATGTAGCATGTTATCTAAAATTAGCTAAAAAATTAGATCTGTAAGTATATATGGAAATGAGTACTAGGTATCTCCCAAAGGTTTTAAATTTTAACTAATCACTAAAAGTGAAACTAATTGTCAGCTTGCTTAATATTGTGCATTCAATTTTATGTTCAGAGCAGCAAGCTTTTTAACATGAAAATTAACCCCCCCACCCCCGCCGTCTAGAGAATTGGTATTTGCATATTTTGCTTGTCTGTTTATACCCTAAAAGAGTAGGCAAAACAGTTTTATGATTAACTTGGCAGAAGTTCCAGGTGATTTTTTTTTCTTTATTATGAATTTCATTAAATTTTTATGCTTTTAGTTTTAAACTGACTTTGGCAGACTGTGGTTTTTGCATGAAGCAAACAGAAAAGTGTGTTGTGAAAAGAGGGTAGATTGGTGTAGGGTAGACTATCTTAACCAACCTTTCTGTTGTTGTAAAATTATTAAGCAATTCTTTTCCACAGCACATATTTCAAAAATAGATATTGCTTCATTCTATTTAATGGTTATTATTATTTTTCTTCCTCTAAATGAAGTAATGAATATGTACAAGCTAGCTTTGAAAATGGTTTGAGTTCTAATTTCTTTTTTTTTTTTTTTGAGACGGAGTCTTGCTCTGTCGCCCAGGCTGGAGTGCAGTGGCCAAATCTCAGCTCACTGCAAGCTCTGCCTCCCAGGTTCCCGCCATTCTCCTGCCTCAGCCTCCCGAGTAGCTGGGACTACAGGTGCCCGCCACCTCGCCCGGCTAGTTTTTTGCATTTCTTTTTTTTTAGTAGAGATGGGGTTTCACTATGTTAGCCAGGATAGTCTCGATCTCCTGACCTCGTCATCCGCCCGTCTCGGCCTCCCAAAGTGCTGGGATTACAGGCTTGAGCCACCGTGCCCGGCCTTGGTTTGAGTTCTAATTTCAAAACAAAGTGCTAATAATAACAATAATAATTAACAGTTACCCCAAACCTTAGAAATCATCTGTTCTGTTAAGTTGCTACTCTCATCATTTTATGGACATTTGAATAGTCTGTAAAAAAATATGTCAAGAAAGATCAGAATTATAAAAATGTTTAGGAAGAACATATAATTATAGGTTGTAGGTTTAAAAAAAAAAACATTTTGTTTTGAAAGAATAGCAAGTCTTTCTGTTTGAACAGAGGCATTTGAGTATCCTATTTTAGCTTTCCTGGTATTTTTTGTTTTTAACACAAATTTATGAAGAGGAAGACTATAAATGGCTATTGTATGTGTGTGTGTGTATATATATATATTGCACACACCATATATATATACACATATATGGATATATGTAGGTGTGTGTATGTGTGTACAAAGATGTGTATGTATATAGATACATCTTCATTTCCCCAGCATACACGTGTTTGTTTGCACCAGATTTTTAAATGCATTACTTGATACTTAAGATAAAAATTTTCAAGAAGTAAAACTGAGAAGTGATTCCAAAAAGAAGTGAATGAGATAGTTAAGTGATAAATATGTTCTTTTCCATTTGAAAGCACAGAACTCTGAAAAATTGGCCACATCATCATAAATACCTAATTACCCTTACTTCTAGTGATGTTAATAATAACTGATATTACCCCTTGTTTGTATACTACTTTATGGTTTGCCCTTGCCAATATATTCTATTTAATCTATTTCTTATTTAATGTTCATTAGTGCTTTATGGTTAACATACAAATAGCACTTTATGATACCAGTTCATCATTATTGCTTTACTGGCACATTCCCGTTGAAGTATAGATATTATTTTTCTTATCTCCATTTAAAGATGGAAAGTGAAGCTCAGAGATATTAAATGAGTTTTTGTTTTTGGTATTGTATCACTATCACTGGTCAATTTTGATCTGTATTTAATGGATTTTGATAGAATTTTTAAAGCTGGGTGATATTTTAGGACGGATGTGGTATTTGGCCCCTCCAACTACTTTGGAAAATACTTTTTTTTTTTTAATGAGATGACATAGTAGTTTAGTTACTGAGAACTATATTAACATATGGTCTTAATTGACTTTTTCACCGAATTTGCTACCTCTTTGCTCTAAACCAAGATATACTGTTTATTATCACTGTTTAAAAGCAGAAAATAGAAAAAAAAATTTATAAACATGTAAATAATGAATCAGATAAAGGGCATGTAACCAGAGCCCAGTATTGTCTTATACAGAACATCAAAAGGAAAATTTTAAATACTTGCACAGTAGAACTTCTCTGTATGGTTTTCATTATTTAAACAAAAAAAAATGTGAAAGGGGCTCTTTTAATATAGTAATGTTTGTATGCCATAAATTATCATTTTGTTAATTTACAGATTACACTTTTGAAGTGAATTAGAAATCAGACTGTCAATTTCTCCAAAATAGATCACATTTTATTGTGCTTTTTGAAAGTAATGAAAAAGATAAATGATTGATTCATTAATAATGAAAAAAAGATAGATTTTTTTTCTGAAATGAATTCTGATTTACAAGATGAATTTACTTATAAACATTTCAAGCTTTTTCAGTGGACTGTTTGTTTTCCTACAAGAGCTATAGTTAAAATGTTGTGTTTATTATGCATTTCGTTTCTGTGAGGCTGGTAGTGTGCATTCAGATAATCATACTAGGTTTTGTATGTTATAGAACATTGTATTTACATACAGAAATTTTCCTTGTTATTTTAATGATATGTTTAAACAGTATCCTAAGAGTAAGGTGTTTTGATGCAATGGAAACTATTTCACATGGCAAGTTAGGTTACAGCTGTGTTATCTGTGTCACCATGATGTATATAAACATGAGTAGTACAGGTGTTTTCTGTGTATCTCTGAAAAGGAAGTACCTGCTATTTCACTAAAATGCTAGAGAAATGTGAATGTGAAACATTTTTACTCTTCCTTAATTGAACCAGTCAAGGAGTCATTTTTATTTCTTGCATTTCTTTGCGTAAGAAATGCATAAGACCACTCTAAGTTATTAATAATGTTAGTTCCATGGTAAACTTTAGTAAGGCTGATTTATTTTCATATAGCTGTGTTCTAATTGCTATTACATTTTTTCCTTGATGAAAATGATTCTCTTTTGTAAACTTTACAAACTAACCATGTACGTGATTACCACTCCTTTTGACCTATCATGTGTCCTGGTTTGTATAATAAGCAAATATTTCTCATCCAGTTTTTGCATCAGTAATCCAGGAAATTACACTGTAGTTTCTGATTTGTTTTCCTAATACAGGTCAACAAAGATCTCTCATTTACTTCACCACCAGCAGTCTCCTCACAACAGTCTAAGTTAAAGCAGTCAAACATGCTGACCGCTCAAGAGATTCTACATCAGTTTGGTTTCACTCAGACCGGTGAGCCCCTTTCTTACTTTGACAATTCTTTTAAATGTTCAGATAGATGCTCGTTTTGTTGATGAATATCACTTATTTCTTTAGAAATAAAGCTCATAATGGTCGGTTTTCACACTCGACAAATTCTATTCTAGCATCTTTTTTGACCTTAAAAGCACCAAGGTTATTTCAAAAGTAAGTTTGAATTTGGTAACGGTAGATACACTGAACCTATGTGCTGTTAACAGATAATAATTTAAAACTAGCAAAACACGTGAGTTTTAAACCTGTATGATGTTAAGTCTGATTCAGTTTCCCAGTTAAAGAACTCATCATAGATGGATAATCCCATGTTATAATTCATTTCAAGGAAAGCCAAGGTAAAGTACATTTTGGCAGAAATAGGATGTAACCTGTAGCGATGTCACATCCCATTAAATGGCAAATTAACAAAATATGCAAAAAAGCTTGTTAGAAAACTATACTGAATCACTGTCAACTATACAATTGTTTTGACTAATGTTTTAAATGAGTTTCAATAAGGTTTTTAAAGGATATCAAAGGAAAAACATCTAAGTGAGAAATGTTTGTGGTATTGAAAGATGACTTTTTCTTTTCATTAGCTGTGTGTTTTTGACAGTATTTTTTCTACTACTGAATTTTTAGAAAGGTAAGAAAGCTGAAAATAACAAAACAATTATCTTTTACAAAAATTATATGAAAAAAATTTGAGTATGAGAAGATCAACATGATTTACTTAGAAATTTGAGGACAATATATACCACTTTTTTACCTTGAAAGTATTAGGAACTTACATATACAAGTTATTTTAATATTGCTGTATAGGTTACATATTATAGTGAGAAAATACTTGGATTCACAACTCTTATGCTCAACCCTGGCTGTGCCTTTTATAACCATTATTACCTGCAAACCTTAGGCTCTTCATTTAAAAACTGAAAATGATATTTACATTATATATTGTTGAAGTTTAAATGAGATTACACATATGAAAACACTGTAAGCATAAGGTACTATATGAATATAACATTTATATTGTAAACATGACGAATATGTGTAAGCTAACTTTGAACTACTTTGAAATCTAATTTCAAGTCACTATAATAATTAGTAACAATTATCTCAAACCTTAGAAATGTTTAATTTGTAGTGTTCCAGATATCTGCCAGAAACTAAAGTGATAGTGTTGGCCATTGTTATTTCCAGTGGAGCTGCATCAAATACTACCTCTTTAGATTGTTCTTTTCACCCTAAATAGATACTTGGCTTGGCTTCAGACCTTGTCATTTTTATAACTAGGAGGGAGGGAAGCTCTCTCCACCACTCTGTCCCTACCAACTGTCTGGGAACAAACTTTTCATTCCACAATTCAGGATTAAAAGCTTAGAAGGTAAATATCTGATTGAGTTAATATATTGTTTAAAATTCATTTAAGCAGTATCTTATGTCTGTCTGCCAGCAAGGTATAGATAATAAATACAAAAACTTTTTTTCATTTTTTATAAAGGGAAAGAGCAGAGGGAATAGGTAGGAATGCCTTTGAAATGGGAAGAAAGATTACCACTGAGACAAATTAAAGGGGAAGAGGGATATGATAAAGGCAAGCCTTTCAAACTTCATGATTATACATAGGATTGGCTCCATTTCACTTCAGTTTCCATGGCCATGTAGACCATAAGAGGGATATTTATATCCCTGCACATACTATCTCAGAAGCATGACGATTAAGCCATTTGGTTACTAATATGCCTAACCGCATTTTAAGGCATAGCTTTCTTAGAAATGTCATTGAGATATCACTGAACAGAAAAGTTACAAAAGCGTAATATGTGGTCAATCTCAAAATGGCCAAATTAATCTCTTTTATTAAGAAGCCAGTATTTATGAAAAAAAATCCTGCCTTAGGAACCAGGTGAGCTGGTGTTCAGATCTAACTCTATTTCCAAATGTGGAGTCTTGAGCAGTTTCTTCAGGCCAGAGTTTTCTCATCCCTCCAAATAAGTGAGGGCTCTCTGGCTTTGGTGAGTTTCTGTCTTAAAAAATCTGTGATTCTATTCAGCGTTCAAATCAGTTTGTAAAGTGATTAAATAATTAAGTGTTGATTGTAAAAATAATCTATTAGAATCTGAAATACATAACTACGAAAACAAATCATGTAAATAGAATGTTTAAAAATAAAAATCTCACTGAAAACCTATCTGAAATATGCAAGTCACATCTGTCGATGTTTGCCTTTGGACGGTATAAAAGAAAGCTATTTACACAGAGCTAGTAAGTATGAGCCCAGTAGCGCTCATGCTAGGAGACATAAGAGTAAAGGTTGATTTTATATATATGTAAGTGGGTTTACATGCTGCAGTGCTAGACTCTGAAGTGGGTTTATGTTCCGTTGTAACTTTTATTGATCTCATGCAAGATGAGTTCTAGGTAATGGAGACTACTAGAAAAGTAAGCATTTCTCTCTTCTTTGGTTTGTATTCCTCACAATTTCTAGAATACTTCATTTATTCATTCTAAAATCATTTTAAGTGACCACTTTGTTTAAAGCCCTCTATTTAGCATGTGGAGTAAATGTTACAGTTTCTGCCTTCAGGAACCTCTAGTCTGGCTAGGGAGACAAGTAAGTATGCACCAAATTAAGTCAGAATATGACAGGTTCTGAAATCACAGTGTAAACAAAGTCACCAGAATAAAGAGGGATAGGAGAGCTAAAACATTCTCAAACTTTATATGTTCAAATAGAACTCTTGGGGTTTTTTGCCCCAAAAACCCTTCCTTCCACCTCCACTTCCCCTACTACCAAGTCTTCCTAATCCCAGTACTCCACAGCACCATTCACACAGTTGTTTAGGGATAACTAGGAGCCATTCATGATTACTCCTTTTCTCTCAACTTCCCTCTTTCCCACTTGCCCATGCTGTATTTGGAGTTCAGCCAATCTTTCTCCCCAGCTACAAAATCCCATTGCAGTAGTCCCTGTACCTACTGCAGTAGCCCTGAATAAAGTCTTTCTTACTGTGCTTTAACAAGTATCATTGAATAATTTTTTTCTTTAACAGTACTTAGAAGAGAGCTTGGTATGGCGAGGGAGTGGTTTGAGTCTTGGTTTAACTGGGAAAGGTGAGATGAATGTGTTTAAGGTGAACTAAGTTTGCAGAGGTAGATTGGGTCAAATCATACCACACTGAGGAATTCACATTTTATTCTCTAGATCAGGGGTCCCAACCGCCTACACACACCCCCAGGTGCACAGCAGGAGGTGAGTGGTGGAGCTGGGAGCATTACCGCATGAACTCTGCCTCCTGTCAGATCAGCGACATCATTAGATTCTATTATGAACTGCACATGTAGGGATCTAGGTTGTGAGCTCCTTACGAGAATCTAATGCCTGATCTGAGGTGGAATAGTTTTATCCCAAAACCATTCACCTTTCCTCATCCCCTGCCCCCAGTCCATGGAAAAATGATCTTCCATGAACCTGTTCCCTGGTGCCAAAAAGGTTGGGGACTGCTGCTCTAGGTAAAAGAATTATCCAAGGAATAGATATGAAAGGGATTCTAAAATGTATTTTTTTCTTTGAATACAGCTGGCATCTGTATGAGGAATAGGTTACTTGTATCCAGAAAAGCTAGATACAATTCCTATGAGATGTTTATTTTAAGAACTGTTCATTAAGCTATTAGTCTAAGTTCTTAACAAATCAGATAATCCTATAAAAATTAAAACTATAGCATCTTCCCTGAGTAATTTTTATAAGAAAAAATATAATTTTAACATTTTTGTTAAATTTTAGGGCATAGCCCATCTAAATGCCTCACCATGTAGTAAGCATCTTATATTGTATATCAAAACTGTTTCCATACTTTTCTAGTGTAATAAAGAAAATCTATAAAACAATAACAGCAACTTGCATTTGTATGAAAATTTATAAAGTGCTTTCATATATATCCTTATTTGATCATCAACAAAACTCTCTGAAAAGTAGAGTAAACATGAAAATCATGGGGAGTGAAATCATTTTAGAGCTTCTGGGACCTTAAAACTTTTATTACTCAATTTCTGTACAGTGAAACTGAGAATCAGAGAGGCTGACATGTTAGAATTCTCATAGCTAGTGGCAGTCATGTCTAGCTCAGTACTTCTCATCCTCACCATACCTAACTGCCTATTCCTGGACGATGGTACATGTTTAGGGAGGTGAAGTGGGCTCCCTGCTCCCAGCCCTCAGGGAGACTGTCTAGAGCCACTCCTTCATTCGTTGTCCTGCCACATTGCCAAGTGGGCCCTCTGGCTATGAGTATTACCTTCTTTTTTTACTAGCTTTAGAGTTCTAAGATATATTGGAAAGTAATAATATAAGCAGTATAACTATTTGGAAAAGGTGGGGTTTTTGAGACTGAGGTATCAAGGAGGACATCCTATTTCCTGAGGATTAATGAACTTATATCTTTCTTTGACCTTTAAATATAATTCTGTTTGTCAGTTGTTAGATTTTTTTAAGGTTTGATTTCCAGTAATTATGGTATGTAGTCTCCAGTCAAATCAACAGGCTCTGTACAGAGAAGTTTTATTCTGTGTTATTTTATCTGAATCCAGATCACACTCAACCATCTCAAGAGTCCCTGCTATAGAACAGGGGTGTCCAATCTTTTGGCTTCCTGGGGTCACATTGGAAGAAGACTTGTCTTGCGCAGCACATAAGATACACTAATACTAACGATTGCTGATGAGTTTAAAAACAACAACAACAACACACACAAAAAATCTCATAATATTTTAAGAAAGTTTATGAATTTATGTTGAACCGCATTCAGAGTCATCACACGGCCCGTGAGTTGGACAAGCTTGCTATAGAACTAAGTTTTAAAATGTGGATTATTCAGTAATAAAAATCAATCACTGTTGTGGGTAGACAGGGGAGAGAAATCAGCAGGAAGTGTTACTACTGGCAATGGGGAGAGAAATCAGCAGGAAGCGTTACTACTGGCAATGGGGTAGTTGTATCATCTTTGCATGTTTATATTTTGAAAGACAGCATATTTCATTTTATGGACTTTGTATATATTTTCACAGCATTGCTCTAAATTAAATTTAATTCATATTAAATAGATAAATTGAGTCAAACAAAAGAAAATGAATCATTTTATTAATACGACTTTATTCATACACTCTTCATATTATCTTTATTAATTGTAAACTTATAGTGTGGTGATAGGGATGACATGATTTTTTAAAACTATCGATAGCTTCTGCCTTCTCCAAATTTTATTTGTGTTCTCCGTTAGACCCTGTAAAACTATGTTAAACTTGATAACCAACCATTTAATCTAATATTTTGCCATGTCCTATTTTCATTCACAGTGAAAATATTTGATTTAAACAAAATCATAAAGTTAGTCAGTGACTGGTATTGGTTAAGAGATCTGTCAAACTAACTCTTGTGCTTCTACGTGTTGAATAATATTTGAAGAACTGTTTTGTTTTTTTTTTTTTTTTGAGACAGAGTCTTGCTGTATCGCCCAGACTGGAGTGCGGTGGCACAATCTGAGCTCACTGCAAGCTCCACCTCCCGGGTTCACACCATTCTGCCTCAGCCTCCTGTGTAGCTGGAACTACAGGCACCCGCCACCACGCCTGGCTAATTTTTTGTATTTTTTAGTAGAGACGGGGTTTCACCGTGTTAGCCAGGATGGTCTTGATCTCCTGACCTCGTGATCCGCCCGCCTCGGCCTCCCAGAGTGCTGGGATTACAGGCGTCAGCCACTGCACCTGGCCATATTTTGTGTTTTTTAACACAAAGCTTCGCTCTTGTCACCCAGGCTGGAGTGCACTGGCACGATCTCAGTTCACTGCAACCTCCACCTCCCGGATTCCAATGATTCTCCTGCCTCAGCCTCCCAAGTAGCTTGGATTACAGGCACCCACCACCACACCCAGCTAATTTTTGTATTTTTAGTAGAGATAGGGTTTCACCATGTTGGCCAGGATGGTCTTGATCTCCTGACCTTGTGATCCGCCCACCTTGGCCTCCCAAAGTGCTGGGATTACAGGCATGAGCCACCGCACCTGCTCGAAGAACTGCATTTTTTCATTCATTTTGTGTGTCTTTGAAAGTATATACTTATATTCCCTTGACTAACTCTTAAAATTGAGAGTTATTTTTCCAGTTAAATTTTTTATTGTTTTTAAGATTTTAGTATATTAAAGTTTTAACTTTTTATAGAGAAATGTAAAACTTTTTAGACAACTAAAATGTGAAATGAATCCTGGATCATAATTTAACCAGAGATTCTGTGATATTCTTGTATAAGCTATTGTAGAAGGTAGATTACATCTAAGCTGGAAACATGATGATTCTTGTATTTCAAAGAAAAACATTTTGGCAAAAATTAGTATTTAGAATGACTCTCAATAAACACAGCTGATGGTAAAAGGGGGTTTCCATTTTAAGGAAGGTAAAATGAGCTTCAAAGACTTTCTCATCTCATCAGAATTGGCAGGTCTTTCTGTTAGTATTACTTCATGAACTTTAAACTGTTAATTGAAAAAGAATGTTTGATTTAATTCTGGTTTCAAACTTCCATAATTCCAGTATTTCAGGTGGTAAGATAGGTGAAAGGCATTAATTCACTATTGTAGATTAATAGGTAATCTACAAAATTAACTGATTTCTATAGACACATGCCCTGAAATGTGTTTTTTGGCACTAAAAATAATCAAAAATGTTTTTATTGTGCAGTTTTTAACGGCAAGAATTTGTTTTCCAGTCACTTTGCTGAATTCAATACATGTATATTATGGTGGAAAAAGCACTAGACTCAGGGTCAGCCAGCCAGAAGAAATGAGCCTGACCTGGGATCCCAGCACTTCCTAAGTGTTTTGTTAGGTAGTTCGCTTTCTCTCTTTGAATAAATGTCTCCACGTTTCCTACTTCATAGAATTGTCAGAATCAACACAATACGTTTAATACTTTGAAACTCATAAAATATTGGGAGAATAAACAGTATGAAGTTATGGGAGACTTTTTTGAATTTTTTGTTTTTTAGTTTGAAATTATGCAATTTGTTTTGTTGCCAAAAGAATGGAAGATATCTTATTTTAAGACATGACTTAATAAAATTTGTTAAGTGATGATTATAGGAAAAAGAACATGTCAAAGAGACAAATAATGGATATAACATTTTTAGAAGCATGCCAAAAAAGACATTAAGATGAAGTAATTTCAAGAAGAAAGTTGTCAAGCATCTTAAACTTGAATAATCCACTAGAACATTTAACTTTCCAAACTTTAGCTTTCTATGTACCATAGATGGCTAAGTACCATCCTTAACCCATCTTTGTCATGTAGTGAGATAACATTGAGATTTTCAGATGATTAAAATCAAAATACTCTGTCATCTGTGTAATCTGGCCAAAATCGATAGGGCATGGGTTCGGTGGGGGACAATCCTTTATTCCACAGATGTTAAAATAGAGCAAAAGTAACAACAGAACTCCATTTGCTAGCCTCTATTTCTCTTAGAATTTGACCATCTCTAAGATCATAATCCCCAGAGACATCAGAAAATCTTGAGGTACTTCATGTAATTCCATTTTGCAACCTGTAGTTTTTCCTCCCTTAAGAAAATGCTTTTCAGCCAGGTGCTGTGTCTCATGCCTGTAATCCCAGCACTTTTGGGAGGCTGAGGCAGGAGATACTTGAGCGCAGGAGTTTGAGACCAACTTGGGCAACATGATGAAGCTCTGTCTACAAAAAATACAAAATAGTTAGCCAAGTGTAGTGGCATGTGCCTATAGTCCCAGCTGCTCAAGAGGCTGAGATGGGAGGATCACTTGACCCCTGGAGATTGAGAGAGAGCAAGAATCTGTCTCAAAAAAAAAAAGAAGAGAGAGAAAAGAAAAGGCCAGGAGGGGTGGCTCACGCCTTATAATCTCAGCACTTTGGGAGGCCAAGGTGGGCCAATCACCTGAGGTCAGGAGTTCAAGACCCGCCTGGCCAACATGGTGAACCCCGTCTCTACTAAAATTACAAAAATTAGCCGGGTGTGGTGGTGGGCACCTGTAATCCCAGCTACTCAGGAGGCTTAGGAGAATTGCTTGAACCTGGGAGGCAGAGGTTGCAGTGAGCCGAGATCACGCCACTGCACTCCAGCCTGGGAGCACAGCAAGACTCCGTCTCAAAAAAAAAAAAAAAAAAAAAAAAGAGAAAGAAAAAACACTTTTATACAGTATATAACATCAAAATGGGAGAAAGGGTGCTTTTGGGTTTTTTTGTTTGTTTGTTTTTTACCAAAAATGTTTTGTTACAATTGTTTATTGACAGAAGCACTGATATGTGGAGGAATGAGCTTCGGATTAGGAATTAACACCAAATTTCTAATTCAGCCTTTATCACTCAGAAACCACTTGATGTATTCAACTTCTGAACTGCTTGCAGTAGGCCAGATGATATGTTTAGTGCTAGTTGTTCAGATTAAAAATTATAGACCCTGCCTTCAAGAGTCGATAGTTTTTTGTTAGAAGTAGACAGTTATTCACTGCAGTGTGATCAGTGTTCTCCCATTGGTAAATGCTATAACATCATAAAAATGGTAAAAAAATTTGTGAATATATTAAAGCCTAACTCAGACTTACGTGTCTGGGGTAAGTTAAGGAAGAATTTAAAGACACTGATTTCTGAATCGACTTTTAAAAGAATCAGTCCGCCTTTAAAAGAGGAGGGCTGTGGACTCTAGGGTTGAGGAGAGGGAACAGCTTCTGAAGTTTTTCATATGTAAAATGGAGGTTCTGATGCTTCATCTCCTGCTTTTCAAAAATGCTGTTACAGTGATCTAATGTGATAACAAGCACTGTGAAGTCACTTTTTAAGTGCATAAGCAACCAAATGTAGGTTATTACTATTACCTTTAATTTCTCTAGCATTAATTCAGCAAAGATAGCTTAATTTGAAAAAAAAAAAAAGAGTTATGATAAAAATGAAGACAACAGGATGAAAACTTATGTATGTCACGGAGGTGGTCAGACTTCCTTAATCATCTGAATTCTGTTCCATCTAATCTACTGAGGACCAAGAATTACTCCTAAAGCTAATGTTGATTTCATTTCATACCCTTTCTCTAGCCTCCAATCAACACAAAAATCTTGGAGGTGTGACAGTTGCCATATTTGGATTTTTCTGTTAATCCCATGGATTTTTCCTTTAGCATGACTATTTTATATTCTCCTTCCACAAATCCTTCGTTTGTTAGGATTTCTTATTGTTATGATTGGATTCTCTAAAATTGATATTTGATCGGTACATTGAAGTATAAGGAGTCATTTTAATATCCTGTATCAGTATTATACTAAGTAACTATGCAATGATCTGAAGTAGATTAACTATACTTAATCTACTAAATATTAAAACTTATTCCTCACTTGAAGATCAGGTGTGGTGGCTCACGCCTGTTTAACAGCACTTTGGGAGGCCGAGGCGGGTGGATCACTTGAGGTCAGGAGTTCAAGGCAGGTGGATCACTTGAGGTCAGTTCAAGACCAGCCTGACCAACATGGTGAAACCCCTTTCTACTAAAAATACAAAAATTAGCCGGGCACAGTGGCAGGTGTCTGTAATCCTAGCTACTCGGCGAGGCTGAGGTGTAAGAATCACTTGAACCCAGGAGGCAGAGGTTGCAGTAAGCTGAGATTGTGCCACTGCACTCCAGCCTGGGTGACAGAGTGAGACTCCATCTCAAAAACAAACAAACAAACAAAACTTACTCATCACTTGTGATGAAAGCCCTGTATCTTTAATGATAAATGCCACTTGAACCTGTGTTTCTAAACATGTTAATAATTTAAAATAGGCTTTCATACTTGTCATTTCTTAATTTAAGAATCATTTTTATTAACTCTAGTGAATATTAATGTTCTTAATGAATGGTTCTTCATGTACAGGGATATGCAGTTAGTGTCCCTGTTAGGATATTAAATTTCTCCTAATGCTGTCTGAGGGGAGAATGTGAATGCAAACTTTGCTTATTTAAATTAACAGAGTCAAATGAGTGTGAATCTGCTCACTGTTTCCTAGCCATTTATTTTGTAAGAAGCTATTTTGTATGATATTTATATGACACATATGGTTCCAGTCTCATAATTTCAACTTTTTTCCCTATCTGTTAAAAATAGAAAACTTAGTGTAAGCTTTTCTTCTTTTGTCAGTCACATTTATTTGCAAATTGATGTATTTCATTTAAAAACCTTCTAAATTCAGTTATCAAAGAATATTGTAGCATTTTCCTCATAGATAAATTTTAAAAGTGAAATAATTATATCAACAATGAAAAATAAAAAGCAAGCAATGGAAGACCATGAACTACAGGAAATTAAAATGAGATCTTATTGAGTTAATGAATATGAAAACTACATAATTTAATACTACCATAGTCAAAGTATGAGCTAGATCATTTAATTTTAATTTTATAGAATTCTGATGTTTACCTTTTCCAAAGCTTTCCCGTTGATATATGATAACTTCTTAATTTAAAGACTTAGAGAAGTTATTTGCATATAGCATCTTTTTAAAAAAGATCAAATGTAAAACTTTTGAGAGTTTAGGCACAATTGGACAGAGCTGTTGTATGGCTCTGAAATATACAATCTAATTTCAGGAAAGATACTCAGCCTCAAACTTATGTGGTAAAATATGTAAGCTATTTACATGTGTAACAGAAATATAATCATTGCCAGGAGTTCCCTGAAAGAAGTGTCTATATGCGTCTATATTTCAGTCTTCTGTCTCATTTCATGTCCTATATGTTTTGTTTTGTTTTGTTTTTTCTTGTATTGTTGTTTTCTGGCTGCCATTATACCTTCCTAAATCAATCGATGTTTCCTCTGTGTTCAGTTTTTTTTTTTTTTAATCTGTTTATGTATCCTGTGTTTTTCTTTCATGCCAATGGTTTTTCCTTATATATCTGATGATCTTTAGTGTCTCTTTAAAAATAAAGAACTGGGTACAAATATGATTTCTTCTTCTGTTCTGAGAATGGCTCTACAATCTCACTGTTTTCTTCACCTAAGCAGAAAGTATATTGAAAACTTCATATACATGGCTAGCACAAATTAACTGGCAGCTTATGTTTAGGGTAAACAAGTAAAGTGAATGGGCCCACATGATACTGTCATGCAAGTTGCCAAAATGAGTATAACTGGGACAGCATATCCACACTAAGAAGGCTACATGCTTCCCAGATGGTTCATGCTATTATTTTTAGAGACAATTCCACTGTGGTTTGTTTTGTTTTTGTTTTTGTTTTGTGGCGGACTGTTAATGCTGGGCATCCTTCATTTTCTGGGGATTTCACAGCCTGTTTAGCTTAGGTATTGTACAAATGAATCTTCTGTTACTTCTCCTGGTTTTCATTCAGGTTTTCCCCCTTCCAAATATGCTGATTCCAAATTCACAGATTTCATAGTCAGATGGCTTCTGTATCTACTACAACTCTCCAACAGTGTATTCAGACAAATGTTTCTAATCGTTTTCCGTCTTCTATAAATTTGTTGAAATCTCTAATCTCTTCTTCTCAAGCTCAAAAGGGACCTTTTCATTGCTAATTCTAGTGGTCAATTCTTTGTTCTTATCTTCACCTATCAGCAGCATTTGACACATCTGATCACTTCTAAATACATGATTTCTGGGATACCACATTCTCTTGGTTTTCCTCTTATCTCTTTAGGCACTCTTCGTTGTCCTTTGCTAATTCTTCCTCTTTTCTTCCATGTCTTATAAGATTGTTTCACTGCAATTTGACCCTGTTTTATTCCCTGTATATGCCCACTCCCTTAGTGATCTCATGACTTTAAATAAAACTCATATGTCAGTGATTTTCAAATGTTTTATCTTCAACCCATACCTCTTTTCTGAACTGTAGATGTACACAGCCCATTATGGTAGCTAGAGGCTGGTATAACATAGGAACTAAATTTTTAATTTTATTTCATTTTAATTAATTTACTTTTTAGGGGGTGGGGGGGATAGAGTCTTGCTCTGTCACCCAGACAGGAGTGCAGTGGTGTGATCGCAAATCGCTGCAACCTCTGTCCCCCGGGTTCAAGTGATTCTCCTGCCTCAGCCTCCCAAGTAGCTGGGACTACAGGTGCCCGCCACCACACCTGGCTAATTTTCTTATTTTTACTAGAGACGGGGTTTCACCATGGTGCGCAGGCTGGTGTTGAACTCCTGACCTTGGGTGATCCGCCCACCTCAGCCTCCCAAAGTGCTGGGATTATAGGCGTGAGCTACCATGCCTGGCCAATTTACATTTTAAAAACCACATCTGGCCAGTAGGTACCATATGGGCCAGTGCTGGTTTATAAAATCCACTTCATTATCTGACTCCCAACAAATCAGGTGTTACAATATAAAGAATAGATTACCAGTTAAAAAACCAAATACAAGTAACACATTTAATAATAAAACTTGCCTAAATGTTGAAGATTTTGTGGTGGGATTTCATCATCATGATTTTGAAGATGTTATTAATAAGCAATTTTGGTTAACTTGAATAGGGACTCTAGAAGTGTCTAATTTTTCCTGTTTAAATAAATATGTGAGATTCTGTTAGCACTTAGCCAGAGGTCAGAGGCATTTGTATTTAGATCCAGATTCTGTTGCTTAATGCTGCGACTTGAGCAAGTTATTATTTCATCTCAGTGACGTGTAGTTTGAAAATAGAGGACAGGAAAATGTTTACTACAAGTGAAAGTTTTTAAATACCAAAATTTGTTTGTCTTAGTGCAACAGGAATAATAGATTGTATCTTTATAACTATATTCAGAACTACTTTAATCATTGAACCTTTTAATTTTAAATTTATCTAACTTCCCACTAAATTTTAGAATGGGAAAGCACTGTGTTCTTAGAACTAAACCTGGTAAATGTCTTATGTTAAAATCTGTATTCCTGTGGTACATATGTATTATTTCTAAATATAACTTTTAGGCATATTGTTGAAAACATTTCAATAAGTGGTTTTTATTATATAAAGTAGAAGACTTTAAAGGTTTCAACTACTTTATTGGAACATAATTTATACTGTGGTGAAAGTAGTAAATGTTTTGCAACTCACTGCTTTGCCTCTAGGGTAAAGGGAGCTCAGTAATCAGTTTACTCAAAGGTGAGAATTGAAGGAAGAATTACAACAATGCCATATGGCTGCAACAGGTGAGAGGGTTGGTTATAAAATAGCTCAATTATTATGACCAGGCGTAACTTTTTTTTTTATAGTTTGAGAATATGACTACATTAATATAGTTTACTATCAACCATAAAATGCATTTTATAATTTTGTAATCTCAAATCGAAATGGACAGTTCAATTTTTAAGATAATTGGTCATACAAAATGTTGTAAAATATATTTCCAAATATGTAGATTTTAAAATACGTTTTTCTATAACTTTTTTTTTTTTCTGATAATACACGTAATACATGCCTTTGAAGAAAATGAGTATTCTGTTCTGGCTGAGCAAGATGGCTCACACCTGTAATCCCAACACTTTGGGACGCCGAGGCAGGTGATCGCTTGAGCCTAGGAATTCATGACCAACCTGGGCCACATAGTAGGACCCTGTCTCTTTAAAAAAAAAAAAAAAAAAAATTTTTTAATTATCCGGGAGTGGTGGCACATACCTGTGGTCCAAGCCACTCAGAAGGTTGAGGCAGAGGGGGATCGATTGAACCCAGGAGATTGAGGCTACAGTGAACCATGATCCTGCCACTCCATTCTAGCCTGGGTGACAAAGCAAGACCCTACGTCCAAAAAAAAAAAAAAAGGAAGGAGGGAAGGAGGAAATGGACGGAGGGAGGGAGGAAGGAAGGAAGGAATCATAATTTTAAGCCATCTTTAGTTCTTCACTATTATGGTGTATATTTATATATACAAAATGTTGGACACATTTCTGATAATGAAAAGTATTTTAATTCACGGTTAAAATAAAAGATCTTTTTCTCCAATTTATTAATATATACTCAGTGTCCCATATTTCACATCAGTGTTCATTTCAGCCATTATATTCTGTGATTCTGTGGTAAATGATCCAATTTTTAAAAAATAATTTTTTTTTCTTTTTTTTTTTTTAAACTAACTTTGCTTAGGATGGGCACTGCCTGGAACCATGCAAGCAGCTCCTCGTGTTTCCTCCTCTGGGGGAGAAATGAAATAGCATTTGTATCACAAAAAAAAAAAAAATATTTTCTTTGTAAATCCCTATGTCTCAAAGTAACTTTTTAAAAAATAAAATCTGTGACGAGAAATTTTTAGTTTTTAAACATTTTAGTTTGTGTCTACTGAAAGCTCTGGAAATTCAGAAGAAGGAGGCTATCTAATTAAGCTCTCATTTACTCTTAGGTCATAATCTTACTTACTCTAGTCATTTACTCTTAGTCAGGTCATAATCTGCTAAAACTATGCTCAGAATAGCCCTAAGGTTTCCCTTACAGAAGTGAAGTGCATACTTTTGCATTTTGTGGTTTAGTCAGGTTGGTCTGGATAGTGAACAGTCTGTGATATCATAGAATTTACTGGTAATGTTTTCTGGAAATGAATATCGTCACTTATTGAAGACATTAACTAACAATGGAAATTAGGTTTAGGAACCAGACCTTCTGGTAACGATAGAGACTTAGAGATAATGTTGATTTGTATTTTCTAGAATTTTAAATGCACATTTTAAAGAAGCCTTTTCCTTGAATGAAAAGTGAATGAAAATGTAAAGAATCACTGTGGTGTTCTTAGTCAGCAACTTGCCTACCAGTGTGAGAGCAAAGGTATTGAGAAATATGGAAAGTGACAAATGACTATATGCGTGACTGGTCATTTTTTTTTTAAATAACGTAAGAGATTTTTGTGTTATAAATGGTTAATAAGTAAAAAGTGGAACATTGTTCTTACTTCAGACAATTTACTTTTTTCAGAACATTGTTCTTCAGACAATTTACTTTTTTCCTCAACTTTCTCTAAGAAAGCATTCAACTGTAATTCATAAGGAATAAAAGTTAAGAACGATTTCTAACTGGTTTCCATCCTTTTTTTGAGAAGAACCAGAAATACTACATTTTAATAGAAGTACTCTAATGAAAACTGTTATTCAATTTAAAAAATAAAAACGTTTTTAATATTTTCAAAAATTAATTGAAGCAGTTCATCAAGCATTGTTTATGGAGAGCCGACGGTATGACAGAGACTCTGCCAGGCACTGTGAGAAATGGAAGATGAAAGCCCTCAGAGGCTTTCCAGTCTATCTGGGGAGTCCAGCAGGCAAAGAAATAGTTATAATATGATGGTGGTAAATTCAACAGGGCATTCATATAAAACACTGTGGCAGTGCAGACAGGGGAGTAAAGCCAATTACATGTATCATCCTTATAAAGTGGACGTAGTTTTATGGCACTGTTTAGAAGTTTATCTTGCCCATGAAATATACAACAATATCATCTATTTAGGAGTTCTCTAAATGATAGCTTAGAACTCGGAAGCTGGATTTTGTTGCTGGCCTTTTGTAAGGCTCATGTGTCACAAGTCATATAATGATCTTAATTAATTAATATGCTTTTTTCAAATCTGTCTCCCAAGGATCTTGCAATATTCTGAGAATAAGTGAGTTTATACTTGTAAAGGACTCCAGTTTATTTCATATTAATGTCTATGTGGTTGTGTTTGTATATCATATCAATGTCTATGTGGGTGTGTTTGTATGTGTATGTGTTATTGTATATACTTGCCACTTTTTTAAAAAGAATCAAGTCTTTTACATCTCATTGCTGTTAAATTTGTCGGAGAAATATAGAGCATGAACAGGTGTTTTGTTTTGGCCAACTCAGAATCAGTGAAGCTTGTTTTTTTATGGGAGTCCTCTTTTCCTTTTTTTCCCTCCTTTGTTAGTGACATTATGAGGCATAATGTTATCTCAGACTTTTTAGTCTGATTTTGAAGTGAAGATTTAATGAAGAGTTGAAAGTAAAACACTTTAAAAGCAAATGTAAAAGGCAGTTATAAATGCACCTATAACAGACAAATTAATGTACTTAATGTTCACTGAACTACTATAGGGAAAAAATTAATAACAATAAGCATATTTTTTAAAATGACTTCTCTTTGCTTTGGATATGGAAAACTTTTTCTAAATCATCATGCTTATGTTCAAAGTTTAAATTTAAAAGTTTTCCCTAGAATTTAAAATGTCTGTTTTATGGAAAGACCTGGAAAAATGGGTTCACACCATCTCACATTCTCAATACCACACCAATATAATAGACCAAAAAAATGTTTTCCATCATTAAATCCCTTCTTGTTTTAACTTTGTACTTTTGGGGGGGTTTTATTTTACTTAAAAAGATGTTTAATTTTTACACATGCAGGTACTGGGAGTGCAAGATCATTTATACAGTCAGTAAGTACCCAGTGCATACTTACAGTGTCCCAGGCACTTTTATACGTGCTCTGAAGGTATCAGTGAATAAAACTGGTAAAACTTCTCATCTTTGTGTAGCTTACCTTCTAGTGGAGAATGACATGAAGCAAATGTAGTCTGATTATTCCTCAGTATCTGGGGAATTGGTTTCAGGACCCCTTGTAGATAGCAAGGTCCTTGGGTGCTCAAGTCCCTAATATAAAATGGACAGTATTTGGATATGACCTATGTACATCCTCCTATATACTTTAAATCATCTCTAGATTACTTATAATACCTAATACATTGTAAATGCTATGGAAATAGTTGTTGTCCTATATTGTGTAGGGAATAATGACAAGAAAAAGACTGTGTATTCAGTACAGATGCATTTCTTTTCTGAATAGTTTCAATCCATGGCTGGTTGAATGCATGGATGCAGAACCCATAGATACAGAGGGCTGCTAAATAAAAACAGTATAATGACAAAGCAGGGAAGGGAGTTGTACCTGAGGAGTAGGGTTAGGTTGCTGTTTAAATGTTTAAATGGGGTGGTCAAGGAAAGCTTCACAAGGTAACTGAGAATTAAGCAAAATTTAGATGAAGAAGAGAGAAAGGGAGGGAGGAAGAGAAGAAGGGAGGAAGGGAAGAAGGGAGGAAGGAGGGAGGGAAGGAAGGGAGAAGGGAGGAAGAGGGGAATGGGGAGGGAGGGACGGAGAGGGGGAAGCGGGGGAGGAGGGAGGGAAGGAAGGGAGGGAGCTTGGAAAAAAGGAAGCTAGGAAAAAAAGGAAGCAAGGAAAGAAGCTAGGAAACTGAGTTGTTTGGGAGAATAGCATCCCCATCCAAGATCCTGGAACAGGATTGTACTTGATATGCAGTTTGAACAGCAAAGAGGTCAGTATAGCTGGATTGGAGGGAACAAGGAGGAAAGTAGAAGACAGTAAATCCAGAGAGGTAGCAGCGGGCCCAGATTGTACAGAACCTTGTAGAAATGAAGCCCCATCCCTAGCACTGCTAGTATTCACTGGAGACCTATTTTTAAAAAGGTAGGTAGATGGGATTGCATAGTTTGATATTTGCTGTAAAAGGAATGAACGAAGTGTACTAGAGAGTGCAGATGATGTAGTAACAAATTCTGTGTTAGAGAAGATAATAAGACTTCATAGAGAAGACAGTATGTGAACTAATTGTAAGACGAGAAGAATCATAAAATGTGTTAGGGCATTCCAGCTAGGAAGGCCAGTTAAAAGGTGATCTAATAATTGAGGTAGGAGAAGGGGGTTGCAGTAAGAGAGTGGAGATGTTAAATCATTAACATGGAGGTCTAGAATGTGAGCGAAAAGAAAACAAGTAGAATTTGAGGGTGCCAGAGGCTTTTAATTTAGGTGAATGAGTGGGTAGCAATCCATAAATGAAAATAGGAAATATAGGAATATTGAGAAGAAGATAATGAATTGTATTTTGGATATATTGAGTTTGAAATGCCTACAAGATATTACGGCATTTCTGAAACACAATATCTAATAGCTTGCTCATTCATTTGAACCTCATTTATTAAATATCCTACTGTGAGTCAAGCCCTGTGCTAGGAACTATACAGTGTATTTTGGAATACAGGCTTAGAGTATAAGTACAGATGAAGGAGTCATTGGTATATGTGTGGTATTTGAGCCCATGGGAGCTAATGAGATAAGCTGGAAGAGGCTATTTAGTGAAAAAAAACTAAGAACTATTAGGAGTGACTATGAGGTGGATAACTTGAATGTTTGTTACCCAAAAAGGCAGTAAAGAAAAAAAGGAGGAAACAAGAAAATACAAGAAGCTTCTTTTGTATTTTTTTTTTAATTCTGCAGTATAACAAATCTGAGTAAAAAGGAAATGCTGAAATTATAAATTTACCTTTCTTATCCTAGTTATATTTGTACTTTTGATTTTCAGTCCATAACATATTGTTAAATCTATATGTTAATCTATTGTCAATCTACTTTCCATCTATAATATTATTGTTATAATATTAATGTTAAAGACAGATATTAAGTTATATTTTAAGGATTGAACACAGAATTGAAGTTTGTTGGCTCTGCCAGTGTAATTTATTAGGAACACACCGTACTAGCCTCAGGATATCTAGAGCATGTCGCAAAGGATATGATTTGAACAGACTCCAGTCCATATTAGAGTTTACTGAGGAAATTTATCAAATACTAAAAACTGTAGGCAACTCTTTATGGTTTTAGGTAGAAATTAGTATAGTTGGTATTTGATTATTGGTTAGCACAATAATTTGGGCATTGGTTTAGAAGTCTGTTAAATCTCTGCTAACTTTATGTATTCATTTTATCAGTGAATTTTATTTTTGACTAATATATGGAAATAAATAATACAGATTATTAAAGACTGGCATAGCCCAGGAAGGTCTTCCCAGAGATGTGAGTTGCAAATAACTGCTCCAAAATTACATATCTAACAATTATCAGAGCCAGTCTTGTAATACATGCAAAATGGCCCCAGAGTCAGGACATATACTAGTAAATTATCCCTTGAAATGTATTTTTTTCCTAATTGTAAAGGAACAAATACTAATCATGGAGAATTATAAATAACTGATACCTCTGATTTGGGACAGTAATTTTCCCAGAAAATTATTATTTTTCAATAAACATAGTAAATTTATTGAGTAGAGCAATCAACATGTAGAATATAAATATGTAATATTTTTTCATTCATGCATTAATTTTTTAGCTTTCTCTTATTTTTAGGAAGGTGATCTAATAAACCAGAGTTGAGAAGGAGTGCTTTGTTTTCTAATTGCTTTTAATAATGCTGAGACATTTTTAAAATAAGAACTTTGGCTGGGCTCAGTGGTTCATGCACCTGGTACTTTGGGAGATTGGGGCAGGAAGATTGCTTGAGGCCAGGAATTCAAGACAAGCCTGGCCAACATAGTGAGACCCGTTACTACAAAAAAATTAAAAAATTAGCTGAGTGTGGTGGTACATGCCTGTAGTCCCACTACTCGGGTGGCAGAGCTGGGAGTATCACTTGAGCCCAGGAGATCAAGGCTGCAGTGAGCCATGATTATGCCACTGCACTCCAACCTGGGCAACCAAACAAGACCCTGTATCATGAATGAATGAATGAATGAATAAAAAAAAAACTCAAAACCATATTACTCTGCTTATGTGGAAGACTTTACAGTGTTCGAAACTGTTAAAGATTGGGTTGCCTGCCGGGCGCGGTGGCTCAAGCCTGTAATCCCAGCACTTTGGGAGGCCGAGACGGGCGGATCACGAGGTCAGGAGATCGAGACCACCCTGGCTAACACAGTGAAACCCTGTCTCCACTAAAAAATACAAAAAACTAGCCGGGCGAGGTGGCGGGCGCCTGTAGTCCCAGCTACTCGGGAGGCTGAGGCAGGAGAATGGCGTGAACCCGGGAGGCGGAGCTTGCATTGAGCTGAGATCCGGCCACTGCACTCCAGCCTGGGCGGCAGAGACTCCATCTCAAAAAAATAAATAAATAAATAAATAAATAAATAAATAAATAAATAAATAAATAAATAAAAAGATTGGGTTGCCTGCTATAAGATAATTAAATGTCTATTCAGGCAAAACCGTTGAAGATTCGGTTTGCCTACTATAAGATAATTTAATGTCTATTCAGGGCCTTTATTCCCCAACCATATTTTGAAATTTTTTTAAACCATAAAAAATTGAAAAAATGTAAAATAAAACCCCTAATTTTGCATTTGCTTCTTCCTTCCCAAAACTTCATCAGACATCTGCTAAAGTAAGGAGATTTTACTGTCTAACCACAGTACCATTATCATACCTAAGAAAAATAGCCAAGATTCTAATCTAATTAACAGTTTATATTCAGATTTCCCTAATTGTGTCAAAAAAGTCTTAAGCAGTTTTTTGTTTACATGCTTATTTTATTCAGCATCCAGTCCAGATTCATACTTAAATGGCTTGTCTTGTCATTTTAATGTCTTTTAATTTCAGTTAATCTAGAATCTTTTTTTGGTTGTTACAACATTGACTTTTTAGAGTCGGACTGGACCAACTGTCTTATTAAATGTCCAACATTTTGAATGTATTTCATCCTGATTATATTCAGGCTAAACTTTTTTGGCAAAAATACTATGAAAAATATCTAAAAAGTACCTGTAAATGGTTTGCATCATATCAGGTGCATATCATGTCAGCTTGTCCCACTTTTGGTGTTGTCAAGTTTAGTCCTTAATTAAGGTGGTGAACACCATATCTCTTCATTGTAAAAATTAATATTTTTCTTTGTAATTGTTGAAATAATCTGTGGAATGATACTGTAAGGCTATGTGAATATCTGGTTCCCAACCTTCCTTTGTTCCTTCTGTATGTTCCTTACTTAGTGGGCTTAGTAAGCCTACTTCATAGTTTCAGCGTCCGTTGATGATCCTGGCCTGAACTAACTATTGTAGTGGGCAGAGGATACAAAATGGTGTTTTCTAGTGCTGTTATCACCTTTATGTTTATTGGCTGGTATTCTTCAGTGGAATGTTTTCTTCCCTCCACACACACCACCACCACCGCCCCCCGGGTTCCTGTCTTTCTTTCTATATGAGTACTATGGGTTTTTTTTTTTTCATTCAATTTGTTATACTACTTTTCTAACATTTTTTGTGTGTGGTTCAAATTGTCCCCTAATTTGGCAAAGGAGAGCCCATTCATTCCTGCTCTTGTGTCTTTGACATGAACTAGTAAGCCTTTGAGCACTTCCATGCTTATAATGTCCTGAGTTCGTCTGGTACTATCCCTACCCCAGAACTGCAATCAGTCATTTATCTAAAGAACTCTGGTACTATTAATAGATAATGCAATTTAGAAACTAAAATCTGGGACTAAGTACACTCATTTCTATTGGGGAATCATTGCTTCTAGATCCTGTCAGTGAACATAACTTGAAAATAAATTTTTACAAAATCAAGTTTTATCTTTATTGTATGTTTGTGTGCTTTCGTTTGACATAATAGGGAGCCTTGTCATTTATCAATAATAAAGGCTGCAAATATTTTTCCCACTTTGTCATTTGGCTTTTGACTTTGCAGCACAAATGTTGCAAGATATGGATTCTATTTATTTTTCAGAAAGTCCATTCACTTGTCTCCAACATATTGTCCCAACACCATGTATTGGAAAATATCTCTTCTTCTTCATATACCATATATACTTGAATCTTTTTCTAAACATTTTAATCTGTTTTGTTCATCTACATGGCTACTCGTGTGTTAATACTGCATTATTTTAGTTACAGAGGCTTTTTATGATATATACTAATATTAAGTAGTGTTTATTTCCAGTGGTCACTCGTTCTTTTCCCCTCAGGATTTTTTTAAGGTATTCTTGCATGTTTTTCTATATGATTTTTAGAATCAACTTGTCTAGTGCTGGGAAAAAACTTTTTAAAAATTAAAATCATATTAAATTTATATATTGTCCTGGGGAGAGCTGACATTTATATGATGCTACATTGTCTTGTCCCACAACATGGATATTCCAATTAGATACTCCTCAACTTACAATAGAGTTATAGCCCGATAAACCTATAATATGTCAGAAAAGCATCCAAACCTACCAAACATCATACTTTAGCATAGCCTGCCTTAAACATGCTCAGAACACTTACATTAGATGTAAGTGTACATTAGATGTACATTAGATGTAAGGGTACATTAGCCTGTGGTTGGGCCATATCATCTAAGACAAAGCCTATTTTATAATAAAGTGTTGAATATCTCTTGTAATTTTTTGAATATTGCACTGAAAGTGAAAAACTGAGTAGTTGTGTGAGTACTCAAAGTATGCTTTTCACTGAAAGCATGTTACTTTCAAACTATGGTCAAGTTGAAAAATCATTAAGTCAGACCATCATAAGTCAAGGACCACCTGTACTTTTGTATTTTTCAGAAGTATTTTTGTTCTTCATACTGTTCTACACATTTTTTGTTATATTTATTCATATATTTTATTATTTATATTGCCCTTATAAGTGAAGTATTCTCTTTCATTGTATCTTCTAATTCGTTGAATATGTAATAGAAATTGATTTTTGAGGCCGGGCATGATGGCTCACGCCTGTAATCCCAGCACTGTGGGAGGCCAAGGCAGGTGGATCACCTGAGGTCAGAAGTTCAAGACCAGCCTGGTCAACGTGGTGAAACCCTGTCTCTACTAAATATACAAAAATTAGCCAGGCGTGATGGCAGGCGCCTGTAATCCCAGCTACTCAGGAGGCTGAGGCAGGAGAATTGCTTGAACCCGGGAGGAAGAGGTTGCAGTGAGCCGAGATCGCACCATTGCACTCTAGCCTGGTCAACAGGAACAAAACTTCATTCCAAAAAAAAAAAAAAAAAAGAGAAATTGATTTTTGCATATTAAATTTTATATGATGCTAACTTTCCAATTTATTTTATTAGTTCTGGTACTGATTGTGTTAATTTTAGCATTGATTCTTTTGGACTTACTAGATATAAAATTATATTATCTGCGAAATGTAGTTCACCTTCTTTTCCAATTCTTAAGAAAGGCTTGCAGTCTCAGGACAGATAACTTCTTCACATTAATTCAGCAGAAAAGATCTCTGCCTTCTATAACTGTATTTTATTGGAATATAATAAATTTCATGTTTTCATAGGCACAGATAATCAAAGCATAATTCTATCTCTGTTCTATATAGAAAGATCCACGGGGATTGCCAAAACTGACATAGGATGCCCGAAACAAGTAACTCATAAGATGTCTTGAAAGGGAGGTTAGAGCTTCTCCTGTTCCCAGAACAGTGCCTTGTGCTTAGTGAGTAGCTTGTAACCATTTGTTGATGAATGATACATAAGATTGCTGGATATATGTTCTGTCTTCAAAACTTGGCACATATTCCTGCCTGTTTTTGTTTTGCAGCATATCTGTTTGTCTTTGTTCTTCTTTCTTTGATCATGGTCTTGAGTTAAAAGTCGGTAAGGTTCAGGAAAACTAAAAAAATGTATGCTTTCAGCTATTCAGATTAGGTACAATAGAGTAAAATGTCATGATCTGATTTTCTACAAAATAAATACTCAAAGTGTCTCCCAAGAAACATAAAATTTCTTTTATTATCTTCTCTAGACTGTGTTACTATCTGGGAAATTTGGGAAATGTTTAAGTATGGTCATGCATCACTTAACAATGGGGATACATTTTAAGAAATGCATAGTTAGGTGATTTTTTTCATTGTGCAAATATCATAGAGTGTACTTACACATAGATAGTATAGCCTACTACACCTAAGCTGTATGGTATGGCCAACTGTTCCTACACTATAAACCTGTACAGCATATGACCATACCTAATGCTGCAGGCAGTTGTAACACAATGGTAAATAATTGTGTATCTAAACATAGAAAAGGTACAGCAAAATGCAGTATTGTAATCTTATGGGACCCCCATTGTATGTGTGATCTGTCATTGACTAAAACATCATTACTCAGCACATGACCGTAATGCATTTCAGTTTTGCGCTAAGTTTAGGAACATTACCAAAGGGTAAATTAACGTTTTTAAAGACAGTCCTAGTACCTTAACTCAGGCATTCAGGTGACTAATACACCTAACACTGCATTGTAGCATATGAATCTGGTGAATGTTGCATAGGAGAATAGATTCATTCAGTTAATATTTGAGTCAATTCTTGAAGACCTTCTATATTTTAAGCATTTGGGTTAGGCACTGTGGATATGAAGATGAAAAAAATCAGGTCCCAACCACAGGGGCTAAACAAACACATAAATGGGTCTCAAGGGTTTGTGGCTTAGAGGTGTGGGTCTCAGTCCAGGTACTGCTGCTTTTAGTTATATGACCTTAGGAATGTTACCTACCTTCTAATTTACTTTCTGAAAGCCACTGTTTCCTTCCTTTAAAATAGGGTTATCTTGTTATTTAGTAATTAACTTAAACTTCTTTTGTGTGTATTTGGCAAAGTCTTACCCTGTCACCTGGGCTGGAGTGCAGTGGTGCAACCATAGCTCACTGAAGCCTTGACCTCCCAGGCTCGACTCAAGCCATCCTCCCAAGTAGCTGGAACTACACATGCACACCCACATCCAGCTAATTTTTTTTTTTTTTAGTAGAGACAGGGTCTCACTATGTTGCCAGAACTAGTCTCAAACTCCCAGGCTCAAACAATTCTGCCTCAGCCTCCCAAAGTGCTGGAATTACAGGCATGAGCCACTGCACCTGGAGAGAATTCTTAATAGCTCTTTTTTGTCTGTTTTGTTTTAATTTAAAAGACTGATTCTTCCATTGGCATCAGTGTCACTACCAGTTCTAGTTTATTTCTTCTTCAGGTTACTGAGGCTCTTGAAGAAAGTTATTTTCTTTGCCTCTTCATGATCTGTTGCCCCAGCTATACTGTTGGAAGTATGAATTGTACCAAAATCAAACCTGCCCAACTGATACCCCTCTGCTGAGGCACAGGAGTAAGCCTCTCTTCTCAAGTCTCATTAGTTGCAAGTTACAACCATCTCCCAATGACTGGGACTGAATGCCAGTTCTTCCAGAAGCCAGTTCTTCCAGGTGTATAGACCCTTTTTAGGGTTATTATGATTCATAGGATCTGCTAGGCCCTTAATGTACTACAACATTAAACTTACAGATACTGCCCATTTCCAAAGGAATTTGTAGCTTCTGCTGGCTGAAAGCCCTCAATGAACTCTGAAAACTTAATTTTCTACTCACACATTTGGAAAAAGCCTGCTTACCTTGCACAGATCCTCGCTCAACACTGAGTAGAACCGACCCTCTGCCTTGACATACTGGTCCTGAGATCCCAGGAAAACTTCATTCTGATATACACTCCAGGGTTTGCCAGCCTTCTTGTCTTAGTCTTTGTAGATCTCTAGAAAGAAACTAAACTATATGACTTCAAATGTTAAAATCTCTAGAGTAGAAAGGATGTTCACATAGAAGTTTATTTGAAAAGATTATCACGAAGATAAAAGTTGTGAAGGTAAAGATGATCTATAAAATTAAATAATAGGATAAAATTTCCCTGAGCAGAAGAATGATAAGACTCTGCAGGTCAAAGCATTTATCAAGTCCCAGAAAAAGATGAATGATAACAAAGGCACTCAGCCATACTCTGGTGAAATTCCTGATTTCCTAGGTAAAGGAAAAATATCATAAGCTTCTACAGAGGAGTGACAGGTTCTTTACGTAGGAAAGAAAATCAGATGAGCACTTGACATATCTAAAACACTAGAAGCTGGCTGATAGTGGAGTAACATATAGGCAACCAAGATAAAGAGTTTCTTATCCAAAGGAAGGCAAATTTGGATATACCAGGATTTAGAGAGTACTGTAACCAAGTGACAACTGAATGAAACAGAAATCTCAAGACAGAGGAAAACATTAGATTTTTCTGTTAGGCATAGAGAAAAAGATTAGATGTTTTCTTACACTATGTCATTTTGTTTCATAAATTCACACTTAACACTTCTACAAATTCCCATGCATTTTTATCTCTTTAAACTTAACTATATAAAAAGAATAGAGAAATAAAAGCCTTCTAAAAGTTTAATCTTGATGTGGAGCAAGGAGATATTGGTAAGTATAGTATCTTGGTTGGAGAGAGGTTCAGACATGAATTTATTTGGATAAATAATAAATGTATTTATTACTGTTAGAATCCAGAAGGTAACTAACAGCAGATTTTAAGTGTTGGTAAAATTGAAAACAAAAATTCAAGATCAACAGGCAAGAAAAAAAGGGAGTATACACTGAAATAGACCAAAAACAAGAAAATTTTAAAAAGCAACAATATAACTAATTGGAAGTAGAGTTTTGCTTCTAATTAATATGTACATTGTAATGATCATCACTCTTACCATATTATTGAGAAGACCTCACATAAACTAAAAAGCCACCAAAGAGATGTGGTCACAGAGAATTCTAAATAAAATAAATTGCAAAGAGAAATGAACCCTACTGCATCAAGAAGTAAAGACAAGCAGTCACTTTAATACATGGGAACATTTACTGAGATAGAAACCAGGCAAGCAGAGGAGCAAGCCTTCTATAAGCAGAGTTACTGCTGAGGCAAGGAGAGATGAGCTGAACTTCTAAGTACTGTGTGGACTGGCATGATAGATTGGAATCTGAAAGATCCCAAATGTCACACAGTCCTATTCGTCTATCAGTTCTCCTCAAGAGGACTTTTGCAGCTTAAGCACTGACAGGAAACTGGGAGAAAGACAGAGAGAGTTCTCATAATCTCTAGAAGTTTAAATCCCAAAGTCTCCCTAGAAAGAATAACTCATCTCATTTTGGGGAGAGTTATAATAGGTGTATTGAAATTAACTAAGCAACAGCCCAGTCCCAACCCAAGTCAACTCCTGATTTGAAAAGAGATCTACCGCTTACCCTAGGTTTCTGAAAAAGGAAATGGTGAACCTTTTCTGAGGGAAGACGTTTTCTATTTCAGTCTACTGATTACATGTCCAGCAGTTCTAACCTATAATCAAATTCTGAGGCATAAAAATTAGCAGAAATAAATGACCCATAAGAAAAGGAACAATGAATAAAAGAATCCTACAGATAATCAAAATGTTGGAATTAGCAGACAAGAATTTTAAAATACCTGTTACACATATGTTAAATAACTTATAAGGAACCATGAGCAAAAGGAGTGCAAGGATGGAGAATTTCATGAAAAATAAATGAATGCATACTCTAGACCTGAAGAGTATAACAGATAAAATGAAAATTCATTAGATGGGCATAACAACACATAACAGCAGATAACAACAGATAGGACACCTTAAAAGAAAGGACTACTGAACTGGAGGACAAAACAATAAAAATTATACAGATAATCCAAATTGAAACAAGATAAAGAGGAGGCATGGGAAGAAGAAAGAGTCAGATCTGTGTGACCCTATGAATTGGATTAAACATGCAATTGGGGTTGCAAAAGGAAAATAGAAAATATGGGTGAAGAAATATTTGAAGAAATAATGGGCTAGTAGTTTTCCTCTAATTAAAGACAACCTATAGGCATAAGCTTAGCAAGGAGAAGTAGTCATCAGCATTTCAAGCTTGTTTCTGTAACTGTGTTGATGCTGTCTCAAAATGGCAGATAGGAGGCAGGACTTACTTGCAGCTCCCACTTGGACGGACAGAGCAGTGCGCAGAGAATCACACTGTGAACTTTTGCTCCAAGAACTACTGCAGGAAAATACCAGAAAAGCTGAGAGATTCCACAGATCTGTTAGAGGAGGGAGCTTGCTGCTACAGGCTCTGTGAGACGGCTGAAAAACTTAGTGCCCAAAGTGTGAGAGAGAGAATGTCCACCTCTGAACACGCATTCTCACTGGGGAACCTGAAGGTCCAGATCACCAGAAAAGGATTTGACCTTACCTGGAGCTGAGACAAATTTAGAGAGCTGAGTGAAATATAGGGGTAGAGAAAGCTGTGGGAAGAGCCCTGTGGGCACTCTTGGTCCTCAGGGAAGCCATTCCTGCATTCCTGACTGTCTTGCAGGAGTCCTTGGGGAGGGCCGCCAGTGGAATTGGAGGAAGACCATAAAGAGAAGGAAACGTCTAGCTCAAGTTTATAACAATTTCAACTGAAGGCAAAGTTTCCTGGACAGAATCTGAAGGAAGGAGCAAATGAGGAGTGCAGATATGAGCACAGAATCCACAGCAGGTGGGAAAGTGCAAAACCTGAAAGCCCTGTTTGCTTTCTCAGAGGGGAGGCTTATGCCCTGGGGCAAGTTCTCAACCCTGCTCACTGGCTGCCTGGAAATAAGTTCCTTGCTACTGAGGGGTAGAGTGGGAATGAGAGTGACATTTTGGGATGCGTGGGAGCTGGGTGAGGCCTGGAAAGTCTTACCAATAAACTCAAAAGTAAAAGAAAGAACATAAGAGCTGAAAGAAAAGACTTTCTAATTAACCCAATCCGACAAAGCCAAAGAAAAAAATTTTTAAATGAACAAAGCCTCTTAGAAGTTTGGTATTATGTTAAATGACCAAATCTAAGAAGAATTGGTGTTCCTGAGGAAAAAGAGAAATCCAAAAGTTTGGAAAACATACTTAAGGGAATAATCTAGGGAAACTTCCCTGGTCTTGCTAGAGATATAGACATCCAAATGCAAGAAGCTCAAAGAACACCTGGGAAATTCATCACAAAAAGGTCATCACCTAGTCACATCATCAGGTTATCTAAAGTCAAGATGAAGGAAAGAATCTTAAGAGCTGTGAGGCAAAAGCATCAGGTAACCTATAAAGGAAAATCTGTCAGATTAACAGCAAATTTCTTAGCAGAAATCCTAGAAGCTAGAAGGGATTGGGGTCCTATCTTTAGCCTCCTTAAACAAAACAATCATCAGCCAAGAATTTTGTATCCAGAGGAACTAAGCTTCATAAATGAAGGAACTCCAAAAGGAACCCTCAAAACCATGTAAATACATGGAATTTAAATAAACTGATCCCAAATGATCATTGGGTCACCAACGAAATCAAGATGGAAATTTAAAAATTCTTTGAACTGGATGATAATAGTGATACAACTTGTCAAAACCTCTGGAATACAGCAAAAGCAGTGCAAAGAGGAAAGTTCATAGCCATAAATGCCTACAATCATCTGAAAGAGCACAGGCATACAGATCACACCTCAAGGAACTAGAGAAACAAGAACAAACCAAACCCAAACCCAGCAGAAGAGAAGAAGTAACAAAGATCAGAGCAGACCTAAATGAAACAATAAAAAAATACAAAATATGAATGAAATGAAAAGCTGGTTCTTTGAAAAGATTAACAAAATTGACAGACCATTAGTGAGACAAACCAAGAAAAGAAGAGAGAAGATCCAAATAAGCTCAATTAGAAACGAAATGGAGGATATTACAACCAAACCACTGAAATACAAAAGATTGTTCCAGGCTACTGTGAAAGCCTTTATGTACACAAATCAGAAAACCTAGAGGAGGTGGATAAATTCCTGGAAATATACTATCCTTCTAGATAAAACCGCAAAGAAATAGAAACTTTGAACAGACCAATAACAAGCACAAAGATTGAAATGGTAATTTAAAAAATTGCCATCAAAAATAAATCCAGGACCAGATGGACTCACAGCTGAATTCTATCAGACATTCAAAGAAGAGTTGTTACCAATCCTCTTGACACTATTCCAAAAGATAGAGAACAAGGGAATCTTTCCCGAATCATTCTGTGAAGCCCGTGTTACCGTAATACCAATGCCAGGAAAGGATATAACAAAAAAAAAGAAAACCACAGACCAATATCCCTGATGAATATAGATGCAAAAATCCTCAACAAAATACTGGCAAACCAAATCCAGTAGCATATCAAAAAGATAATGTACCATGATCAAGCAGGGATGGTTTAACATATGCAAGTCAATAAGTGTGATATACAACTTAAACAGAATTAAAAATAAAAGTAATATTGTCATATCAATAGAAGAAAGCATTTGACAAAATCCAGTGTCCTTTATGATTAAAACCCTCAGCAAAATTGATGTAGAAGGGACATACCTTAAGATAATAAGAGCTATCGGTGACAAACCCACAGTCAACGTTATACTGAACAGGGAAAAGTTGAAAGTACTCCCCCTGAGAACTGGAACAAGACAAGGATGCCCACTTTCACCACTTCTGTTCAACATAATACTGGAAGTCCTAACCATAGCAATCAGACAAGGGAAAGAAATAAAAGACATTCAAATCAGTAAAGAAGTCAAACTGTCGCTGTTTGCTGATGATATGATTGTATATGTAGAAAACCCTAAAGACTTATCCAGAAAGCTCCTAGATCTGATAAATTAATTCAGTAGAGTTTCTGGATACAAAATCAATGTACACAAATCAGTAGCACTGCTAAACACCAACAGTGACCAAGCTGAGAATCAAACCAAGAACTCAACCCCCTTTACAGTAGCTGCAAAAAAATAAAATAAAATACTTAGGAATGCACCTAACCAAGGAAGTGAAAGATCTCTACAAGGAAAAGTACAAAACTGTTAAATCACAGATGACACCAAAAAAATGGAAACACATCCCATGCTCATAGTGGGTAAAATCAATATTGCAAAAATGACCATAACTGCCAAAAGCAATAAAAAATTCAATACAATTTGCATCAAAATACCACCATCATTCTTCACAGAACTAGAAAACAATCCTAAAATTCATATGGAACCAAAAAAGAACCCATGTAGCCAAAGCAAGGTTAAGCAAAAAGAACAAATGTGGAGGCATCACATTACCCAACTTCAAACTATATTATAAGGCTATAGTCACCAAAACAGCATAGTACTGACACTAGACCAATGAAACAGAATAGAGAACCCAGAAATAAACCCAAATACTTAACAGCCAATTGATCTTTGACAAAGCAAACAAAACATAAAAGTGAGGAAAGGACACCCTATTCAACAAATGGTGCTGGGATAATTGGCAAGCCACATGTAGAAGAATGAAACTGGATCCTCATCTCTCACTTTATGCAAAAATCAACTCAAGATGGATGAAAGACTTAAATCTAAGACCCAGAGTCATAAAAATTCTGGAAGATAATATCGGAAAACCCCTACTAGACACTGGCTTAGGCAAAGACTTCATATGACCAAGAACCCAAAAGCAATTGCAACAGAAACAAAGATAAATAGATGGGACTTAAACTAAAAGGCTTCTGCATAGCAAAAGAATCCGCAGAGTAAACAGATAACCCACAGAGTGGGAGAAAATCTTCTCAAAGTATGCATCTGACAAAGAACTACTATCCAGAATCTACAAGGAACTCAAATCAGCAAGAAAAAAAACAATCCCATCAGAAAGTGGGCTAAGGACATGCATAGACAATTGACAGTTGTCAAAAGAAGATATACAAAAGGCCAACAAGTATATGAAAAAATGCTTAGCATCCCTAATGATCAGGGAACTGCAAATCAAAACTGCAATGTGATGCCCCCTTACTTCTGCAAGAATGGCCATAATCAAAAAATAATAGATGTTGGTGTAAATGTGGTGAAAAGGAAACACTCCTGCATTGCTGGTGGGAACGTGAACATGAACAATCACTGTGGAAAACAGTGTGGAGATTCATTAAAGAACTGTTAGGTTGGTGAAAAAGTTACTGCAGTTTTTGCCATTAGTTTCAATCAGCAAAATCCACAATTACTTTTGCTCCAACCTAATAAAAGTAGCGCTTTTGGTCCAGCAATCCCACTACCGTCTACCCAGAAAAAAAAAAGGGGGGGGGTCATTATACAAAAAAGATACTTGCACACACGTTTATAGCAGCACAATTTGCAGTTGCAAAAATATGGAACCATCCCAAATGCCCATCAATCAACAAGTATATGTATATACACCACATTTTCTTTATACACATATATACACACACACTCACACCTACACACACACACCATGGAATACTACTTAGTCATAAAAAGGAATGGAATAATGGCATTCACAGCAACCTGGATAGAATTGGAGACTCTTATTCTAAGGACTTTGGGAACTTGGGGCAAAGGGTGGGACAGGGGTGAGGGATAGAAGAGTACACATTGGGTACAGTGTACACTGCTTGGGTGACCGATGCACAAAATTTCAGAAATCACCACTAAAGAACTTATCCATGTAACCAAACACGACTTGTTCCTCAAAGACCTATTGAAATAAAAAATAAAATTTAAAAAAATAAAATTTGAAACCTTAGTAAAATCCAAGAAGGATACACACATACGCATATACATATATATAAATGAAACCATAGATACCTCCTAAACTGAAGAAAATGAAAAATTTACATTCCTTTAGAGTATAAATATACACGTGTGTGTGTGTGTGTGTGTGTGTGTGTGTGTGAATGAAACCATACCTAGGTACCTCCTGATTAAACTAAAAAGAAAAGTACAAAAGCAACCAGAGGGGGAAAAAAATGTGTTAGGTTCAGGGAAATCATAGTAAGAATGATGCCTTCCTTCTCATAAGAAGTAATGGAATGAAATCATTTTCTAAAAGCAAATGGCTATTAACCTAGATTTCAATACCCAGGAAAACATTCTTTGTAAATGAATCCCTACTAAAGATTTTTCAGGAAAAAACAAAACATAGTCACCAGCAGACTTACACTACAAAATAACAAGGGGTTAATGATCTCATGTGAAAGCCTGGATCTGTAAGAAGGAATAAAGATAAATATATCGGTTTAAAACAACAATACTGAAAGTGTATTATGATGTTTATAACATATAGAAGTTAAATACAAGGCAGCAAAAGCCTGAACGGTGGTTGGATAAATGGGGTTAACACTTTTAAGTTGCTTATATTATTCTTGAAGTAGAAAAAATCCTAATTCAAAGTATAGTAAAGTTGTATGTTGTAATCGCTGTATTAGCCATTAATAAATATGAAGAGATGTAGCTAAAAAGCCATCAGAGGACATAAAATGGAAGAGTAAAACTATTTGACTATTCCAAAAGAATATAGAAAAAGAGGAAGAAAGGAACAAAAAGAAATGCAGTAAGATAGCAAAATGCTAAACTTCAACAAAGCCGTATGAGTAATTGCATTAAATGTAAATAGTCAAATCATTGAAAGGCAGAGATTGTTAGACTGGACAACCTAGCAGTAATGTTTATTGATAGATTGATTCTTTATTCTGCTGACAGACTGCCTTTCTAATTTTTTTCATTTTTATTTTTTGATAGGTCGATTTATTCTACCTATATTCTGTATTCCTGAGTTCATTAGGACATATGCAGATTTTTAAATATTTCATAATAACATCAACATTTTAACTATATTCCTTTACAATTATGTTGAATGAACATAACATGTATAATTTAGAGTATAAACAATAGTATTTTTATTTATTACAGATTTACCAGAAAGTAAGTGTATTATTGGTGTTCTCCAGAGAAACAGAACCAGTAGGAAGTCCATAGAGAGAGAAAGGTTTACTTTAAGGGATTGGCTCAAACATTGTGGGGGCTGGCAAGACCAAAATCTGCAGGCTAGGCCAACAGGAGGGAGACATAGGAAAGAGTTGCAGTTCCAGTCTGAGGGCAGCCTGTTGGCAGAATCCCCTCGCTGTCAGGTGAGTTGTCATTTTCTTAAGGCCTTCATCTGATTGAATGAGGCCCACGTACATTATGGAGGACAGTATGCTTTACTCAAAGCCTGTTGATTTAAATGTTAATTCCATCCAAGACCTTCAAAGAAATATCTAGAATAATGTTTGATCAAGTATCTGGGAACCATGGCCTAGTTAAGTAGAGATATAATACTATCCATTATAGCAAACTATTTATTTTAAGCTTTCAATTATTGTTATACCTTAATAAAAGTGAAATGAGATACAGATAGGTTTTTAAGTAAAATTTACCTAAAATAGGAAGTTATTTTGATACATTTTTTCTAAAGTTTATTCCTTTCTATTTATTTTTTACTGCAAGCTTGAACAAACATGCATAATTGTATCTCCAAATGATATTATTTATATATGTAATCTAAATTTACAACTAAGATTATAACTTTGGATAATCCACTTTTTGAAATTCTAATTTTCAAAACATTCTTATCCTAAAATTGAAACTCTAAAATCTGTAGAGTTTTTTTGTTTTTTTTTTCTTGTTATCATATAAACTATGTGTATAGATTTTTTCCTGGTTTACTTTGGTTTTTATTATTTTAAAGTTCCTTTACTCCAATTGAAATTACTTTCTATTTAGATAAGAATTTAAAAATCGGTAATCAGCCTAGGTCAATTTTATAGCAGTCAGATTACAGTAGCGAGAAGACGTGTGTGAGATGTTGTTAATTGTGTGTGAGATGTTGTTAATTGCTGAACTCTGGCATGACCACTCTCATTTGAAAGCCAGTTGCCATGCCACACAGTTCTCAGTGGTTGCAGCTAGGATTGTGAGACTGTAGGGGCTGACAAAGTTGGGATTTCTCAATTTATTCTCTGTATGCTTCTGTATTGTTAAAATCTTACAATAGGAATCTACATTACTTGAGTATTTGCCTGCGTGTTGTACCCTTTGAAAAAAAAAAATTTACCCAAAACTGGTGTTACTCTATGAAGAAGAGTGTCTTTCCATCAAAATTACCTTAAAGATTTTATTACACTTAAGATGAAACTCTGTTAATTTGCTCTGTGGCAGTTCTTCAAAAAAGGATATCCATATTTTACTAGACTCTTGTAGTCAGAAACTGTAATATATTCATCTTTTATCACTGGGTGCCAAGAATAACCACTCAAAAATATTAGTCAATTGAATGAAGGTAGTATAGTGCTTTATACTTCACTGGCTAACAATAAATGTTAAAAAAATTTAATGAAACAAAAACTTACTTTAATCATGTTTCATGATTCATTTTGAAAATACTCTTGCAAAGCGATAGAAAGTGATTGTTTGTGTTGATCTCACTTAATCCTTTACCATACTTTAAGAAAAATGAGTCATATGCTTTTAGAAGAAGAACTAATATTTAAACTAGGAATTTTACTAATTGCTATTAACAGACATTGTAGTTCTTGCCTCTAGTCCTGCATATGACAACCTTTAGCATTATTTGAACAAACTGTTAATATCCTAAATTATAGGTTAGTTTGCTAGTAGACAGAAATTAGGAATTAAACAAGACCCACACTTGTGTTCATTTTTAACTTGAGTTAAACTTTGAACCAGTGTCTTTACAGATGAGATGTCCTATGTCACGTCCTGAAAGGCTGTTTATTACAAAGAAATGCAGTAGAGAACATTGAGAACAAAAAGATAAATCCACAAATGATAAAAGAATATTTCTCGAGATTAGCCGTCTGTGTTACCATTTTAAAGGAGGGAATCAGGGGAACATTTTTCTTCAGATACTCATGGTGATTGAATAAATAGAGTATGTCATAGTAGGAAGTCAGATGATCAAAGAGAAATTCAGATGGATTTATTTATTCTTTTGAGAAAATAAGACAGTGGTGATTCACTTCATAGCCCTTGTGACACTTCTTTTTAAAAACTTCATATCCTTGAATCAGAAATAAAACTTTCATAGAAGAAAAGCAGCAGAGCCCAGATAATGGTGTGATTTTTGAGCTGAGAGCAGGATATGGACGCATCTTGCACTATTGCTAGGCATCACTTGAATGGGAAAAAAGACTTAGCTAACCTTGAGTCAGTTTAGCTAAACTCACCAACTGTTTCTGACCAAAGAATTCATGATACATCTTTAAAGGATCCTGCCTTCCGAGTGAGACTTTTTTCTTGGAAGCTGTGTGAGTCATAATAAATGTTTTTCCACTAAAATGGCATAAATATTTTCAACATGAAATGGACAGGCTTAATAACCAAATATTCACATTGTTTTCTTTCCACAGGGATTATCAGCATAGGAAGAAAGCCTTGTAACCATCAGGTAGATACAGCACCAACGGTAAGACAGTCTGTTGCTGCATTGTTAAAAGTGTTAAGAAACTACAAAATTATACTGGTTATAGTTACAGTGGCATTGTAGAAAGCTCTTACAACCTCCCTTTTGCCGAAAGTATATAACTTTGCAGGATATATCTTGCAGGATATAACCTGCAAGATTGGTTTATATTAATGTTGTTAACTTAGAGATAATTTATAGTTTTGATAATGTAATGTAAATATTTGTACAAATTGATTTTTACCGTTCTAAAAATGAATGTTATTTTGTGCACCAGCATCAGCATCATTATTTAAAGTGAATGTTTTATAATAGTGAAAAAAGGCCATTATGCTTCATTTCTCTTATAGGTTACTTTGCTTTATTATTATAGAACTGAAGTCTTATCTTTTATCCCTCTTCTCAACAAAAGGCATTTAACAATTATAGCATCTATTCACTATATTTAAAAAGTTTTATTAATAAAAGGAAGAGAATTAGATTTCCCTTTTAGTCTCTAAATATAATATTTGTGTGAAACATATATTAGTTGCTAGTTTGCAATTAAAAGACTCATAAGGTGATATGGAGTACACTGTACATTCCCTAGTCCTACTCTTACTTCTTATCCTTTGTATTCATAAGTCTTCCACGTACTTCCTGTGATTCTCCATTTCCTGCCGTGAGAAAGATTTGGTGATATAGGTTGAGTATCCCTTATCCAAAATGCTTGGGACCAGAAGTGTTTTGGATTTTGGTCTTTTTCAAGTTTTGGAACATTTGTGTTACACTTCCTGCATCCCTGAGCCAAAAATTAGAAATCCAAAATGTCCCAATGAACATTTTCTTTGAAAGTCATGTCAATGTTCATAAAGTTTCAGATTTTGGAGGATTTCATATTTCAGGTTTTTGGATTAGGGATATTTAAACTGTACCAATTAAGAAAATAAAGATGGCCGGGCGTGGTGGCTCATGCCTGTAATCCCAGCACTTTGGGAGGCCAAGGCGGGCAGATCACAAGGTCAGGAGATCGAGACCATCCTGGCCAACATGGTGAAACCCTGTCTCTACTAAAATACAAAAAATTAGCTGGGCGTGGTGGTGCACGCCTGTAGTCCCAGCTACTCAGGAGGCTGAGGCAGGGGAATCGCTTGAACCCAGGAGGTGGAGGTTGCTGTGAGCAGAGATTGCGCCACTGCACTCCAGCCTGGCACCAGAGCAAGACGCCATCTCCAAAATAAATAAATAAAGATAATATTAAAGTATTTGAATTGTGTTGATGATTAATATATGCCTCAGTAGCAAATTGACTCTATTTTCTATTTGTAGTAAATCCCTATGATTGATTTAACATGTTTGATAACTTAATATGTGGGACTCCAGAAAAGACCAGTACATGAGGAATTAGCATACTCATTAAAAAGTACTTGACTGTAGTATGTATGTTTCAGTTATCCTTTAGTAAATATGCTAAAAGAGTAGCCATAACATGATTATAAATTTTATTCTTTAGTATTAAAAAATTAAAGATGGCAATTAAGAAAAATTTATTATTTTAATATATTTGAATAATATACTCAGTCCTTTTTGATGTATTTTTTTGAGGAAGGATTGGCTGCTCTTCTCCTTCTGTGTCTCTGCTACAAACTAAGGATGTTACTACCTCTCTCCATGACAGCCTCCCAGCTTGCCAACACTTAATCTTTGCCCTTTCTCCATCACCTGTAAATGGAATCATAAGTCTGTTCATTATTATTACCCAATGCTCTCTGGTCCCAGACCAGAACAGGTAAAGTCTGATTTTCACAGAAATGTAATTTTACCTATTTCCATCCTTGAACCTATATTCTCTTATTTTCTTTAAAGGGCTTAGGAGAAGAAAATGATTAGGATAGGGAGGGAAAAAAAGGAGTCTGTCTAAATATGTATCAAAGTAGGATATTTGTAGCCCCAAACTTTGTATTCTGCTGACTCAAAAAGAAGAGATACCATGATTTAAGTATCTGTTAGAGCCTGAGAAAAAAACAGAAAGGGAGTGAGCCAGGATTTTAGAATAGCTGAGGCTGGGACCCCGAGTGACTTCTCGACCCCAGACTTAACCCTCGATTCCCAGCTTACTTCTTTACCCATTTTCACACCCACATCCTGCTTACTCCAAGTACTGCCATGAATGGCAGTTCTCGGAGAGTGCTATATGCTAGTTGCAGCCATTAAATGGGTGAGGGAAATGAGCAAATGAGAATTTATCAGACCTCTTTTCAAAGGAAAGATGTTTTTTTTTTTTTTTCTCTTTTTGAGACAGTCTCGCTCTGTCGCCCAGGCTGGAGTGCCGTGGCTCAATCTTGGCTCACTGCAATCTCCTCCTCCCAAGTTCAAGCAGTTCTCCTGCCTCAGCCTCCTAGGTAGCTGGTATTACAGGTGTGCGCTACCACGCCCAGCTAATTTTTGTATTTTTAGTAGAGACGGGGTTTCACTATGTTGGTCAGGCTGGTCTCAAACTCCTGACCTCGTGATCCGCCCGCCTCGGCCTCTCAAAGTGCTGGGATTACAGGTGTGGGCCACCGCGCCCCGCCGGCATGTTTCTTAACATTCCATGTTGGAATTCTGAATGAAGTTTACAGTAAATATATGGTTATGGTCAATCAAACTTGAGTTTGATTCTATAGTACTATAATATAATCCAGTGTCCCTTCAGTAAATAAAGATCAGCCTGAGAACAAAGCCACCTCTGTCCCTTTGTTCCATGTCACCTCTCACTCTCTTTTTAATTTACTTGTTTCCTTTTTGCTTTTGATTTACTACATGAACTTTGATTTTTTTTGTTTGGGTTTTTTTTCTTTCTTTCTTACAAATAGTACCATATTTGTTTTTTTGAGATACCTTTAATAGAAAGTGAAAAAAAAATCTCCACATGACATGACATGACACCCCCTCCAGGAAAAAGAATCAAACCTCTATTTTAACTGTCTGTAATCGCTTAATTTTTTTTTTTTTGGCATGCTGAGCTCTTAATTTTGTTTATACCTCAGAGTACATTTTCTAGTTGTTCTTCAAGAATTAGAAAATGGGAAGTGAATTATCCGAGTCTACATATTTTTAAATACTTGTCAGTTGCCTTTACTATTAGACAGCTTGCCAGGATTTTTAATTACTTGAACATAACCTTTTCTCCTCAAAATATTGTGGAAATTGATTATCTTTGCATTCTGGCATTTAGTATTGCAGAAGAGACATTGGACATCAGACTGCTAGTCATTCTCTTGTGTAAGGAACCTATGTGGCCTGCTCGTATATTATAGATATTGTTTTATTTTCTTTATACCTGATGTCCTAGGTCAGTTTTGATGGTTAAATGTGTGGCTTTCTTTTCACTGATTTTTGTCCTGAATGATATTCATTCAGACACTGTACTATTGATAATAGAAAAAGTAAATAAGACATGAGATAATCATGATATTAGATTATACGAAAAGATTTACATCATGCCACTTTAAGAATTAGTCCCTCTGCACCTGCTTATCGCTTATAGTAAGTTAAGGATAATATCAGCCTCAGATTAATCAGAGGTTATTGTCTGAACCCTAAAAGGCAGGTGTAAAAGTTAGTTAATTGTTAAGTCAGCACAAGTTTGAGTCCTGTATTTACTTTATATGAAGGACTTATTTGCAAACCAAAGGGAAATGGCAACTAGCATAAGGAAGTATTCCCCCAGGAACATAGTTAAAACATATCTACCTTTCAGTGTACAGTCATACGCGTGGCAAATCCCATAGCTTTTCACATTTTCTGGCAGAATTAATATACATGTAAAATACATTGAAACATAATAAGCCATACTGAATATATAATTTCTAATGTCTTGAGGAGTATTGTTTTTGAATCTCTTCCAGTGAAAACTAATATGATAAAATTCAAATGACGTCAATATGGCCTATTCGAATGAATAACTTAAATTTTGTACAACTCCTACATTCCAAAGTTGTAATACTAATATTAATATTTTTAGTTTTTATTCGATGACCCTGTAATCCCTGGTAGAGAGAACAAAGCTTCTTTTAGCAAATGGATTTTGGGCAGTATATAAAATTACAGCTTGCATTTTCACAGAGGCCTACACATCTATCATAACAGGTTGAAATAAAATCCAGACTGTCTCATCAGGATTATACCAACTATGAAACACTTGCCATGTGTCTTTGTCTTAAGTATTCTTTTAATTATTAGAATTTAAAGCATCCTAACCTGATCGGAAATTTAAATGTTGATTCATTATTCTTCATATTTATAAGACCAATTTTAAAAGCTATTAATTTATTCCTTCTACAGTTACCCTTCTTCAAAGTTTTCCAAGGGCTAAATGAATTTTTGCCACATGATTTTTCATCAGTAGTAAACTTTAATATGCGCTAGACTTATTTTGTTATTCTGAAATATTTCTGAGATGTTTGTAATGTTGTTTGCCATTAACACTAAACTTATTCATAAATGTATTGATCTGAATCATATAAATTAAATTTTATCCTGAATCTCTTGGATTATATAATATCTGTACTTACTCAACAACTGTTGAGTTGTGACTGTTGTAAGATTGTTATCCTTGTTTAGCCCATTCTGTAGATTCATAAGAGTGCCACCTATTGCACTATTATACTTTTGTATACTTTATACATATATTCATGTAAAATATGGCTGTTTCATATTTTAACATAATAACTGGGACAGCTTATATGTAGATACATGTATGAGTTCAAGTGAAATGTCCTTTATTCAAAGGAAGCACTTTATTTTCTACAATTTATTGCATTTTCCAAGAATTCATAGTATGTAAACTGGGGTGAATGGGCCCCTATAAAACTCATAAAGTAGAACCCATGGCCAATCTCTTCCTGTAGGTAATTGCAGGGTGGAGAGGGAACTAATAAACTATAAGCTTTTATAACTTGTCATAAAAGAACTTGTTTTCACTTATCAATAAAGTAGCAATTCAAAGCAGTTCTATTGAAATTCAAATATAAATGCAAAATATGTTCTCTTTAACAACCACTTGTAGTCTTCCATAATATAACATTTTTAAGTATATGCACATCAGTTTATTTCTCCAGACATTATAAATTATGAAACTTATGTTGATTTTTTTTCCCATTAGCGTACCCTGCTGGCATTTATGTTTTTCTTAGACTTTTTTCCCTCCATTTCTTTTTCAGTTTTGCTAAATTTTTCTACCTGAAAAACTCTTAAAATTCTGAAAATTTTATATTACTGGAAGATATAACAGCAGCATAAATTGAATTTTCTAAATTATCAGGAAACATTAGATATACAATATACATAGGATAGTAGTACCATACCAAGCACTGGAGAGGTATGGAAGTACTATGGGAAAAGCAGAAATACCAAAAAAAAAAAAAAAAGCATAAAACATGGTTTTACAGGTGTTTAGATATCATATCGATAGATAGATAGATAGATCGATAGATAGATAATGTGTCTTTAGTTCTTTGATGTCATTAGAAAAGTGATCTGTAAACAACTAAACTCTAATATATGAAATGAATAAAAAATTCAGAGCAATAATGGAAGGGATGTCATGTTACTGAGGCAGTTTGTGCCCAAGTATAGGAATATGGTGTAAGGCTTTGAGTGCTGTAGGAATTCCCAGGACTGAAGTGGTTTAGGAAGGCTGTTTAGAGTTGGAAAGTGCTAAACCAGGTCTTGAAAGGATGAGATTTTTAAAACAATAGGATTTGCTAGACCAGAGTAACAGTGTGACCAAAGATCATAGAAGGGCATACTGTGTACACAGAGTTTATAGATGGGTAGAAAATTTGACTGCAGCAGTGTAGATGAGATAGTGGAAGATTATAAAATGTGATTTGGGCATAATTTATAAAGATCATTGAATGTTAGGTTAACAGTTAAGACTATCTGTATAAGCAGTAGTAAGGCATTTGATCATGAGAATAATATGATCAAGGGAGTAATGTTTTAAAAGGATTAAATAAAAGCAGCTCATGGAATTGCAGGTGGTGGCGATAGGAAGAAGGTAACTGAGCTGTGAAGCTACAGAAATCTACATTTGTGGTGATAAGGATTTGAACAAGGGGACTATCGGGATCAATCTGGAAATGGAAATAGAGGTATGCTTATAAAAAAGACTTGGAGATGAGAGCTGATGAAAGGGACTCAAAGGAAAACTTGTAGTTCAAAAGGGAGATCCCATTGTTGGAAGGCCTGGGCGTAGGTTATGGGAAGTCACGTATAATTGCATGCAGGTTCTTCACAATAGGCATCCAAAGGCCCCATCCGAGAAGGTGGCGTAGGTCCAGAGTCTTTAGAAACAGCTGAGTCAGGAACGATTCTCCTCCTACCCACCTCCGAAATCTCTTCCACAGAGCTGTTTATCCAAACCACAAATATGATCATGTATTTAAGATCCTGTGGTGTACCTCATCACCTGCCAGATGAAAACTTAATTGTTTCATATGTCATTTGAAACCCTTCAGCTACTTTTCTAAACTTATCTCCAGTTCGTCCCAGTACTCACTCTGGCCACTGAGTTATTTGCAGTTCCTAAATATGCCTATGGTTTCTCACATAGAGAAGCAATGTTCAAAGTAAAGAACACTGATTCCAGAACCAAATTACTTGGTGTCGAGTCCTGATTCTTTGGCTGTGTTTGTCTTTAGTCACGTTTCTTTACCTCTTTGTGCTTCAGTTTGCTCATCTGTAAATGGGGATAATACCTACCTTGTGGAATGTTATGAGAAATAAATGAGTTTATGCAAATGGGACCTCGATATATTTCTGTATACCAGCTGCCAAATATTATTTAATTACAGGAGATAGCCAGATATTAAGGACAAGAATATATTTCAAGCTTGAGAAGTAAAACTAGGTCAAGAATCAAAGGGAAGACCCAAGGGTCCCAGTTAGGTCAAGGAGATCAGGAACAAGGAAACCTGGTGAATGTTGCCTCCCACAGCTGGCTTGTGTCTTAGTCAATTTTCTTTCTTCTTTTTTTTTTGTTGTTTTTTTTTTGTTTGTTTTATTTATGTGTGTATTTATTTATTGCATATTGTGACTCTTCCCTGGAATCAGTGCAGAAGTTCAGTTACGCCAGGACAATAGGCATGAGCTGCGACTATCTGGGGCAACCCTAAATATCTGATCACCTTATTCATCAGTTCTGTAAGTGATGATAGCCGAAGTGATCTTTTACAAATGTAAATCAGAATGGGATAACCTCCTGCTTAACACCCTCAGTAACTTCTCCTTATGTTTAGGATAAAACCCAAACCCTTTCCCAGGGCCTATAGGACCTAGCATGATCTGCTCTCTGCCTATCTCTTCAGCATCATCCTATGTTACTCTGTTCTGAGTTTCTTGAGCATGAGTAACCTTTCTCCCACTCACCCATGGACCTTTGAATATTTGGTCTCTCTGCCCCTGAATATACACAAGCTTTTGCATAATAGGCTTTTTCTTGAGATCCCAGGTAAATGTTAACTTTTCAAAAGACCTTCCTTCACCCCCATTAGTCTTTATTATTACACCTTTTTTTTCTCAGCAGTTATCCCAATTTGGAATTTTTTTATTTATTTTCTTACCTGGTCTTCCTCAGTTGGATGTATGTTCCATGACAGCATGGACCATGTCCATCTTACTCACCACTACTTATAGGCCTTCAGTGGATACTGCTTAAATGAATGAATATATATGTGATGAAACTATAAAAATAAATAAGAACAGAGGGCCAGCCTGGATGTGTGTCCATATTTTAAAAGTTGGAAGAAGAGCCCTCAAAGAAGACAAAATGTAGAAAAGGAGGCAGGAGATCAGGGATAATGTAGCATCTCGGAAACCAATGCAAGTATGGAAACGGAGGGTGTTTTTATGCTATCTCTGGGAGAATGAGAGCAGGGCCCAGAAAGGAAGCTGGATGGTCACACTAGGAGGCATGGTGAATCAGAAGCAATTCAAGAGGCTCATCATGAGAGGAGATGGAAAATAGAATAGCAATTAATTTAGCCCTGTGGATATGTTACTGACTCATTTCAGAAAAGAAAGAATTTTGCCAAAAGAACTGCCATGAGATAAACCTATATAGAATGTGAAATAAATATTTCTTTTTCCATGTTCTGTGAAAGTGAAAAGTACAGTTTGGGTAATTATACAACAGTATCCCATTCAAAATAAATATTTATCAGATGGAAGGAAAGATCCAGCAGTATGAATGAGGCAGGAGAAAGATGCAAACTGAGTTTTAGCATTTGACAAAGGAGTAGAGTAGGTCATTTGTGCAAGGTGTCTTACCAAGGGACTTACTTTTCTAATTGCTAAAATGAGGAGAGTTGAAAAAATTGATCTTAAAGTCAACTTTTGGGTCTAAAGTTCTGTGAGTCTTTTTCAACTGCTCGTATTGCTCACAGACAATATATTAGAGCAGAAAAATGAAGCACATCTCTAGTGGTCATCCTTTGAATGCTCACTTATCATTTTGTTCATTCTTAGGATTCAGTTAGAATTCACTTCCCTATATTATAATGTGGCAGTTAACGCCACCACCATTTTTGTTGAAAACTTCATGCTGCTTAATATGTGGGCATAGGTTAGGTGTTGTTGGTAGATCAGAATCTAAGTCTCTTCACTATAGGGCCCAGTCCCTACCTTCATAAAATCAGTGCTTGATAAACAATGCTAAGCAGTGGGATGTGGGATCCATGTATCTGTGCAATTTAGCCAGCAGATGGGTTGGAGAACACATATAGTATATAGTGTGACAGAGGGAGGACACTGGTCAGGCTGCCTAGTGTTCTACTGAATGAACACCCAGTAATCTGTTTTCTTCATTTCATAAATTCTCACTATTTTTTCTAAGATAAGAAAAGGGGCAGGTGCAGTGGCGCATACCCGTAATACCAGCACTTCCAAGGCCGGAGGATCGCTTGAGGCCAAGAGTTCAAGACTGGCCTGGACAACACAGCAGGAACCCGTCTCTTAAAAACTTTTTTTTTTTTAATTAGTCAGGTGCAGTACCATGCACCTGTTGTCCCAGCCTCTGTGGAGGCTGAAGCAGAAGGATCACTTGAGCCCAGGAGTTCAAGACTGCAGTGAACTACAGTCGCACCACTGTATTGCAGCCTGGGCAACATATAAATATTAAATTACTAAACTTAGTAGTGCTTTGTTGTGAACATTAATGATATAATAAAGGCTTACATGTATTGAACACTTACTGTGTTACCAGTATATAGTTCTGATATCTATGCCTACTTTTATTCTGCATAATTCTATTTGGTAGATATTATTATTTCCATTTTATAAATTTGAAACTGAGGCACTGAAAAGTGAAGAGAGGCTTCCCTAGGATCACACACATAGTAAATATAGAGCCAAGAAGTTATTTTCTCTTAACATGTTACATAAAAGCCTCTGAAGTTATTGAGATTTCCATCAAGAGTTTTTCAGAGACTGTGTTATCTACTGATATTGGAATATTGTGATAAGAGTATTGAGACATTTCTAGTATGTTTCTAGTCATTTAAGTTCAGCATATGAAAAGAGTATCAGTAGTTACTAAAGAAAGTGTACCCTTACTTGTGGATACATTCTTTTCAGGGAAAATATAAAAACTAGTTCTATGTTAAGAACACTGTGTTCATTAATTACTCAAGTTTTGTTCTTTGCTACAGATAATTAGTATATTAGCTTTGCTCTGCATTTAGATCATTGTAGTACAAATAATTTTCCTGTTATGTAAATATAGCTCTTAAGATGTTTGAGGACTGATGTTTCATCTTGTTCTTCTCTTTTTTAGGCTATGTCCTTTCTTTTTTTTTTTTTTAACTTCTCTTAGTATTGATTCCTTTCCAATTTATTTATGTTCTTCAGAAAAGTGGCATATAGAACTAGACTTAATGTTCCAATTATAATACAAAAAATGTAGTAGTATTATTGGTTTCTATTATCTGGATATTTTGTTTGTTATTGAATTGTGACCTACCATAACTCCTTGATGTTTTAAAGATAGGCCGTCAAGACAGATCTTCTCATTATTTATATATTTGTGCCTCATACTATCCTTATATCTGGAAAGAAGATGAGAATAGTGTCTGCCTTATTAATATCATTCTGTTGTTTCAAGTACTAAATACTGTGTCTAACACACAGTAATCTCTCAGCCATTAGCTATTACTATTTAACCCTAATTGCAAAGTTGTCCATTTATTTTTACTGAATTTCATAGATTCATTTTTGACTCACTAACCTGCTTGTCAATATTCTTTTGAATCTTGATTTTCTCAACTATGGTAATAGCTCTCTTCCAAACTTTGTAACATTGACAAGTTTTATAATGCCTCATCTAAGTTTTCTTTATTCAAAAACATTAGAAAAATATTAAACAGTGCACAAAATCAAAATGGCAGCATTTTTTTTTCCTGCAGGCAATTTAAGTTTTTATTTTTAAGTAATTTTACCTGGGGAGTGTTATTACTTAATAGTAATTTCAGTGTTGTATTGTACTTTAACAAAGCATTTACTGCATGCTTTTAAAATAAGATATAGTGGTTACTTAAAATTTCCCTTTCCCAAAAGGAAAATAAAATTTGACCACTCTAAGGAAGCAGTAATATAGTCACTAGCAGCAAGCAAACCTTGAGTTAACAGGCCATGAAATGAAAGAAACAATTATTTGGAAAAGAAAAAATTTAACACACATTGTTATGGAGCATTACTTTCTATTTGGGGAGAAATTTAATCAAAAGTTATCAAACTACTAGTACCCTGGTTTTCCTGCCTAGATGGACATCTACCATCTGCCACTACTAATGTTCCATAGATTGTTTTTTTGCCATGATAAACATGTAAGTTCACCAAGTTTCATCTTCTTCTGATACTCTATCCTGTCATCTCAGTGTCCCCAGCAGTGAGATTAGTCTTTGACAGAGATAGCCTCACGGCAGTCACTAACACAGACACCCTTGGTATAACTACATAATTGGGTCACAGATTAGCTAGATGCATAAAGATTAAGTAAGATAAATCCCTAAAAGGGGGAAAAAACCCTTCTTATTCTGTATTTGAAATCAAACTTCATAAAGTTTTCTTGTCAGCTTATCTCTGGCTGGTACTATCTTATGGCAACACATGCAGACTTCTCTGGGAGCACTTTTTGGATTCAGAGCTTATTTTACCAAATCTGAAAATAAATCCTGGTTTTCAGCAGAGGAATTCCAGTTAGTGGATCTGCATTTGATTTAGAAAATATGATCACATTTATAGCTGTGAGTGTTCTACAGAAATATTTTACTACAAAACACCTTTCCTCTGTGATAATTTGAAGAACTTCAGGAATTGGATTATATTTATTGGGCACCTACTATATATTGTGCAAAGTAGATAATCTCACTTGAATGTCATAATAATTCTGTGAGATAAATTATTATCATCATCACCTTTTGCCAATGAGAAAACAGACAAAAGGTCTTTAAGCGTCTTCTAGAATCATTTAGATTTAATGTGTTAATTCATTATGATAAATGAGCCAAAAATATTAACTCTAAAAGCAGAGTCAGTTTATGTGAATAAACCATTAAACTCTAATGTCATTCAGTGACACAAGGCAAATTTTGTGAAAATTGAGAGCAGTTTAGGTAGTATTAATAGCAGTTAGCATGTATGAAACAATGTATATTTTTAAAAGCCCTGCTACATACTGTATATTATCTGATCTTTGTAACGTAACTGTAACTTTCAATAGGATTAGGCAAGGAGTGTGACAATGAGGTTGGAGACAACAGGCACCACTGGAAAGGCTGAACAGAATGACAGCTAAAAAGAGCATGATGACCTTGATTTCCTCCTTCTTAATAAATCCACCATGGAAGTTATCTAAGAAAGCCAATTTCTAAAACATTTCTTGGAAAACATTCCATCAACCCACAAAGAAGTTTCAAACAGATAACGATCTGAGGCTAGTGGATAGAATCTTAGTCCGTTTCCTGGGAAGAGGGGCACTTCAGTTCTAATAGCTGTGGAGTGGGTTAAAGATGTGTAAGTAACGGAGCAATCTGGATGTGAGAAGGGGATCTTGGGGTTTGGTGGGAAGAAAGGGGCCCAGAAGCTGTGGTTTTTGTAGTGCACTGGCAGAGTCACCTGTGACCTTGAGAAAGGAAATTACAAACACCTGCTACACTTCAAACTATGCTACCCACATGCCACAGACAGCTGCTTGAAGAAAAGGAGTGAAGGAATGAGAAGGTGATTATTTGTATCACCCAAGAATGAGGTGATGGGGCTGCTTCCTCTCTTCCTTGAGACCTACTTGGTAAGCTCACTGTACACACTTAAGTTTCAGCTAATGTTCAAGCATGAATGACTGTCCAGCTGATATTCTAATCCTAATTCTTCTTTCTCGTTTACTAGAAAAAAGATCTTTATAATCCATACTTAGACTGTCACCACTTGGTAATTTAAAGAACCTAAAAATAAGCACAGCTCGGCTGGGCACAGTGGCTCACGCCTGTAATCCCAAGCACTTTGGGATGCCGAGGTGGGTGGATCACGAGGTCAGGAGATCGAGACCAGCCTGGCTAATACAGTGAGACCCCCATCTCTACTAAAAATAAAAATAAAAATAATTAGCCAGGCATGGTGGCGGGTACCTGTAGCCCCAGCTACTCGGGAGGCTGAGGCAGGAGAATGGCGTGAACCTGGGAGGCGGAGCTTGCAGTGAGCCGAGATCGTGCCACTGTACTCCAGCCTGGGCAACAAAGCAAGACTCCGTCTCAAAAATAAATAAATAAATAAAAATAAAAATAAGCACCGCTCAATAAAACTCCTGTCTTCCCCAGGACCTTCACTGGGCCTTTCCACTTTAGTTTTCTGTCATTGGTACTACCAGCTGTTTGGTCTTAAGAACAATACCTTAGTGTAATATGTTAAGCTTAGCTAGTTCTCTTATGTCCCACATATGTTGCTTTCTCCTTTGATTATATTTCCACAGTCTGACCTCTTTTGTCTATTTCCATGGCCAGGATCAAGGTTGTCTTCTCTGATGTGGAGAAATATGGTCTCCTTATCTGTATTTTTGTTTGCACTGTTGCTTTCTTCATCATAAGCAGCTACACTTCCTTTAACAATCATTTCCATGATGTTCTTTTTTTGTAACAGCTTGATTTGTATATAATTCACATGGCGTAAAATGCACCCTTTTAAAGTGTACTGTTCAGTGGTTTTAATATATTTTTAGAGTTTTGCAGCCACCACCTCTGTCTGATTTTGAAACATTCGTTGGCCCCCAAAAGAAATCTCATACTCATTAAAAATGATCCCTTCCATTTCTTCACCTCTAACAACTATTAATCAACTTTCCGTCTCTATGGGTTTGCCTATTCTGGATATTTTATATAAACGCACTGTGTAGCCTTTTGTGTCTGGCTTTTTTCACTTACCATAATGTTTTCAAGGTTCATCCATGTTGTGCCATGTATCAGAATTTCATTCCTTTTGATGACCAAAAATAATATCAAGTATATGGATATGCCACATTTTTTATCCATTAATTCACTGATGGACATTTTGATTGCTTCCATTTTTAGCTACCATGAATATTACTCTGTGAGCATTCATGTACAGGTTTTTGCATGGACATAAGTTTTCCATTCTCTTGGGTATATATTTAGAAGTAGAATTGCTGCATCATATGGTGACTCTGTTTAACCTTTTGAGGAACTGTCAAAATGTTTTCCAAAGCAACTGAACCACTTTACAATCACACCAGACATGAATGAGTGTTGCAATTTCTCCACATCCTAACTTGTTACTGATTCTTTATTATAGCTATCCTAGTGGATGGGAAGTGATGCCTCATGATTTTCATTTGCATTTCCCAATGACAATAATGTGAGCATCTTCTGAAATAACATTTGTATATTCTCTTTGGAGAAATGTCTAATTCAGATTCTTTACTCATTTTCTAATTCGGGAGATTATAATTATGTTTTATTATATAATTATGTATACTAGATTTTTACACTCTGTGTGTATGTGTGTGTGTGTGTGTGTGTGTGTGTGTGTGTGTGTGTGTGTGTCAGAGCTTATTTTACCAAACTGAGAAATAATTTTTGGTTTTCAGAAATGGAGTTGAAGTAGGCTTGCTCTGCTTATGGAGTAGCCGTTCTGTATTCCTTTACTTTCCTAATAAACTTGCTTTCACTTTATGGATTCTCCTCTAATTCTAAAAAAGAAAGAGAGAGAGAGAAGAGAGAAAGGAAAGGAAAGGAAAAAGGAAAGGAAGGGAAAGAAAGAAGAGAGAGGGAGGGAAGAAGGAAGGAAGAAAGGAAGGGAGGGAGTTGTAGGCATTCTACAGAAAATATCATTCCTTGTTAATACTCAAATAATTTAGGAATTTAATAATAATTATACCTAACTCTTGAGTACTTAATATGTACCAGGCATATAGTATGTAAATATACCTATATAGTACATAAAAATTGTAAAATTTTATAAAATATATATAAATTTTTAATGTAAATACATTCATATTATTTGTATCTAATTAAGTTAACCTGTTATTGACTTGTAAGAGTTATTTGTATAGTCTGGATACAAGTCTCTTCTTAGATACATTCAGCTCTCCGTGTCTGTAGGTTCTGCATTCACAGATTCAACCAACTACAAATGGAAAATATTTGAAAAAAAAAACAATATGAAAATAAAAATAATGTAAACAAAAAATAGTATAACAACTATTTATATAGCATTTACATTGTATTAGGTATTATAAACTAGAGATTAAAGTGTATGGGAGGATTGTGTAAGTTGTATGCAAATACTATTTTATATAAGGGACTTGAACATCCATAGATTTTGTTATCCAAGGGGGATCCTGGAACCAATCCTCTAAGGGTACCGAAGGTTGACTGTATATGATTTGCAAATATTTTCTTCCATTCTATAGGTCGTCTTTTTTCTTTCTTGATCATATCCTTTGACACACAAAATGTTTTAGATTTTGATAAAGTTTAGTTTACTCTTTTATTTTGTCACTTGTACCTATGATATTATGTCTAAGAAACCATTGCCTGATCTGAAGATTGACTCTCAGATTTTCTTATGAGGGTTTTATATATTTAGCTGTTACCTTTAAGGTCTATAATCCAGTTTGACTTTACTTTGTAGACAGTGTGAGTTAAGGATCCAACTTTATTCTTTTGCATTTAGCTATTGTTGAAAAAAGTCGGCCTGGGGGGTTGTTTGTGGGTTTTGGGTTTTTTTTTTTTTTTTCCTTTTAATTGTCTTGGCACCCTTGTTGAAAATCAGTTGACCAAAAATGTAAGAGTTTATATCTAGAGTCTGAATTTTTTTGCATTGATCCATACACACGCCTATTCTTATGGTCAGCATTACACTGTTTTAATTACTGTACCTCTGTAGAAGTTTTAAAATCAGGGTGTGGCCTTCAACCTTGTTCTTTTTTGAGATTGTTTTGGCTATTCTAGATCCCTTGCATTTCTGTAGGAATCTTATGATCACTTTGTCAGTCTTGCAATATTTGTTACGGGAATTGCATTGAATTCACAGATCAAATTGTGAAAACGTTGTCTTCCCAGTCTTTTAGCATGGGTCCATTTATTTAGGCCTGTTTAAATTTTTTGAGTGGTGTTTTGTGGTTTTCAGTGTATAACTCTTAGCGTTTTTTTGTTGTTGTTGTTAAATTTATTTGTATGCCATTGCAAATGGAATTGGTTTTATATTCAGATTGTTCATTACTCTGGTAAAGGTGTTTATCGCTTGGGTATAGAAAGATAAGTGGTTTTTTTGTATATTGGTCATGTATCCTGTGACCTTTTTAAATTTGTATATTCTAACAGTTTTTTTTTGTTTGTTTGTTTTAGATTTTCTTGTTGGGGGTGTCAATTCTTTGAGATTATCTGCATACTCTGCTAATAGAGATAGTTTTACTTCTCCTTTCCGATCTGGGTGCCTTTTTTTTTTTTCCTTGCCTAATTTTTCCAGTTAGAACCTCCAGTACAATGTTGAAGTGGTGTGAATGAATGTCCCTGTCTTTTTCCTAATCTTAGAAGGTAAACTTTCAGTCTTTCACCATTAATTATGAAATTAGCTATGCTTCTATGTGTGTGTGTGTGTGTTTTTGTGTGTGTGTGTGTGTGTGTGTGTGTAGCCTATATATAGCCTTTCTAGCTAGAAAGGCTATATATAGGCTTTATCAGGTTGAGGACATTTCCTTGCATTCTTACTTTGTTGAGTGTTTTTATTAGAAGATGTTGTTGAATGCTTTTCCAATCTACTGAGTTTATTCTGTGGATCTTACCTTTAATGCTATTAATATGGTCTATTACATTGATAGATTTTAGTATGTTAAGCCAACCTGTCATTCCCGTGACAAATCCCACTTGTTATGATGTATAATATAATCTTTTTCATATGTTGTTGTTTCTGTTTATTGGTATACTGTTGAGAGTTTTGCATCAGTATTCATAAGGGACATTGATCTGTAATTTTCTTGTCTGTTTTGGGATCATGGTAAGACTGATGGAATGAATTAGAAAATGTTCATTTGTCTCTTAATTTAGGAAAGTTTGTGAAAGATTGGCATTTCTTTAAACATTTGGTACAATTCACCAACGATGCATTCTGGGCAGTTTTTTGATTACTGATTTAATCTCTTTATTGGCCTATTCACATTTTCTATCTTCTTCAGTCAGTTTTAAGTTGCATCTTTCTAGGATTTCGTCCCTTTCATATAAGCTATTTAATTTGTTAACATACAATTGATAGTTCACTTCCTTATAATCCATTTTATTTTCCTAAAGTAGTTAGTGATACTCCCTCTTTCATTCCTGATTTTATTAATTTGGATCTTACCTTTTGTTTTTTTCTACCCTGGTCAGTCTATTTGAAGTTTTGTCTATTTTCTTGATCTTTCAAAGAACCAATTTTTATTTCACTAATTTTCTCTACTCTTTTTCTATTTGTTGTTTTATTTATTTCCACTCTAATTTTTTTTCCCCCTGCTTCCTTTGGGTTTAATTTTTATTTAACAATTTTTAAGGTATGGAGTAAAAACATTCACTTGATATCTTTTTTCTCTTAATAAAAACATTTACAGCTATAAAATTTCATCAAATTACTGCTTTTTCTATACCCCATATATATTGGTATATGTGTTTTTCTTTTCATTTATTCTCTTGTAATTTCCCTGAGGTTTTATTTTTGGACCCAATGGTTATTTGGAGTATGTTCTTTATGTTCCTTCCACACATTGCGAAATTTTCTGTGAATGATTTTCAGTTTATCATGGTTGGAGAACATAGTTTCTATGCTCTCAGGTTTTTAAAATTTATTTATTTAAATAAGTTTTATTTTTGGGCCTAACATATTGTCTCCTAGAGAATGTTCTAGTACACTCGAGAAGAACATGTATTCTGCTTTTGTTAAGTGAAGCATCCTATAGACATCTATTAGGTCTAGTTGTTTACAGCATTGATTAAATCTTCTATTTTTATGTTGATCTTTGAGACTGTATCAAGTACTTACATGTGTATACTTTTTAAGTCTTCCTGATTGGTTGACCCTTTTATTTTTATAAAATGTCCTTCTTTGTCTCTAGTGAGTTTTTCTCTTAAAGTCTATTTTGCCTGATATTAGATTAGACACTCCAGTTCTCTTTTGATTTCCATTTGCTTCCCTTTTTTCAGCAGTCTTGTGTCCTTAAATCTGAAGTGTTCTTCTGTACATAGCTTGTAATTGGATTATTTATTTTATTCATTTGGATAATCTCTGCTTTTTATTTGGAGTGTTTAATCTGTTTACACTTAATGAAATTACTGATAAGATAGGATGATGTCTACAGTTTGGTTTTGGAGTTTTATATGTCTGATGTATTATTATTGTTGTTTTTCCTTTGTTCCACGATTAGTCACTTTGGGGGGTTAAATTAGCATTTTTTACTATGTAATTTTAATTTTCTTTTCCCTTTAGCATATTTTCTTGAGTTTTTTGAGTGTTTACCCTTAGAATTACAATTAACATCTCACAACAATCTGGTTTGGATTAATACCAAGTGAATTTCAATAGTATATAAAAACTTTGCCCCAAGATAGTTCGCTTCCCTTCTGCCTCCTTTGTGCTGTTCTTCTCATGCAAATTATGTCTTTATACATTTTAAGCCCACCAGCTTATTTTTATAACTATTTCTTTACAAAGCTTTTTTAAATTAGATGGAGAGAAAAGAATTACAAACAAAAACATATATATATATATATATGCTGGTTTTTATATTTTGTGTAGTTACCTTTATCAGTGTTCTTTATTTCTTTAAATGGATTTTAGTTACTGTCAGTGCCCTTTCATTTCAGCCTGAAGGACTTCTATTAGTTTTTCTTGAAGGGCAGATCCACGAGCAACAACCTCTCTTGAGTTACCAATTATCTTGCAATGTATTTATTTCACCTTTTTTTTTTATTTATTTTTTCGGTGACCCAGGACACTGCTTTTCCTTCCTCTTTTGTTTTTTGAGATAGTCGCCCAGGCTGGAGAGCAGTGGCACGATCTCAGCTTACCGCAGCCTCTGCCCCCAGGTTCAAGTGATTCTCCTGCCTCAGCCTCCTGAGTAGCTGAGATTACAGGCACGCCTCACCACGCCCAGCTAATTTTTTTGTATTTTTAGTAGAGACAGGGTTTCACCATGTTGATCAGGCTGGTCTTGAACTTCTGACCTCATGATCCACCCGCCTCAGCCTCCCAAAATGCTGGGATTACAGGCGTGAGCCTCCGTGCCTGGACCGTCCCTTTTTTTTTTTTTTTTTTTAAAGGATTGTTTTGCAGGATAGTTTGAATTCTTGGTTGAGTCTGCTTTCAACACAGTATCAAAAGCATCATCCCACTAACTTCTGGCCTTCACATTTTTTTATGAGATATCTATTGTTAATCTTATTGAGAATCACTTCTGTGTGATGAGTTGTTTTATTCTATCTTGTTTTATTCTATCAAATATACTATCTTTGGCCTTCAGTCATTTGACCATGATTTGTCTAGATATAGATCTTTTTTAATCTATTCTACTTGGAGTTGATTTAGCTTGTCAATGTGCAGATTAATGTTTTCCATCAAATTTGGGAAGTTTGGGGTCATTTTTCCCCCTTTCTCTGACTCTTCTTCTGGGAGTCCCATTATGCGTATGTTGGTACATTTGATAGCATCCCATAATTCTCTGAGGCTCTGTTCATTTTTATTCATTCTATTTTCCTTCTGTTGCTCAGACTAAATCATCTCAATTTACTTATCTTGAAGTTTACTGATTCTTCTGCCAGTTCATATCTACTATTGAGTCCCTCTAGTGAATATCGTACTTTTCAACTGCAGAATTTCACTTTTTTTTTTTAAATTATATCTCTATATTGATTTTTTGTTTTGTTTGTTTGGTGAGGTATCATTTATACTTTCTCTTTAGACAAGGTTTCCTTTAGGTCTTTGAACATACTTATAATAGTAGTTAAAATATTTGTCTATTAAGTCCAACATCTGGGCTTTCTCAGGAGCAATTCTGTTAACTGTTTTGCCTCCCATATGGAGACATACTTTCCTCTTTCCTTGCATCTTTCATAACTTTTTCCCAAGTGGATATTTTAACTTATATAATGTGGCAAACTGGAGATTAATTTATCTAGTCCTAACTCATATCACCACCTAAGGCAGGTGCAGTGTTAAACAGCTACCATTAATTGCTTTTGACAAATGCCCTAGGGATATAATCATTCACACAGCATGCTGTGAGTCAGATCTTAAAAAGATGAGTCCTGGGATATGGTGGCGGGCACCTGTAATCCCAGCTAATTGGGAGGCTGAGGCAGGAGAATCACTTGAACCCAGTAGGCGGAGGTTGCAGTGAGCCGATATTGCACCATGGCACTCCAGTCTGGGCCACAGAGTGAGACTCCATCTCAAAAAAAAAAAAAGAAAGAAAGAAAGATGAGCCCTGGGAATGGAGCTTTTCAGGGAGCTGCTACACAGGTCATAAAGTGACATTTCTTTGAGATTGGGCTTTGGAGGTGCTCCAGAACCATTCTGCCCTGTCTAGTAACTGCATAGTTATGAGATTATTGGCTTGTAAGGCTACCACCAAGTTGGCAAGGGGATAATACCAATAGAGAAAATTAAAATTCCACAAAGCTTGCTGTTTCTGCTGATATTTGGCTGTTATTCTTAAATTCACACTCTTGAGATTATTGTAAGCCTTTAGTTAGTTTACAGAGTTCTGATAAAGTTGATTTTGACTGTTAATCCGAGTGTTCTTGCATTGGTGGAGGAGCCCATTTCACTGCCTCAGTGTTCTGGAAGTGATTCCCCTTTACTCATTTATCCTTAAGCTCAGAGTTTTCCATTTGTTTCTGAAGATTCTATTTGCTACTTTCTATTTTGCCATTCAAAAGACTCTTTCATAAGTTTTAGAGTCCCCTAATCAACTGTCTACATTTCCTTATGTATCACAATTAGAATTACATGCTAACATAGGGATGTTTCTTTTCTCTTTTTTTTTTTTTTTTTTTTTCATAGGTGGAGTTTCACTCTTGTCGCCCAGGCTGGAGTGCAGTGGTGTGATCTCAGCTCACTGCAACCTCCACCTCCCACGTTCAAGTTATTCTCCTGCCTCAGCTTCCTGAGTAGCTGGGATTACAGGTGTGTGCCACCATGCCCAGCTAATTTTTTTTGTATTATTAGTAGAGACGGGGCTTCACCACATTGGCCAGGCTGGTCTCAAACTCCTGACCTCAGATGATCCACCTGCCTCAGCCTCCCGAAGTGCTGGGATTACAGGCATGAGCCACCACACCCAGCCAGGGATGTTTTCTACTATGCTTCTTCATTATCCTTTCTGTTATTATATCCTTATCGTCTTCCCCATAAACCAAATGCTCATATGCATGTACATGAGCTTCTCCTAGAATATTTGGATTGACACTGGAATTAGATAAGCCTTGGTGTTTTAGTAAAATAAGCAGTTAATTATCAATGTCCGGCTATCTGCTTTCTCATTTAATTTTAGTACTCAAGATTTCTTCACAGCCTTTTTTTTTTTTCTTTTTTTTTTTTTTTTTTTTCGGAGACAGAATCTCACTCTGTAACCCAGGCTGGAGTGCAGTAGCAACATCATCACGGCTCACTGCAGCCGTGGTGACCTCCCGGGTTCAAGCAGTCCTCCTACCTCAGCCTCCTGAGTAGCTGGGACTACAGATGCATGCCAGCACACCCAGCTAATTTTTTTATTGTTTTGTAGAGATGGAGGTCTCACTGTGTTGCCCAGGTTGGTCTCGAACTCCTGGGCTCAGGTGATCCTTCCTCCTTGACCTCCCAAAGTGCTGGGATTACAGGCATGAGCCACTGTGCTTGGCCTCTTCACAGCCTTTCCACAGTAACTTTAGTCATTTTAGTACTTTCCTGCCACCCCTAAGTACCAACTTCAGTAATCAAATGGACACAAATGTTAATGTATGCATAGTATTTATGTTAATATATACATATATGTGTATGTGGTACGTGTATGCCACCACCTTGGTCTCATTTCAATTTCCCATGTAGCTTCCTCCTTTGGTGGCCTCAACAGATTGTGACTGAGAAATGAGTATGCAGTAAAGTACTTTGTTGATCTTCTTCAGGTTTCTTCATTATTAATACAGAAATGCCAAGTCTTTTTTTTCTTTTGGAATGAGAAAATAACTTTATTTCATTGTGGGGAGCGGGCCGATGTCCAGCCTCAGAACTTCTGGAACTGCTTCTTGGTGCCGGCAGCCTTGGTGACCTTGAGCACGTTGAAGCACACTGTCTTGCTCAGGGGCCAACACTCGCCCACTTTAACGATGTCACCGATCTGGACGTCCCTGAAGCAGGCGGACAGGTGCACAGACATGTTCTTGTGGCGATTCTCGAAGCGGTTGTACTTACGGATGTAGTGGAGGTAGTCTCGGCGGATGACAATGGTCCCCTGCATCGTCATCTTGGTCACCACACCAGAGAGGATCCGCCCTCGAATGGAGACATTACCAGTGAAGGGGCATTTCTTGTCAATGTAAGTGCCCTCAATAGCCTCTTTGGGTGTCTTGAAGCCCAGACCGATGTTCTTGTAGTACCGCGGGAGCTTCTCCTTGCCAGTTTCTCCCAGCAGGACCCTCTTCTTGTTTTGAAAGATGGTCAGCTGCTTTTGGTAGGCACGCTCAGTCTGAATGTCCGCCATCTTCCCAGCCGGCCTGAAAAAGGGAAATGCCAAGTCTTTAAGACCCTTTTTTTGGCATAATTTTAAGGAAAGTGACAAGCAGTCAACCAAGCAGGTTTATGTTCCCATGGTTCCATGAGTGCTTATAATGTAAGTCTAGTGATTAAGAAGAGCATAGACTTGGGAGAAAAGCAGACTTGCTCACATGTCTACTCTGCTAAATTGTATAACTTAAAAATAACAATTATTTTAGTTTATAGTTAAAGAAACTAAGGCATGATAAATACTAAATGGGGTAGTTAGGAATATATGTGTGTGTGTGTATATGTGCATACATGTATGTGTATAGTATAAAATGGTTAACACCTTCCTGAGACATAGCAAGCATTAAGTAAATGGTAGATACCTATATTCCTAAATATATCTGGACAAATACACAGGCATGTCTATAATGTATCAGATGATTAATAGTTACAGTAAATGAACATCAGTGCTGAGAGAAAACCCAACTGAGGTCTGTATGGTTGTTTTAGAGCTAACGAGTTCTAAAACCTTGGTTGAATAAAATTAAAACATCTAAATGAGATGTTTAAAAAACAGAATACCTCATAAGATACAGGAGATTATTATAAAGGCAGGGTCTCACTTTGTCATCCAGGCTGATGTGCAATGGCATGATCTCAGGAACTGCAGCCTTGACTTCCAGGGCTCAAGCTGTCCTCCTGCCTCAGCCTCCCAGGTAGCTGGGACTACAGGCATGCACCACCATGCCTGGCTAATTTTTGTATTTTTAGTAGAGACAGGGTTTCACCATGTTGCCTAGGCTTGTCTTGAACTCCTGGACTCAAGCGATCCTCCCACCTCAGCCTTCCAAAGTGCTGGGATTTACAAGTGTGAGCCACCACGCCCAGCCCAGGCTACACTAAATTTATTTAAAAATCAATTGTGCTGTGACATTATGACAGCTATAACAAAAGTAGGCAATAGGAATTTTTCAGCTCCATTATATGGGACCACTGTCATATATGCAGTACATCACTGACTGAAATGTCATTAGGTAGTGTATGTCTGTATTTATAAATGTGGATGTTTATGTATTCCTTTTTTTTTTTTTTTTTTTTTTTTTTTTTGAGATGGAATTTCACTCTCGTCGCCCAGGCTGGAGTGCAGTAGTGCAATCTCGGCTCACTACAACCTCTGCCTCCTGGGTTCAAGTGATTCTACTGCCTCAGCCTCCCAAGAAGCTGGGACTACAGGTGTGCTCCACCATGCCCAGCTAATTTTTCTATTTTTAGTAGAGACGGGGTTTCACCATATTGGCCAGGCTGGTCTCAAACTCCTGACCTCAGTGATCTACCCACCTCGGCTGGGATTACACACATGAGCCACCACGCCCTGCCCTGTTTATATATTTCTAAAATGTTTTATAACTACTGAAACTGTATCTGTAAATCGTGAGTAGGATGTTACTTACAAATACTAGGATTTGTTCTCATTTAAAAATATTGTCTGTGTCTATTACTAGTAATTTTACGTTTACTTATAGCTTACAGTTCATTAAGAGAATTTAAAGAAATTCATTATACTTTTCTGAAATAATTCATGCACAAGTTATTTTAATATTATATATCTGCATGCACCTTGGTACTGTTTATTAGCAACATAAAAGTAGAGAAACAGGAGAGTAACTTTTACGAATGTTAGAGGTACCCTTTGTTTTTTTGAAAAGGAATACCGAACCGAATACAATGTAACATCCCAAAAAATGGAAGCTCTCTGAGGGTGGGATTTTTTTTTTTAATTTCTTTTATTCATTATTCTCTCCTTAGCCTGTAAGAGTATTTGATAATAAGTAACTCATGATTGTTGTTGGATGAACAGATTCAATTTTTAAAGTTTGTGTATTTTTCTATTTTAAAATTTGACTAATCTTTAAGAGATTTTAACTAACCTAAAAATTATATATTATGACTCCTAGTTACAGTTTGAGCATAAGTTTGTTGAAAAAAAATGACAAAGTAGATGTTACATTGACCAAATCTAGAGCTAGAGAGCATTTCAGTGTGACAGGTGGGAAACGAAGCAAGGTAAGTAAAGCTAATAACTCAGAAAGGGAGAGTAGGTTCATTTCTTAAGTTTGCCCTGTAACATTCTAGGATTCGACTTTATATTTTAAATTATGTTTCTTACCCATTCAGTTACTACTTGATATGTGCAGAAATAAGTATATATGTTTTATAAAGTAGACCAGTAAAATAAAGTACTAACTAAACGTTAGGTACATCAGAATTGCTGAAAGACTTGCTAAAACACAGATTACTGGGCCCATCCCCAGAATTTATGATGCCCTTGATTTGGAATAGGGCCCAAGAATTTACATTTCTAACAAGTTTCCAGGTGATGTTGCTGCTGCAGGTCTGGGGAGTACATTTTGAGAACCCTAATCTAAATCAGTGATACGTAATTTTCTTTTTATAGTGAGCAGATTATGCCTCCCAAGAAAGAAAATGAAAATACACTATGATTTTTTCTTCTCTTAACAAATCTGTAGTCCAATGTATAAAGGTCTGCAGAATTCTCTTGATTTCTTTTTTTTTTTTTTTTTGAGACGGAGTCTCGCTCTGTCGCCCAGGCTGGAGTGCTGTGGCCGGATCTCAGCTCACTGCAAGCTCCGCCTCCCGGGTTCACGCCATTCTCCTGCCTCAGCCTCCCGAGTAGCTGGGACTACAGGCGCCCGCCACCTCGCCCGGCTAGTTTTTTGTATTTTTTAGTAGAGACGGGGTTTCACCGTGTTAGCCAGGATGGTCTCGATCTCCTGACCTCGTGATCCACCCGTCTCGGCCTCCCAAAGTGCTGGGATTACAGGCTTGAGCCACCGCGCCCGGCCTCTCTTGATTTCTTTTTAGCAAATGGCCAATAAAAACATGTATTTTAGAAACTTTTTCAATGTAACACCAATTATTTCTTATAACGTATGTGAATTGTGATTCGCAGTAAGAAAAGGTTTAATTCGTACCAATGGTCTTAGTCTGTTTAGGCTGCTGTAACAAAATGCCGTAGACTGAGTGACTTATAAATGACTGAAGTTTGTTTCTCGCATTTCTGGAGACTGGGAAGTCTAAGCTCAAGGGACTGGCAGATTTGATGTCTGATGAGGACCCATTTCCTGGTTCATAGATGACATCGTCTTGCTGTGTCTTCACAAGTGGAAGGGGCAAGGAAGCTCTCTGGGGTTTCTTTTGTAAGGGCTTTAATTCCATTCCTGCCTTCATGACCTAATCACCTCCCAAAGGCCCCATCATCACTTCGATGATTAAGTTTCAGCGTATGAATTTGAGGGAGCACAAACATTCAGATGATAGCACCAACCATCATATAAAAATGAGCTTTCACATGTAAAGTAGCTTTATTTTTGAAGCCCAAAGGTCAAGTTCAGTCTAACGTGGAAAGTCATCCCTATTTGTCAGAGAATAAGAAAAGTATTTCCAAATGGTAAATTCAGAGGAAATGCTTTATCGTTATTGTTGTCTAATTACTACTAAGAGGCTTTTCCTATATACTATTACAACAATCCGACAAAAGCTTTTCCAGTTAATGTATGATCACAAACAATAAAGCTATGATGTTATCCAATAAATTAATATCTTCAATTTACCTTAAAGTCTATGAATGTTGTTCTTTTGAAATAATTATTTGAGTACTTAGTTTGGTAAAATTTTAAAGCTGGAAGGTATACCACATATCATCTTGTCTAGACCTCTTATTTTATAGATATGTAATCTGAGTACTTTAACCTTGGAGGCCTACACAGGACTGAAAACTCATTCTTTTGATTTCTAGTTTGATATTCTTCCCAATACCTTTGGTCATTATTTTATCAGATGATATTTGGAATTAAATACTTTCAAATGCTTGTTTGAAGTGTTAAGTTTCACATATCCTTGCATTATTTGGCAAGATAGGAATAGATCATTTATCTGATACAGAGGCAATAAACTGTGTGCAATTATCTACTTTCTTTATCTCTGTTTTCTTAATCTATTATTATCCAGATAAGATCAGGTAAAAATAATAGGACCTTGAATTCTTTTTTATAAATATCTTTAAGGTTGTCCCTGGATATAATGGTAAGGGACTGTATGTTTCTACCACATGATGCTAGAAATAGGGCTATATGTTTCTTTATTCCTCTTATGAAATAAAATATAGTCCTAGTGTCACTATTAGTAAAGGAATCATTTGAATATTTAATAATGTGCTTCTGTACAATTCAGGATTTATTGTTAAATTTGGTTTTCTACAAATATTTTTTATCTTTGACATTATTGAGAAATGAGACTTTCTTAAAGCGTATTTTATTTCACTTTGAAAATAATTATTGAAACATTACTCTATATTTGGCGCTATATTAAATGGTAATAATTGTACCAGTAATCCTAAGGAGTACCTGAAGTCTTTGGCTGAGTGCTGATCTGCACATATGTGGAACAAAACTTCGTAAGAAAAGGACCATCAGAGAGTAGAAGGCACAAGAACAGGATGGCGAAAATTCACATTTCTGATAGCCCGAATGGATAAACCTTCTGTCAGAAGACAAAATTATAATAAATTTAAAGATCTTAATTGGCTTATTTGCCAGAATGGGGCAGCATTTCATTCCATAAAATAGAATATATGTTCCAATAAAGTAAGCAAAAGAGGTTGGTTTTATAGACAGAGAAGGAATGGGGGGAGAAACAAAGAATAAAGAGCAGATTGGTTTTTTAAAGTTACTTTCCTTGTATATCAGGAAAAGGAAAACAGAACAATAGAAAAATAACTGGTTAACTTCAGGTTACTTTTTGTTGTCAGGATTAAAAGAGAGGGAGCTTCATTACCATACTGGTTGAAGATTTAAACTGGCCTGTTTGGGAAATTGGCTCCCTCTCTTTCCCAATTTCTTAGAAGGTGAATTAACAAGTTAGTTTTGGTTTGATGACATAGAACTTCAGCACAAGTGACTTCATTTTGATTGTTAGTCTGGTCTGTTGGGGCCTAGTTCAGGAGCTTAGTCCAATGGCTTGTAATTTTTATTCAATATTCCCAATATGTGGAGCATCAGGTAGAATCACCAGGAAGGTCACACCTTGATAAATTAACCTAGGGTTAATTTAGCCCTAGAGTAAAGTCTTCTCTGAATATGCTATATCAAAACCTAAGCCTGGGCCAGGCGCAGTGGCTCACGCCTGTAATCCCAACACTTTGGAGGCCAAGGCAGGCAGATCATGAGGTCAGGAGATCGAGACCAGCCTGACCAACATGCTGCAACCCTGTCTCTACTAAAAATACAAAAATTAGCTGCGCTTGGTGGCACATGCCTGTAGTCCCATCTACTCAGGAGGCTGACGCAGGAGAATCACTTGAACCTGGGAGACAGAGGTTGCAGTGAGCCAAGATTGCACCACTGCACTCCAGCCTGGGTGACAGAGTGAGACTCCGTCTAAAAAAAAAAAAAAACCTAAACCTGAAAACCGGTATCAAGTAATTGCATGCCAGAACAAAGTCCAACACTCTTTAAAGAAATAGAAGAAAATCCAGCACTTACCAAAGTAAAAATCATGTCTATTAGTTTCCTAGGGCTGTTGGAGCAAACTACCACAAACTTGGTGGCTTAAAACATAAGACATTTATTCACTCACAGTACTGGAAGCCAGAAGCCTGAAATCAGGTTAGTCAAGGAGAAAGCATAAAGAAAGTGGTGGGATCCAGATGCCACAATGCCTTATTAGACTGGCACAGAGAAGTTCCCAAATGATTATGGGCCCAGTTGAAGTAGTGCTGAAGGAAAAAGTGCTCATGCACGTGAATTTATTCAGTGCTTAGCTTGTCAAATGACTTGGAGGTATTACGAATATCAATTATTGGATTGCATTGTGGATAAAACTGCAAGGAACAAATATGCTGCTGAGTTCTGCTGGTTGGTGTTCCCTCAGTACACTGGTTTCATTGACCAGGGGTCATTGAGAATTCTTCAGAGACCACTACAATAATATTTAATCCCTTGAAAGATAATACAGAAAGGAATTCCGCTAATACCTTACAACAGCCTGGCAGACTCTGCCTGAATCAAGAAATGGTGTCTGGAAAGCACTGCTTTCCAGCAGTGCTGGAAAAGACTGAAAATCGTGTGTCAAAAAAACGAAACCTGCCAGTCCAGTGACACTGAGACCATGATTATGCTCAAGCTTTGAGAAAAAGAACTCTGTTTCAAATATGTGAACAGTGGTCAAAATTTGACCGCGTGGATTTTGTGAAACATCTCATTTTCCAGACCTGTCATTACCAAGATGGACATACTTGCTCGTGTCTTTAAACTTCTGTCACAGAAAGATTTCTTAATTACTCTGTCAGCTCAAGATTCGAGTCATATTGCTGAAGATATTCTGTCATGCCTACATGCCAAGCCACAGGTTGCAAGAGATGGTATGTTATAATAGACACTCATCAAAAGAATAGTCAAGAAAGATATTTCTATAGTGATGCCTGACTGAACAAGGAGAAAATAGACTGTTACTTCAGAACAAACCTCTGGATAGGACTGTGCCACCTAACTTCTTTATAGGACTTTAATTTGTTATGAAATATGGAGATGATAAAATCTAATTGGACATGGGGAAGTTATGATTTACTCAGAATCCACTGCCAAGTTAAAACAAGCAAAGAAGTTTACTACATACAATATGTTGATCAGAAGACAGTAGGTGATCTTCATATGAGAAGTTTAGAGCACATTGGATAAAAACGCTGAAATACAAGCAGATTCCCATGAGCCACATTGTTTTTGCCTTTCAGCGTGTTAAGGGAGTAATCCTAACTGAATGGTTAGATTCGGCTGCCGTCATGTTGACAGATGGTAGCATGTGAAACCACCCTGATTCCTCATTGCATAGCAATTCTGTACAGTCGTACCTTGAAGATATTGCCGGTTTAGTTCCAGACCACTGCAATAAGGTGAATATCACAGTGAAACAAGTGACACAAATTTGAGGGTTTCTCAGTACGTAAAAAACTATGTTTAAAATTATGTTTACTGTGGTCTATTATGTACTAGCACCATGTCTAAAAGAACAGTGTACATACGTTAATGAAAAAAATACTTGATTGCTAAAAAATGCCAATCATCATCTCAGCCTTCAGCAAGTCATCTTTTTACTGGAGGCAGATCTTGCCTCAGTGTTGATGGCAGCTGACTGATCAGAGTGGTGGTTGCTGAAGGTTGTGGTGACTGTGGCAATTTCTTAAAATAAGACAAAAATGAAATTTGCCACATCGATTGACTCTCCTTTCACAAAATATTTTTCTGTAGCATGCAGTGCTGTCTGATAGCATTTTACTCAAAGTAAAACTTTCAGTATTGCATTCAGTCCTCTCAAACCCTGCTGTTGCTTTATCAACTAAATTTATGTGATATTCTAAATCCTCTGTTATTTCAGCAAGATTCACAGCATCTTCACCAGGAGTAGATTCCATCTGAAGAAACCACTTTCTTTGTTCATCCATAAGAAACAATTCTTCATCCATTTGTTTTATCATGAGATTGCAGCAATTCAATCACATGTTCAGGCTCCACTTCTAATTCTAGTTTTCTTGCTGTTTCCACCGAATCTGCAGTTACTTCCTCCACTGAAGTCTTAAAGCCCTCAGAGTCATCCATGAGAGTCAGAATAAACTTCTTCCACACTCCTATTATGTTGACAATTGGATGTCCTCCCATGAATCACAAATGTTTTTAATGTCATCTAGAATAGTGCATCCTTTCCAGAAGGTTTTCAACTTATTTGCTCATATTCATCAGAGGAATCACTATCTATGTCCAGCTATGGACTTAAGAAATATATTTCTTAAATGACAAAACTTGAAAGTCAAAACTACTCCTTGATCCATGGGCTGCACAATGCATGTTGTGGTAGCTGGCATTAAAACAACAGTTATTTCTCTGTGCATCTCCATCAGAGCTCTTTGGTAGACCAGTGAGAATATTTTGAAAGGAATCTTTTTTTCTGAGCAGAAGGTCACAAAACAGTAGGACTTAAAATATTCAGTAAACCATGCTGTTGATGGATGGGCTATCATCTAGATTTGTTCTTCCATTTATAGAGGAGAGACAGAGTAGATTTAACATAATTCTTAAGGGCTCTAGGATTTTTGAAATGGCAATTGAACACTGGCTTCAATTTGAAGTCACCAGCTGTTACTAGTTCCTAACAGGAGAGTCAGCCTGTTCTTTGAAGCTTTTAAGCCAGTCATTGACTTCTCCTCTCTAGCTATGAAAATCCTAGACGGCATCTTCTTCCAATATAAGTCTGTTTAATCTCCACTGAGAAAATCTGTTCTTTAGTATAGCCACCTTCATTAGTGATCTTAGCTAGATATGGATAACTTGCTGCAGCTTGTACCTCAGCGCTTGCAGCTTCACCTTGCACTTTTATGTTATGGAGATAGCTTCTTTCTTCACACTTCATGAAGCAACCTCTGCTAGCTTCCAACTTTTCTTCTGCAGCTTCCTCACCTCTCTCAGCCTTCATAGAATTGAAGAGAGTTAAGGCTTTGCTCTGGATTGGCCTTTGGCTTAAGAGAATGTTGTGGCTAGTTTGATCTTCTATCCAGACCATTAAAACTTCCATATCAGAAACGAAGCTGTTTTGCTTTCTTATCATTCATGTGTTCACTGGAGTAGCACTTTTAATTTCCTTCAAAAACTTTTCCTTTGTATTCGTAACTTGACTGTTTGGCACAAAAGGCCAAGTTTTGCCTCTATCAGCTTTCTACATCCCTTCCTCACTAAACTTAATCATTTCTAGTTTTTTATTTAAAATGAAGGACTTGCAACTCTGTTTTGGTTTGAACACTTAGGGGCCATTATAGAATTACTAATTGGCCTAATTTCAATACCGTTATATCTCAGGAAATAAGAAGCCCAAGGAGAAGGGGAGAGAGACCTGGTGGTAGGGGGTAAGAGGGTGTAGGTTGGTTGGTGAAGCAATCAAAGCATATACAACATTTATCAATTAAGTTATTGTTTTCTATGGCTATGGTTTGTGGCACCGCAAAACAATTACATTGCTAACATCAGAGACCGCCTATCATAGATCACCATAACAGATATAATAATAATGGAAACATTTGAACTATCATAAGAATTACCAGAATATGACACACAGACACAAGCACATGCTGTTGGGGAAAAAAAATGACCTTGATAGATTTGCTTAATGCAGGGTTGCCACAAACCTTCAGTTGGCAAAAAAAAAAAAAAAAAAAAATTGCAGTATCTGCATGTTTGGGAAAAACTTTGAAACCATGTTTCCACTGTGCTCTCACACCGCTTTTAACACAGAAGACTTCCATGACCAGCTAGAGGTACTCCAATCCAATTCTAGTACCCTCTACTTGAAGATAGCGTCAGATCCCACAGGCTGAGGGCTCAGTCCCCAAGACTGCCCCCAACCCCAGGCACCATTCACAAGTCCAGGCTTCCAGAACTTTTGACCAACTGGCTTCAAGTGGGGATTCCCACAACCTCCTCTTCCAGTTCACTTAATTTGCTGGAGTAACTCTTGGAACTCAGGGAAACACTTACTTACATTTACTGGTTTATTACAAGGCATATTACAAAGGAAACAGATGAAGAGATACGTTGAGCGACGTATGGGGGAAGAAGGGGAAGCCTCTATGACCTCCCTGGGCGCCACCCTCCTGGAACCTCCGTTTGTTCAGCTATCTGGAAGCTCTCCTAACCCAGTCCTCTTAGGTGTTTGTTTGTTTGTTTGTTTTAATTTATTTTTTATTATTATTATACTTTAAGTTCTAGGGTACATGTGCATAACGTGCAGGTTTGTTACATATGTATACTTGTGCCATGTTGCTGTGCTGCACCCATCAACTCGTCAGCACCCATCAACTCGTCATTTACATCAGGTATAACTCCCAATGCAATCCCTCTCCCCTCCCCCCTCCCCATGATAGGCCCCGGTGTGTGATGTTCCCCTTCCCGAGTCCAAGTGATCTCATTGTTCAGTTCCCACCTATGAGTGAGAACATGCGGTGTTTGGTTTTCTGTTCTTGTGATAGTTTGCTAAGAATGATGGTTTCCAGCTGCATCCATGTCCCTACAAAGGACACAAACTCATCCTTTTTTATGGCTGCATAGTATTCCGTGGTGTATATGTGCCACATTTTCTTAATCCAGTCTGTCACTGATGGACATTTGGGTTGATTCCAAGTCTTTGCTATTGTGAATAGTACCACAATAAACATACCTGTGCATGTGTCTTTATAGCAGCAGACTTACACTCTTTCAAGACTAAACCAGGAAGAAGTTGAATCCCTGAATAGACCAATAGCAGGCTCTGAGATTGAGGCAATAATTAATAGCCTACCAACGAAAAAAAGTCCAGGACCAGATGGATTCACAGCTGAATTCTACCAGAGGTACAAGGAGGAGCTGGTACCATTCCTTCTGAAACTATTCCAATCAATAGAAAAAGAGGGAATCCTCCCTAACTCATTTTATGACACCAACATCATCCTGATACCAAAGCCTGGCAGAGACAAAACAAAAAAAGAGAATTTTAGACCAATATCCCTGATGAACATCGATGCAAAAATCCTCAATAAAATACTGGCAAACCAGATTCAGCAGCACCTCTTTGGTTTTTTATGGAAGCTCCGTGACATCAGCATTCCTTCCTCTAGGGTAGAGGGCGGAAGGACCCTCTGACTGTTCATAAGACCTACAGTTAGAAAGGTAGGGGGTGGTGATTAGAGCCCTACCTTGGGGCAGGTAAATGGAGGGCAGGAGGAGGTCAGAGATACTCTGTTTTCTGAGGCCTGCCCCTAAGGCCTAACATACCCACCATTAAACCAAAAAACTGTAACAAGGGATATGGGAGTTATGAACCAGGACCTGGAAACAGAAACATAATACATATTATAACACCACACTGTGAAATACGATAAAATGAGGTCTGCCTGTACTTAAATGTCAACAATGGTATTATGATGACATGCTCCAATTTCTTTGCTTTAGAGAATGTAGCATCACCAGTCATCACCCTCCCAGGGATGCTGGTTGTAGAGTTTTATGATAAAGACATTGCTTCATCCGGAGATGACAGCTTAATAGTGTGGAACACGGTTCTGTAAGTTGCTGAGGACCTGAAATGGATACAAGTGAGGCATTACCCATTTGTAGTTTTAGGCTGGGGTGGTAGTAAGTGGTTCATCTGATACCATCAGGTTTAAAAGTGTACTAGCCTGCTAGGGCTGGCCTAACAAAATACCACAGACTGGGTGGTTTTACAGAAATTTATTTTCTCAATGTGGTATGTGTATGTATGTGGACTGCTACTCATCCATTTTAAAAAGTATGAAATAATATATTTTGCAGCAACTTGTATGGAACTGGGACCATTATCCTAAGTGAGGTAACTCAGGAACAAAACCAAATACTACATGTTCTCACTTAAAAGTAGGAGCTAAGCTACACAAAGGCATACAGAGAGGTATAATGAACACTGGGGAGTCAGAAAAGTAGAAGGAGGGTGGGAGAGGGATGAAGAATGAAAAATTACCTGTCGGGGGCTGGGCACAGTGGTTCACGTCTGTAATCCCAGCACTTTGGGAGACCAAGGCAGGCGGATCACCTGACGTCAGGAGTTTGAGACCAGTCTGGCCAACGTGGTGAAACCCCATCTCTACTACAAATACAGAAATTAGCCGGGCATGGTGGCGGGCACCTGTAATCCCAGCTACTCAGGAGGCCAAGGCAGGAGAATAGCTTGAACCCTGGAGGCGGAGGTTGCAGTGAGCCGAAATGGCGCCACTGCACTCCAGCCTGGGCAAGAGAGCAAGACTTTGTCTCAACAACAACAACAAAAAATTACCTGTGGGGTACAGTGTATACTATTTACATGACAGGTACACTGAAAGCCCAGACTTCACCACTGTACAGTTCATCCATGTAACCAGAAAACACTTGTACCCCTGAAGCTATTGAAATAATTTTTTTAAAAAATAAGAAGAAATTAATTTTCTCACAATTCTGGAGGCTAGAGGACCAAGATCAAAGTGCTAGCACAGTCAGTTTCTCCTACTGCCTCTCCTGTTGTCTTGCAGATGGCCACTTTCTCACTGTATCTTCCTTTCATAAAAATGCCAGTTCTGTTAATCCAGGCCCCACCCCTATGATTTCATTTAACCTGAATTACCTCCATAAAGGCCGTGTCTCCAAATACATTCACACTGGAGGCTAGGGCTTCAGCCTGTGAATTTTGAGTGACACAGTTCAGTCCATAACAGTCACAGAGTGCAAAACATGTTTACAGGTACTAGTGGGCCATGCAAAATTAATGTGTGTATTTGGTTCTGTAAGAAGAGAAGAATCAGTGGGTACTATAATAGAAAAGGAGTGTAGGCGGTGGCGGTGGCTCAGCCTGTATAATCCAAGCACTGGGAGGCAGTGGGGTGGATCACGAGGTCAGAGGAGATGTTCGAGACCATCTATTTAACATGAGTGAAACCAGTCTCTACTAAAATACAAAAACTAGCGGTGGTGGCTGACGGCTGTAGTCCCAGCTACTGGGAGGCTGAGGCAGGAAAGAATGGCGTGAACCTGGGAGGGAGCTTGCAGTGAGCGAGATCAGCGCCACTGCACTCCAGCCTACAGGTGACCTGGCCTTGAGACTCCGTCTCAAAAAAAAAAAAAAAGAAAAGGTGTAATGTCGACTCTCATAGGCTTTTTGGACCCCTGTGCCTCGAAGGGATTCTTTTATCAAGACACCCCTGTGTGTAAAATTCAGGAAAATTTTTCAGACTTCACTTGATAAGCTTCAGATTTTCCAAGGTTCACACAGTGACACAGCATGATGCAGGATTTCCTAAGTGATTCTGTTGCCTAAGCTGAATCTCACCTGTTCTCCTTCCCAGCAGCCACCTAGGGCTCCAGACAAATAAGCATACGTTCACCTCATATTTGCATGAGACTCATTAAAGTTGTGGTGTTTCAGTGTACCACAGCCAGGATAAGGAACAACAGGAATGAACCATCATAGAGTTTCTTGGAACTAGGGGAAAAGAAAGAAAGAAGGAAAGGAAGGAGAGAGATTGAGACTGAGTTTAAGTCTTGATTCTATCACTTACTAGTTTACTTGACTTTAGGGAAGTTCCTAAATTTCTCTTTTATAAAATGGAAATAAGGATACCTGGCCTCACCAAGTTGTCATAAGGATTAAGCAGAATAACACCTAAACAACTAGCATGGTATCTAGAACATGATAAGCACTCAGTACATTTTAATTAGCTTTCTTCTTCTATGATAGTACCAGGTGAGAGAGTGAAAGAGAAATTTGGAGAACAAAGAAAAAAGTTAAAAGTTCCACTTTTATATAAGCGAGTTAACATCAATATACTAAAGTTATAACTTAAACCTTAAATAATACCCTGCATCACATGTTGTAAATTAGATACTATGCTAAGCTGTACAATAGGCATTGCATTTGAGCCATTTGAATTAAATTATCATTACTGCTCTTATATGGTGACAGCGGTTAAGTCCAAACTCATTTGTTAGAATTGCCTGGTTGATGTGTTAATAAATATTGTTAAATTGATTAGAAGGTACCAGAAACAGCTATGTGAACTGTAATGGAATCCTCTGGTTAAAACCCTTCTGTGCCTTTCCATTGGCCATATTATTGAGTCTGAACTTTTTCAACACGCATGATCTGAGCCCTACTTACTCCATTAGCCTCAGCTTCTCGTACCCTTCTCTCTCAGCTCTCACATCTAATGCCGGGTTCCACCACACTGGATTCTTAAGTGTCTCTTCCCTGGACTCACACGTGCTGTGCACACTGAGACATGATACATATATATGTAATTTTCCATTACATATGTAGTTGTATAAGCTCTACATTTTCAGATACTGTTTAAGTAGAGGGGAAAACAGCATAAATGTATTATTTAGTATAGATGTTGTTATGTCCTGCTTTATATACAGTATATCAGATCTAAATCTAAAATGAATTGAGATCTTCCTCCTTTTAACTACTATAAGAGATTTTCTTTTCTTTTTTCTTTTTTTTTTTTTTTAGAGACAAGGTCTTTCTGCGTCACCCAGGCACCCAGGCACCTAGGCTGAAGTGTAGTGGTGCAGTCATAGCTCACTGCAGCCTCCAAACCCTGGGGCTCAAGTGATCCTCCCACCTCAGCCTCCTCAGTGGCTAGGACTGCAGGCACACACTACCACACCCAACTAATTTTTTTTAATTTTTTTGTATAGAGATGAAGGTCTGGCTTTGTTGCTCAGGTTGATCTCGAATTCTTGGCTTCGAGCAGTCCTCCTGCCTCGGCCTCCCAAAGTGCTGAGATTACAGGCATGAGCCGTCATGCCCAGCCAAGGATTTTTAAATTCCTGTGCAGCCACTGCCATATCATTTTGACTTGGGTTTTCAAAAGAAAAGGAAATCAAATATGATTACCATAACACAAAGAAGAGGATTCTCATAAAAAGGCTTTTCCTCTTAAATTCGTATCAAGTAAAAATAACTTATAAGGATACTTTTTAAAGATAGAAGGTTTAATTTGTTGATGTAAAACATAAAAAATTATGTGTATGTAGAGAAATTTATCTCAAAAAGAGACATTAACAGTAAACCAAGCGATGCAATCAGATTGTTCCACTGAGTTTTTCCTTTTTGTAAAACTGTAGACCTTCTGAAGAATTTTTTTTCAGATGCATCTGCTTAGCACAGAGAATGAGACTTAAAGGTAGTATAAAACAATTCTAAAAAAGTAAATGGTATGCGAACTTTTTTTTATTTGCTTCACAAGTAATTTACTTAAAAAAATTAACATCTGCTATTTTGAAGCTAATCTTAGTGTATTGAATGCTCATAACCATTTCTCAATCCCACAGTCTTTTATCTTGCTTCTCCTGCTGTGTTCCCACCACCCCTCATCCCATTAGCAAACCTTGAGACAGCCTCACACTTACCAAAGTACTGCTTTGGTTTCAGCTGCTCTTCTGCAAGAGGAAGTGAATGTTGGGGGTTTTCTCTGTGGTACAGTTGTGATAAAGCTGTGGTGGTCTTATCTCTCTCTTAGGTAGTGGCTCTTTATGACTACACAGCGAATCGATCAGATGAACTAACCATCCATCGCGGAGACATTATCCGAGTGTTTTTCAAAGATAATGAAGACTGGTGGTATGGCAGCATAGGAAAGGGACAGGAAGGTTATTTTCCAGCTAATCATGTGGCTAGTGAAAGTAAGTTTTATGCTCCCTTCCTGGTTTACTAGTATGGTATAACTGATAGTCCAAGATTTTATCATTTTCTAGTCTTTAATTTACTGTCTTTGTAACCTTTGCATATGTTTACCAATGGATATTGCTTTTCATTCTCATGATGTAAAAAAATAAAAAGAGGAGGCACTAGTACGTTAGAAAGCTGCTACATTCTGAGATTGGAATGTTTGTTTCATGGACTTCTTATCCCAGGGGACCCTGCCCCTCTAGCTACCAGCTTTCTTATTCAACTCGTTTGACCCTGCACCTGCCTCGTGCACAGTTCTGTCAGTTCTTCTCTTGCCACAGTGACTTCTCAGCTGACTGGCATCTTAAGAGCCTCTAGTTCCCCAACTGCAGTTCTTTTACTTTGTATACCTCAGTCCTAGCTGGTTACCTGTGAAAACAAAACTACAATAAGTTGTTTCATTCTCAAGTAAATTTAGCCCTCATTTATGGGGGAAAAAAAAATGAGCCAGAGCTGAAAATATGTAAGCACAAAGTTGATAAATGACAATTATTTAAAAGCTATATGCACATGTTGACAAAGCCTAGAACTTACCATGTGATGTGACAAGACTGTATGAACCTATCTTGTATTTTAATTTCTACTTTGTGTTTTAATAATGGTTTTTGTTCAATAAATAACAGCTTAAAAATGAAAAAAAAAAAGAACTAGGAAAGAAAATCTAAATATGGGTTTCTGAAAGCTGTAGATTCACCAGTAGGCCTTGAGAGGTGAAAACAGAACTAACGCAGAGAGCCTGAAAACAGAAAATAATAATAACTTTAAAACTATCATTAAAGAGAAGAAGTACAGTAGTGCTTCTTCAGAAGAATACATCCTATCCACAATTAACTTGATAGCATGCTAGGAAAAGCACAACACTCAGGGGTCAGGAAAACTGACTTCTAACCTCAGCTCAACATCTTACACTCATATGCCCCAGTTACCTTCTGTAAAATGAAGGAATTAAATGATATCGTGTGTAAGCTTTTCTTCTGTAAGCACAAAAATTCTGGTTCTGATTCAAAATGCAGTATAGGCAGGCCAGGCACTGTGGCTCATGCCTGTAATCCCAGCACTTTGGGAGGCTGAGGCAGGCAGATCACTTGAGGTCGGGAGTTCGAGACCAGCCTGGCCAACATGGCAAAACCTTGTCCCTACTAACAATACCAAAATTTAGCCAGGCGTGGTGGCAGGCACCTGTAATCCCAGCTACTTGGGAGGCTGAGGCAGGAGAATCACTTGAACCTGGGAGGCAGAGGTTGCAGTGAGCCAAGATCGTGCCACTGCACTCCAGCCTAGCAAGAGAGCAAAACTCTGTCTCAAAAAAAAAAAAAAATTGTAGTATAGGCAGCCTTGAAATTGAGAACAATCTGTGTTTTGAATATTTAAGTCTTTTGTTTCTGTAAAGAAATAATTATTATAAATAATAGTTGGTTTTCAGGCTAGTCCATGAAACTGTTTAACCCAAAACTACGACTAAACAAAAATATTATTGATTATAACTTAAGTTTTCAATTTTGACAGCCAAAGAGATGTAGGAATGGAAGAAGAATTTCCTTCGTGATTACCAGATGCTGGGCTAAGCCTAGATAAAATTGTCTATCTTTGGCACCTTCCCACGACCTTGTCTGCAGCCAGGTCCTTCCCGTTGCTCCCCTCCCCAGTCTCTCAAGTGCCCTAAGTCTCATTGCAGCTCCCTTCTTCAGCTTATCTGCCACAGTCAGCAGACCCCTCCCCTAAAAAGTGCTATGTGTCTCAAAAATTGTACCGCTTCTCATTCTCATAACAAAATTCTTAATTTCTTCTGTGCAACTGTTTCAGTTACCTTCTTGTAAGTAGTAAATGACATATAACTGGTTTTTTTTTTTTTTTTTTTTTTTTTTTTGAGACGGGGCCTCACTTTGTCACCCAGGCTAGAGTGCAGTGATGCAGTCATGGCTCACTGCAGTCTTGACCTCCCAGGCTCAATCAGTCCTCCCAGCTCAGCCTCCTGAGTAGCTGGAACTACAGGCGCATGCTCCCATGCCCAGCTAATTTTGACATACAACTCTTAAACTCTGTTAGAGGTATATTTTTGTGTTTAGAAGAGGTTGTGTAATGGAAAAAACATAAGGCCGTATGAAAGGAAGAAATTTTAGGACAGGTTAATTCCCATGTAGGCATAAGACAGTGTATAAGTTCCATAAGTTCAGTACTTTTAACTTCCAGATCATCTAAAATAGCCAAGTTCCTTCTTCCCATCGTTGGCTCTCCCACAGGGTCAACAGCTGAGGTTAAACAGGGGTAGCTTCTGTTTAAATCAAGCTTTTTAAATCAACAGCTGCCAGCACAATCGTGGTCACTCTGGAGTATGCCTCATTTTAATGAAATATTAGAATCCATTATTATTTTCGTATACAAGTGGAAATATTTTTTAAATTTTCTCACTTGTGTGTCTCTAGGCAGGGTGGAATTAAGTGCTTTAACTTGAGAATCTAGTTTACAAAAATAACCTCTTAGGCTTGCAGATCTTGAGAAGATATAGATGTTTGAGCTACAGTGAAATGAAAAGCTAATAAGGCCAGATGCAGTGGCTCATGCCTGTAATCCCAACACTTCAGGAGGCTGAAAAGGGAGGATCACTTGAGGCCAAGTGTTTGAGACCAGCCTGGGCAATATAACAAGACTCATCTCCACAAAAAATAAATTCATTTTAAAAGCTAATAAAATTTGTTCTTCTTCCATAATGATCAAAGCCAGACCTCTGAGGCATATTGCAGTGATGAGTTGATGGCTACATAAAGAAATTAATTATTTGTCTCAATAATGACCATCCTTCAACTGCCATAATTCTTTATTGTATCCCAGAATAATTTATGTTTTCTTTTGGCATCAGTCACTGCTGCTTTAAAAAGCCTCGTATAGACTAGAACAAACAGAAAAAAAAAAAAAAACTTAGAAAATCTGAGACTGTAATGATTGAATTCTCACACTTCATTAGGGGTTATTTCCCTTTCCCTTTTATCCTTTTTTTACCTGAATTTAACAAAAAACTCAATTGCCCAGTTTTAACATTAGAGAAAAAAATGACTGTCAGTAGCATATTCTAGTCTAAAAATAGTAGGAAGAATTGTCCTTGATCTTTATCTGAAGCCAACTATGCAAAGTAAATGATCTAAAGGAGTGTATGAGCAGAATCTCCACCCACTGTTCAATTGAGAGCCTGTCCTCTAAGAGAACAACACAATAAAAGAAGTTCATACTCCCACTATTATAAAGAACTTATTCTCTTTGTATCTTAAGGCACTGGAAAGAACAACATGATCAGCTTCCCCCATCGCATCTAACACCCTTAAAATATGAGATAAAGAAACCCAATAATAAAACCACTCCACATACGAAGACAATTAGTATATCTCATAATTTTAGTTGTACAATTTTGATCAAGTATATTTCAGTAATTTCTTTCAATTCAGAGATGTTCTTAACCAAAATATATTTTTGTTTTAACCCTTCAAAATTTGCACATAGCTCTTTAACTTCAATACCCTATGTAGCTTCAATAGATTACATGGAATATTGAATTATAAGAATCTTAAATTCAACACTGTATATAGATTCAACATCATATAGAGTCCTAACTCCATGCTTATTGATTTCATATCATCTTCCCAAATTATCCTTTCCTTTTTTTTGAGACAGAGTCTCTGCCTGTCTCCCAGCCTGGAGTGCAGTGGTGCTATCTTGACTCACTGCAACCTCCACCTCCCAGGTTCAAGCAGTTCCCATGCCTCAGCCTCCCAAAGCTGGGACTACAGGTGCACGCCACCATGCCCTGCTAATTTTTATATTTTTGGGTAGGGACGGGGTTTCGCCATGTTGGCCAGCCTGGCCTCAAACTGTTGGCCTCAAGTGATCCGCCCGCCTCGGCCTCCCAAAGTGCTGGCATGAGCCACTGTGCCCTGCCCCCAAATTATTTTTTCTGCATACCTCTGACTGGTAAAATCCTACCTAGTCTTCAGAGTCTGATACACCTACCACTTCTTCCATTAAGCGTTTTCCATCCCCACATCAGAGTTTGTCTTTGTAATTATTTCACTTTCAAATAATGTCACATTTATTTTATAGTTACTTGTAAAGATGTCTTTCTCTGACCAGATTGTAAGCTCCTTGCTAGTGGAGACCATCTTTTGATGATCTCCATATATTCTCCAGCAGTTCCTAGCAGATATCCTGGCATTTAGCAGGTTCCTGGTAAATGTGTATTGAGATAAAATAAGCATCTGTCTGACCACATAATAAGTGAAAATGACACCTTCTAACTTTCTGAAATCCAGATGATTAAAATTTTCCAATCATAGTTCTTTTGATAACTAATGAGTAAAACTGCAAATTGCCATAACAAGTAAGTTTTAGGTATCTTATTGGTACACCAAGGAATTGAATATTTCTTTAATTTCGTATTTGCCCCTACCATCAATTGTTTTTCCCCCATGAAGCAGTGCTCCTCAGTTTGATTGCATGAATTCCTTTCTCCAATTTCAGCACTGTATCAAGAACTGCCTCCTGAGATAAAAGAGCGATCCCCGCCTTTAAGCCCTGAGGAAAAAACTAAAATAGAAAAGTCTCCAGCTCCTCAGAAGGTAAATGTTTTTAAGAATATGTGTTTGCATGTGTATTTTGATTTTCACTCTCTCTGGATAAAATATTACTTTATTTTTTATGCTTGTTATCCTTCATTGTTCACATTATTTTTTATGTCTTGGTACCTACATCATTATGAAATACGTAAGGCAAATATTATAGCCATTTTCCAGATAAGGAAACTGAGGAGGCTCAGAGAGGTTAAAGTAGACTCCGGGTCACGGCCTAAGTGATGGTACAAGGACCCAAAGTGGAACTTGTGGCTTTAGGTGCTATTTCTACTCTGCACTTATTTCTTTAACTATGGTACGGACAGTGTCATCAGCCCCACCTGGGAGGTAAACATTTATGCTGGAGATCACTGGAGTTCACAAAACTAAGATGTTCTATCTTTCTGGAGCATTCCTTTTACTTGGAAGTAATTTTAAATGTTTTTATGTTAAAATGAATGTGGATGTATTATCAGCCACAGCAGCCAGAGAACTGTCGTGTGTTTCCGTCTGTGTCATCAGGCCCTTCGGGGATGTTAATCAGTATTCTTCTGAGGTTAGCAGTGCTTTGGCCGGAATGTTTAATAAGCGCTGTACTGTCATGTGTACTGCTTACTAAACTTTTATTATACCACATTAGCTCTTCCCTTAGACTGAGTAACCTCACTGCTTCTTGATTCCATGAACCAACATAGGTTTTTTTTACAAATACATTTCATGTACATATCATTGCAATGTCAAAATAAATTTTTTTGACAGTTGAACCTGACATGTATCATTCAGTCATTCAGCATGTATTTATTGAATGCCTTCGTCCATGCACTCTATTAATCCCCACTGAAACAGGAGTTTCAGGAGTAGGCAAGGCACTTGCCCTTAAGTTGCTTACAGGCTGGCGTACACACCTGCAAGCAAGTCCAGTAGACTCTGGTAGAAACTGTAATGAAGATATATACACAGTATATTGGGAACACATACGAAGAAACCCTCTTAAATATACCCTGGGGGAGTCCATGTAGAGTTCCTAAGGAGGAAATACTTGACCTGAGGCATCTAGGATGCACAAATATGTGTTAAGTCAGTGAAGTTAGAAAAAACTTTCCAGCAGAGGGAATAACACAAGTAAGTTATGGTATCTATGATTATGTCTGGGCATGAGTTCTAATAGAGAGAAGGACAGGAGAAATGCAGGAACCAGGCCACAGAAGAGCGTAGCATACTCTGCTAAAACACTTAGATTTTATACTCCAGACGAAGGGGATCCCCTGAAGGAGGTAATTCAGGGAATGACATGAACAGATTTGCGTGTTAGAAAGGTCATTCTAGTGCAGCAGAATAGTTGCTGAATTTGAGGTAGCTAAGGACCTAGCACAAGGAAATTCGGAATGCATGGAAATAAAATATGAAAACCTGAACTAGTGGGGATAGAGGGCAGGGGACATAAGCTGTAATTGACAGGATTTTATGATTGATTGGATTTTATTAGTGAGGTTGGAATCTAGGATTTTGCTAAGCGTCTTGACTTATACAACTGAATAAACAGTGGTGCAACAGAAGTAATGAAATAAATAAGAAAGATTTGGGAAGACAGGGGCAAGAAATCACCATTCCTTGCAGAGTAAGAGATGACAAGCTCGGTTTTAGATATCTCAATTTGTTAGTAGTATCTGTAGTGCTCCCAGAGAGAAATATTCACTGGGAGCCAGTAATGCAGGATTGGAATTTGAGAGAATGTAGAGCTTCAAAATCAAATGAGAATTAGTGTGTTAGTTCTGTTATATCAGTAAATGGAAGCTTGTAATGAAGGCAGAGCCCAGAAAGTATGTCATAGAGTTATAAGAGGAGAAGGCCAAGGACAGAACCCAGTTAAGCATTAGTATTAAGGGACAGTTAAAAGAAGAGATGATTGAGAAAGAATAAAGGAAAAAAAGAAAAAATAATAAACATTTTAAAAAGTGCCCTGGAAGCCAGAAGAGGTAGAGAGGTTCAAGAAGAGTCTAGCTGGAAACAGCCAAGCAGTTAGGTTGTCGAAGCATTTGGTCATCCAGAGGACCCTGGTAGCTTTGCACCGGTATCAGTAGAGTGGCAAGGATTGAAGAGCAGAGTAAAGGTGGAATGAGGCCCCAGCATGTGAACGCTCATGGAAGCCCTTCTCAGAGCTTCACTTTGAAGAATAAAAAAAGATTCCGCAGTGGCTAAAGGGAGGCCTGGTGTCCATGAATTATTTTTTAAATAATGGACAGATGTAAAATTATATATTAAGGAGACAAAGCCAATAGACAGGTTCAGGTTGAAGATAGATAAAGAAAGGACACCAAGGACACAGTGGATCTTGGAGAAAGCAGAAAATACTTTATTGGAAAGACAGATTGACAGATTAGTCTTGCTCCAAGCAGAGGGTTCTCAACTGAGAGTGATTGTGCCTTCCAGGAGTCATTTGGCAATAGTTGGAGATGTTTTTTGTTTTCTCAACTGCAAGGTGGGGGATAATACTGGCATCTGGTGGGTAGAGGTCATGGATGTTGCTCAGTATCCTAGAATGCAGAGAACAGCTCCCCCAACAAAGAATTCTCTGGCCAAAAATGTCAGCAGTATGGAGCTTAGAGCAGTGCCCCTCTAACACAGATAAATGTGGATGGGGATGCAGATCAGTTAATAAAGGGTTGAAGTCTAGAAACTAAAGATATTTTTATGTTCTCCAAAACGAAAAGCAAGGTTTACTTCTAATGCGAGGGGCAAAAGGAGTGAGATAGGAGCACAAGAAGTATAATAACCATTGGAGTAAGGAAAATAGGGGCTCATTTAGGATATATGAAAAGATTCCTTAGTAGTTCTGGGAGCTGCTGTTTGGATACCATAAAAATGGAAGTGGCATAAATCTGTACAGTTGGATTTTTTTTCTTCAGTAGTCTCTTCTCAGCATCTAAGGCATAGCAGTAGAGGAGGCAGATTTGGTTTAATATATAACTGGAGTTGTGAATGTGAAAGGAACACAAGAGGTTAAAGTTACCAGAGTGACGCACCATAGAGGATTATCCAATTGGAAAGGATGTAGAATCAGAAGACTGGCAGAGTTAGAAAGCAGGTTCTCCTCTACAAGGTTGCAGCAAGCTACCGGAGCCCAGGTAGAGGCATAGTGTCACACGGAAAAGGAGTCAGCAAGCTGGAACTATAGTGTTCAAGGCCATAAATTCTTGCTTATTTAGTGTCTCAGATGTCATGCAGCTCAGGTTATGATAAATTCATAGAATATGTCTAAAAGCTGAAGTGAAATTGAGGAACATGTTGTTAGAGTTGAACCAGTCAAGGAACTAGGACTCAGAGTGTTGGACAGGTTGTACTCTTGAACATTAAGATTCCAGGATCATAGCAAGAGTTAGGATGAAGAGGAAGCCGATGAACAAAGAGCTAACATCCTCAATTCTTAGGTTAGAACAAAGGTCTCAACTTCGGCTTCACATTGAAATCACCAAACAAGTTAAAAAACTAGATATGGATTACAATCTCTACCCCTTCAAATACATTTAATTGGTGAAATAGGACCTTGGCAAGGGCAGATTTCAAAAGCTTTCCAGGTAATTTTAATGTGCAGCCAACATTGGCAGCCATTGTGTTAGAGTGACCACAAGGTCTGCAGATCGCAGATGCAAAGATAAGCAGAGGATGTAATAGCCAGGTGTCAGAGCACCCAAGGAAAAGTGCTTTGGCATTACAATACCCTAAAATCAGCAGTAGGGAGCTAAGAGGAGGTCATTGTTAACTCCTGGCTCTCATGGTTCATGAGAGAACCATGAACTATGTGAAAATGGGCATGTGAGAATGAATAGCCTGTGCTGTAAGAAACTGAAAGAAAAATGGTTTCTTGGTAAAACATCAGTTTCAAATAAGCATGCATATATGGTGATGGTTGCCTACAACAATGTAAGGACTGTAAGGGATACAGTCAAAAGGATTGGCAGAAATTTGATAATGGGCAAATATTGCATGTGTAATATTACCCATTGTCTGTAATTCAGCACCAGATTTAGGAATTTAGGAAAATGCTTGTCTTAGTTGCGTATAACAATATAGACTCTATATTGCTATACAAATGTAGACTGGGTGGCTTAAATAACAACATTTTTTTCTCACAGTTCTGGAAGCTGGGAAGTTCATGATCAATGTGCTGACAGATCCAGGGTCTGGTCAAAGTCTCCTCCCTGGTTTGCAACCTCACTTATCCTCACTGGGCAGAGAGCAGAGAGAGGAAGCAAGCGTTTTTGTGTGTCTCATTAGAAAAGCACCAATACCATTTATGAGGGCTCTGCCCTCATGACCTAATTACCCCCCAAATACCTTCTAATAACCATCTCATTGAGAGTTAGGATTTTAACACGTGAACATGAGGCCCATAACATAAACATGAGGTTAACACAAACCTGAGGTCTAAATTTAAAACATAAAAACCTTTAATGCAGTGGAAGCATTTATAACATTGGTATAAAGGGTTGCTGTGGCAGCTAACAATATGTTTAGTCTATATTAAAAACTGTGTGATGCTATGAAAGATACAGCCTTTACTTTTTGTGATTTTCTCATGTCCCTGACTCTGCAACATGCTAACCTTTGAAACTGAGGTGACCTGACCCCCGCTCCTCTTGGTATGTTTCTGTCTATTATCCTTGAGTTAACGTTGACTCTGCCAGAGGAAATATAAAGAACTCTGTTAGTGTCTTACCTGTGAAGTTGGTATTGCCCCTTCATCTTCCTGATGTGCCTATGTTCTTATGGATAGGGACCTCCTACTTGCTTCCAAAATTTCCCAGTTCTCACTGCCTGTGCCACTCCTCTACTTAGGTGGACTCACTGCATCATAGTCTTAGACAGTAGTTGATTTTTTAAATTTCCTATGACTTTTGCCCCTCACAGACTGATCTCCATGCTTCAAACATGCCTTCATACTCATATTGCAGCAGAACAGTTCTTCAGATACCATCATAACCCTTGAGGTCTACTTCAGGCTAATCCCACTGATGGCCAAACCTTAATTCTAATAGATTTAAGGAATTTACAGTCATGTAAAGGAGTTAGAGAGGGTAAAACTCCATTTGGGCCAGGTACTAGGAATGTTCTCATGGAGGGTATGAAACTCAAATTAGGCTTTAAAGCTTAAGATGCATGGATTTCTTTTGTTGAAGAATTTGATCTTCTGTATCTGAATCCACGTGTTAGAATAGAATCCTGCATATATTTTTTCCTCTTAGGAATGTGCTATGTGTGTAAGACAGTATTTTACTTCCCAGTGAGAGAAAGTATAACAAATGATCTATGTTTGTGTAAAAAGAAACCCCTAAGAAATATAATGTTGCCTTGAGTAATTAAAATGATTTGGGTGCACTCTGAGTCATGGAACTAACAGCCAACTTTTGAGAAATGTGTAACTGAGCTTCTTAGCACCTGGCTAGTTACATTTCTTAAATTTAGCTCCTTTATTAAAATATATATGGTTTGATTTTATCAAGACCTTACCTTATAAACCTCCCACAGAGTCTGTCAGATATTTAATTTCATGTGCAAGTCTTATTTTTATTATCACATATAAGATATGTTTGGTTTTTTTTTTAAGAAAGAACATGAAAAGTAGTCTCTGATAAAGTGAGTAAAATTGTGGGGCATCTAAGTTCATAGAATTACAAAACTAGTGACATGGAAAGGACCTCAGAGATCATCCTTGGTGATTCTAATCAACTCCTTCATTCTACAGGAAATTGAGATCCAGGAAACTCGAAGTTTGTTTAAAATGATGCTGCTAATTAGGAGCATGGCCTCCATATTCTCAGGCCAGTGCCCATTTTCCTCCACCATCTAGTTAGCAACACACATACACAGTTGGTACCTCCACAGTTAGCCAGGTTTTGTATCATACTGGTTTTTTACATCCCTGATTTTTTGGTTTGTTTGTTTTTGTTTTCTTTGTTTGTTTGTTTGTTTGAGACAGAGTCTCGCTCTGTTGCCAAACTGGAGTGTAGTGGTGAGATCTCAGCTCACCGCAACCTCCACCTCCCAAGTTCAAGCAATTCTCATGCCTCAGCCTCCCAAGTAGCTGAGATTACAGGTGTGCACCACCATGCCCAGCTAATTTTTGTATTTTTAGTAGAGACAGGGTTTCACTATGTTGGCCAGGCTGGCCTCAAACTCCTGACCTCAAGTGATCCACCTGCCTCAGCCTCCCAAACTGCTGGGATTATAGGCATGAGCCACCTTGCCCAGCCCACATCCCTGTTTTGTGTTTGTTTCATTGTACCCTTCTTCATGTGTAAGTTTTAAGAATTGTACTCTATTTTTAATGAAAAAAGGAAACAAACCTCAATCATTTTCCTTTTTAAACTTATTTCTTTTCAAACTATAGAGTAAGAAGTAAAATTATACCTCTTAATAGCTTGGCAACTGCTGCATCTTACATGTTCTTCCAAGTGGAACACACCTGCTCTGTTGCTAATTGTGCCAGGTACCTTCCAGCATTTCATCTGGTTCATTGAAATGTTAGTGGGTGATGGCAGTATTTGTTGCTGGCTCTTTGCTGGAGGAGGAGGGGGCGAGATGAGTTAATCATCCCAGAACAAATCAGTAACAACTTATACCACAGGAGAGTGAGAGCAGGGTAATGTTTTCCTCCAAGTTCATTCCAGAATGTTTTTACCAAGGTGTGCTACAAATTGCATCTAATAGAAAAGAGAATATAGGTGCTATCAGGAAGGAGAGAAACTCAGAAGCTTCGAAAACGAGTAGTGCTGACAAACTTTGTTCTATTTTTTTGTATTTTGGGACTTTTTTGGTTTTTTAGCCTTTTTATTTTTGCTAGCCTAAGTATTAACTTGTATGATCCATTTATTTGGGGAGGAAAGTTAATGCTAAAATTTTTTTAATTATTAGAGTTGTTCTACTGTAAAAAATAATATATGTTCATAATTTTAAAAATTTAACTAGTATCGTATAAAATGAAAAATGAGTCTTCTGTCCTGCTAGTATTTATGCTCATTCTGTTTCTTGCGTATGCTTACAAAAATGTTCTTCCATATATAAATAGATGTCTTTGTCTATTTTTTATGTTTATGAAACTAGGATCATACTTAAGATTCTGCTTTTTCTTTTTTCAATATATCTCAACATCTTTTTTTTTTTTTTTTGAGATGGACTCTCGCCCTGTCACCCATGTTGGAGTGCAGTGGCGGGATCCCAGCTCACTGCAACCTCCACCTCCCTGGTTCAAGTGATTCTCCTGCCTCAGCCTCCTGAGTAGCTCGGACTACAGGTGTGGGCCACCACGCCCTGCTAATGTTTGTACTTTTAGTAGAGATGGGGTTTCATCATGTTGGCCAGGCTCATCTCAAACTCCTAGCCTGAGTGATCTGCCCGCCTCGGCCTCCCAAAGTGCTGCAATTACAAGTGTGAGCCATCACTCCTGGCCTCTTTTCTTATTAGCAGAGACAATCCTATTTTTTAACCATTTTTAGGTACCAAAATACCCAGTTTTCTTTTTTTAATTCCTAAAATCTGTTTTTTTAACTCCTGAAAATCCTATTTTATTTTTTTCTTTGTTATTTCTAAAAAACAAAACCCAAAGCAAGAAAGTACTGTTTACCTTCTATTAGTGTTTCAACACTAATACAGTCAAGTATGTTTTTATATAAATACTAGATGTACAGTAAAAAGTAGGCACAGAAATGTTAGATTATTTTTGAAACTGTGGAGAAATTACTGTTATTTTTGCTTATATTCTTCTCTAAAAATTCATTAAATGAATAATAGTTATTGGTTTTGCTATTCAAGATAATTATAAAAATATCTATTATAGCTAATCTTCACGTGAGCAGAGGAGTGTCTTAATAATTTTCATTATTTTATTAAGCATGTAGAGTCAATAAGAGCATGCTAGCTTAATTCCAAAGGATAGACTTTTCTAAACCAAAATGTATACTCTAGTTATGTTCAGGAACAGCTGCTTTCTTGCCTAGTTCAAAACAAGAACAGAGAACCCAAAAGCATTAGATAACTTCATGGTAGTTCCTCTTCCAGCCAAACACACACGCAAAATTCTTTTTTTTTTTTTTTTTGAGATGAAGTCTCGCTCTGTCGCCCAGGCTGGAGTGCAGTGGCGCAATCTTGGCTCACTGCAACCTCCGCCCCTCCAGGTTTAAGCAGTTCTCTGCCTCAGCCTCCGGAGTAGCTGGGATTACAGGCGCCCGCCACCACACCCGGCTAATTTTTTGTATTTTTAATGTTGAATCTGTCAGCCTCTCAGAAAAATGGTAGGCAATAAGTAGATTGCCCTCAATGTGCATGTGTTTTTCTTAGTCTTCAAAGTATCTAATAATTGTGCTGTATAACACTATTTTCAAATATCACTTTATAGAGAAAAATTTTTTCCATTTATTGATCCCTGTACCAGGAATGAATCTGAATTATTGTTAATCATAGGAATAATATGATTTATTATTATGTTAAGTCCAACAACAAATGTATAATAGACAGTGCTGATTTTTGTTATGGTGAAACAGTTTTTCCAAATAGCCAGTAGTTAGTTAATATACACTAAATCTTTGGAAATATGGTCGTAATTGTTGCTTCTTTTCTATTGCTAAAGAATAATATCAATTTGTATTTTTTTACTTTAGTAATTCTGCTCATCAAAGAAAATACAGTGATTTATCTCTATTATATTTAATAAAATTAATTTATGCTTGGATTTGCTTTAAACTTTTTGTAATATTTGAAGTTTTCTTTCTTTATCTGAAGAGAACTGAATCAAAACTAACTTTGTATATATCAAGGATAGTGATGAAACTGACCTGAAATCTTACCTTATAAGTAAGTTAAAACTAAAATGCGGCCGGGTATGGTGGCTCACGCCTGTAATCCCAGCCGTTTGGGAGGCAAAGGCAGGTGGATCACCTGAGGTCAGGAGTTCAAGACCAGCCTGACCAACATGGAGAAACCCTGTCTCTACTAAAAATACAAAATTAGCTGGGCGTGGTGGCCCATGCCTGTAATCCCAGCTACTCGGGAGGCTGAGGCAGGAGAATCACTTGATCCCAGGAGGCAGAGGTTACGGTGAGCTGAGATCGCACCATTGCACTCCAGCCTGGGCAACAAGAGCGAAACTCCGTCTCAAAAAAAAAAAAAAAAAACACTGAAGTGCTTATTTGTGTCCCATGAAGAATTTCAATGCAGATAGCACTAATACGTTTTTTCTTTCCCCATAATTTGTTTCAATAATTTATAACACCTGTTTTGAGAAAAAAGTATTAATTTCATATAAATGTTATTTGCATTTGAAAAATATGTATTATTGTGGAGTCTAGAGAGATAAGTGTCCCATAAAGAAGGTGGATGGTATCCCAATGATGTAACAGCAAAGCCTGTGTGAGTTACGTTTACCTCACACCCACAGATTCCACTCCCAACAGTAGAGTCCCGAAATGACCTACACAGAGGACTCTCAAAGCCTCCAGAAATTAATAGGAACTCTCTCCTACTCGGAGAGGAACTTATAAGGCCTTGATTCTCTTGAAGTCTGGCAACTCGTTTGACTGCTTCTTTTACTCCTGTGCCTCTGCCATTGTGTTTGACATGTGTACCTCAGCCCCTGCTTTGTCTCTTCCCCCACAACAGCCCTGTTTCTTGCCACTTTGGGCTGGTGCTCTCCATGTTTCCAGGACCCTCTTAACTCTCTACAAGGTGAGACCCTGCAGGCTGCTTATCTTCTCAGTGTATCCAGTCTGAAGGCAGGACCTAGAGAATTGCCAGTGGTTCTGAAATGAAGGGAACATGAGAGAATCCCCCTGTAGTTTCACTTCAAAACAAGGTTTAGGGAATGTGTCATTTCCTCAATATCTTCCTAAATTCTCGTTAATTGAAAGTTTCACAAAATAATCTAGGAATGAATTGCTTTTCTGCTTAGCAACTCACTCCTTATTTAGTTGATTTGAGTCTCTGAGCTCAGCCTCTGCCACATCTCATTTTTTCTTACACAGATCTTCCATTAAAACTTAGAGAATACTGTAAATTCTCAAATTCTAAGGGTTGTTTTTATCAAGTAACATATTTGCTCTTCATGATGTTTTTCAAAGCTTCAGCAGGGCACAGTGGCTCATGCTTTTAATCCCAGCATTTTGGGAGGCCAAGGTGGATGGATCACTTGAGCTCAGGAGTTCAAGACTGGCCTGGGCAACATGGTGAAACCCCATCTCTACAAAACATACAAGAATTATCCAGGCATGGTACCCTGCATCTGTAGTCCCAGCTACTTGGGAGGCTGAGGTGGGAGGATTGCTTCAGCCTGGGAGGATGAGGCTGCAGTGAGCAGTGATCATGCCACTGCACTCAAGTCTGGGCAACAGAGCAGGACTCTGTGTCACAAAAAAAAAAAAAAAAAAAAAAAAAAAAAAACGGAGGGTTAACCTAAATATCAGTAACATCCCTCTAAAAGTCTGTTACAGATCTAAAATGTGAAAGATGTTATTCTCTGTCACCCTAACTCTGCTGTCCTCTTGTTTTGTCAACCATGCTATTCTAGGGTTTCTCAACCTCGGCACTATTGGCATTTGGGGCTGGATAATTCTTTGTCGTTGGGAATATGTTGTGCATTATAACATGGTTAGTGCCATTGTCCTCTGTCCACTAGATGCCAGACACACCTCTTCCCACTTGTGACAATCAAAAATGTCTTTCAGACATGGCCAGATTTCAGACATGGCCAGATTTTTATCTGTAAAATAATTCAGATTTTACAATATGAATTACAATATTCATATTGTAATTCCCATTTAATTACAATATGAATATTGTAATTAAAGGAAAAAACACAAGTGTAAAATAAAACATTTTTCATTTTAAGATCCTGTAATGAAATTTTGCTTACATTATTCCATTAACTGAAGTATATGAGTAGTGGTATATGAGCTATAGACTACCCTACTTAAAAACAAGAATTTTACATAAAGATATATCCAGCTTTGTGAAACTCAAAGTGATGAGTATATATAAAATGTCTAATAATTAAATGTAGATATCTTTTGACTAATGTTAATTTCCTTTGCTTCAGAAGTTAACCATATGCTAATCTTTTCATAAACTATGGAAAATCAACTGTATGCTAATATTTTTATAATTACTTAGCAGTCACAGTAATGGGTCATATTGGTGTCTCATTTTAATATGGTTCCCCTTTAGGTACATAAAAAGGGAAGAACTTTTTCTTATTTAAGTGTGTCTTTTATTCAGACAAGCCATGCATACAATAAAAGATGTTTCAACATATTGGAACAAATTTGCTTTTATTACTCTTTTATTTGAATTTTTTTGTACTTAATGAGTCTTTTCTCTTTTTACCTCTCTTACCGCTTCCCCATTGCTATAGGCGTTTTTAAGTAGCCACCTCTTACACACCACTGTATTTTGGTGACCTGGTTTGGGAAGAACTATTCCCTAGTGATAAGAGATTAGGAAATAGTTTAGTCCCAAAAGAGGAAGTGGGTAACCCAAATGACCCTTCAGTTTGCAGGAATTCTAAGAAAGGGGGTGCCTTCTGGTGCTTCTTGCCTCCGTGGTTATCTGCAATCAGTTTTCATTCTTCTCAAACCAGACCTGTCAGACCACTAGGAAATAAAAGCAGGATTATTTAGCAATATGATGCCAGATGCATCAGCAGTGCTTGGAGTGTATCACTTGTCTCACCAATCCCTAGGCCTGGTGGGGGGACATTTAGTGGTCCATTTCTTTCACTAGTGCCCAGGACTGGTGGGGGCACAACCAGTTGCCCATTTTTCTCACTTCTACTCTGGTATTTAATCAGCTTTTTAAAAATTATAGTATTATATTGACATTGTCTCTTCATGAGATTTGCGATTACCTACCTCAGCGAGGCCCGTGGTCTTGGTCATCTTTTTTGTTCTTCCCTACTGACTCTACCCCATTCTCTACAGCAGCAGGTCAGAAAACAGTGTCCACATTTCTCACTCAAGCTGCTCATTTCTTACTCCAAGTTGACTTGGTCTTCTGCTTTCTTGAAGAGAGGCCATATAATATGAATCCCCTCACATTTTCATCCCTGCTTTCTCTGTATTTCTGTAATTTTACCCTCCTGCAGCTGTTTTCGAGTATCAGAGAAGGAACTGCTTTTCCTTTCTATGGCAGACCTCTCCAGTTGTGCTTTTGGTCATTTTCCTGTCTCACATTCTTCTGGTCCTTATTCAGTCAGTGATCTCCATCCCCACTCATGTACCAGCATTGAAATTTTTATTTATTCATTTAACACATACTTGAGTGCCTGCTGGTTTTCCATGCACTGTGGTAGAAGAGAGTCTGGATGGTATAATGGTCAATAAAACAAAAATAGTCCTTGCACTTATGGAACTTACAGTCTAACCGGTGACAGTAACTTTAATCAAAGAGTCACAAAACGAAACATAAAAGCAATAAAAGGACAGTGAAGGGAAACTATGAGGCCGTGTGGTGAGAAGTGGATGAATTAGGTTTTAAGAGGAGCCGGGTAGGCGGAAGGATTCATTTGAGGCATTAGAAACAGCATGTGCAAAAGCCTACTGTGGCCAAAAATGTTTCATAATGGCTGCAGCTTAGGATACAAGGTTGAAAGCAGAAAAAGCTGGACCTGAACAAGTAGACAGGATTGAGGAGGTCCTTGACTGGCGTGTTAAGGAGCTGAATTTTATCCTGAAGGTAGTAAGGAGCCATTAAAGTATTTAAAGCAAGGGGATGACATGATCATATTGGTTGTTTCAAAAGCTCATTCTAGAAGCTCTGAAAAGACTGGGAAAAGCCTACTGAAAGAAATAAGACCAGAAGCGCCTGTTGCAATAATTCAAGCCAAAAATAATAAGGAGCTAGGAATTGATGACTAAATCCATGTGAAGGAAAAGACATCTGACTTTCTGATTGAAACATCTCCGTGTGTAATAATATAGGAAGGACTTCCATTTGAGACATGTAAAGTTCATAACACCTGCAACAGCCAATTGCAGATACCTTGCAGACATCTATGAGGCTCAGGAGAGATTTGCTGAAAACTCATATTTGCAAGATAGTTTTGGTTAAAATTTATGGATCCAAGTAGAAAAATTGCTGTGTTTAAACTTGGTTTGCTGAAAACTAACCCTTGCTAAGTTGTCATGTTCTGAAGAAAACTTGATATCTGAATCCATGGGAATAGAGGAGTGTCAAGAATGAAAATGATAAAGGGTGGAAGACAGGGCCTTAAGGAATGCCATTTTTTTTAGAGTGAACTGAAGGGAAGGAACTTGGGAAGGATACTTCTTTGTAACAGCCACTGCCTGGTATACAGCCTTCTGGTCTCTGCTGGTAACAGTATCCATTCTCCCATTCTTCAGTCTTCATTGCATCTTTTACCTGCCTCCTGAAGATACTTTCCTAAAATAGAAAACAAATCATGCGACTTACCAGTGCATAAATCTTAGTTGGCTCCATGTTTGTCTATAAAGTCCAAATCTCATAAGTTTTTATGTAGGTCTCACCCCTCAAAGATTAAATAGATTTTCTCACGTATTTTTGCCTTATCTTCCAAAACACCCTCCTAATTATGCTGCCCCACAGATAAGTATTTGTTACTGTTTTTAATTGGCACAATTAGTATCCAAAACTACAAATTGTGGTCAGGATGGTCTTCACTTTTTGGAGATGGAATCTCACTCTGTCTCCCAGGTTGGAGTGGAGTGGCATAATCTTGGCTCACTGCAACCTCCGCCTCCTGGGTTCAAGCAATTCTCCTGCCTCAGCCTCCTGAGTAACTGGGATTACAGGTGCCCGCCACCACACCCGGCTAATTTTTGCATTTTTAGTAGAGACCGGGATTTCACCATGTTGGCCAGGCTGGTCTTGGACTCCTGACCTTGTGATCTGCCTGCCTTGGCCTCCCAAAGTGCTGGGATTACAGGCGTGAGCCACCACGCCCAGTGGTCTTCATTTTTTGTTACAGTATGCTTCTAGAAGCTGCATCTTAATACAGAAGAATTTTTTCCCTTAAGGAAGAGCATTATAATTAGAGGATTTAACATCAAGTAAACCAGATACATTGTCAGTAATTCTGAAATCAGGCCGGGCGCGGTGGCTCATGGCCATAATTCTAGCACTCTGGGAAGCTGGGGCAGGAGGATGACTTGAGGCCAGGAGTTTAAGACTAATCCAGACAATATAGTGAAACCTCATCTCTACTAAAAAATCAAAAAAAAAATTAGACATGATGGCATACACCTGTAGTCCCAACTACTCAAGAGACTGAGGCCACAGGTTGGCCTGAGCCCAGGAGGTCAAGGCCACAGTGAACTATGATCACGCCACTGCACTCCAGCCTGAGTGACAGAGCGAGATCCTGTCTCAAATTAGAAAGTAAGTGAATAAACAAATATATACATACATACATTCAAAAGTCAAAGAAAACTTCAAACTTATGTGAATATTTAAAATCATAAAATTGTGCTCCGGGAAACAGAATTGTAGCAGTAAAAGAAACCTTTCTAGTCTTGCGTAGAGCTTGTATACTCCAGTAGTTTGTAAACTGCCATCTATAGGGCCCTATTCCTCAGGGATCTGGGGGCATAGGGTTGGGAAGCAGGGGGTGCCAGGCCATGCAAACCTAGTTTCACCCAGAGTAATTCTTATTTCACATATTTACACCTGAGCCTTTCAAATAAAATTGTATTGAAAATAGTTTTGCCCTTAAATCAGTTTGAAAAACACTAGTATAAACTTCACACTACTTCTGTGTCCTTGGTAACTCTGGGCCTCCACTTCCTGGTCTGTAAAATAAGAGAATGGTGCTATGATGCTTATGTTTTTATTTTGAACCCCCACCCACTTTCAAGTGAAAAAAAAAGACCCCAAGAGAGGCTAAGTGGTTTACTCAGGCCACATGGAGTTAATGACAGAACCAAGGCAAGAACTGAACCACCAACCCTAGTTGTTTTTCCTCTCTTGCATCCTTTTTTAAAAAATCCCTACAAAGTAGATCTAAACAAACTATGAAATTATATGGAAAAGGTATATCTATAGTGAGGTATATAAGCAGCATGTAAAAATAGAACTATACTGTACCATAAATTTGCCTTATTTAAGTCTTGTGCGCTAGATGCAACGTACATTGATTGAACATTAACCTAATTTTATATTCATTCTTCAAGTTTATAAAAACATTTGGGGGAATTGTTTGCATAGCCCATTTCTTTTTTACAAAGCTATGAGTTGTTTTCTTCCTTATAAATTTCCACATAATCAGTGGAAGCATTTCATCATTCCATTAATCATTTATTTTATGTTAACTCTCATTGCATTTAAATTTAAAAGCATCACTAACAAGTTATGAGGGTTTGGAAAGCAACGATCTCTAGATTCGGGTCCTTTCACTCATCACTTTTGCTTTGCTCATTTTCCTGTGTTCATCCCTTCCTCTCTAAGTCAACGATATCCATGAAGAGGAAACAAAGTCATAAGACAATGTCTGAGAAGTGTGTATGGAAAGAAGGGCAGTCATGTTCCTTGGCCTTGTCGATGGTGAGGGTATTTGCAGGCTGATTGCACACCAGCCTTGGGGGCTTTTTTGTTTAAAGGTAAAATAAAACAAAACAGCTCACAGAGACACCTCCTTCTTCCCCCACTTCTGCCCCATCTGACGTGCTGCTGCTGAGACCAAAGAATGAGTAAAGGTGTTCAGAAGTGAAATATTGGTCCTAGTTAAGTTAAGTGTCCTTTTCAAGTAAGTTTTAAAACTTTGTAATGTGGACCCCGTATTAACTTAGGAGTCATATAATTTGAACACAGGCTAACCTGCCTCTGCATCGTTAAAAAGGATTTGGGTATCCCAGTGATAGGAATACGCAGTAGGAAAGATGGCAGGGACAATGTTTAACATACCTAAGACAAACTTTCTGAGGACGTCACAGCATCCATTTCATATGAACAAACTTAGCAGAATTGGCAAGACCTGCGCATGGCAACATATTGTTACTCATTTTTCAGGATAACAAAAAATAATTAAAAGTAACATTGGCTTAACACTGATATATAGTTCAGTGTGACTTCTCTCCTCTCAACCTCTGAAATAGGTTCAAATTGATGAGAATTTCTGATTAGAGCCCTTATGTTATTTTTTGAAAAGTTTTATCAAGTTTCATATATACCTATATTAATGGTAAGATACTGGTCTTGCCATGGGCAACGAGATAAAAATGATGCCGAGACCTTGTAAAGAATAGCTGGACATGGAAGTGCACACCTGTAATCCCAGCAACTGAGAAGGCTGAGATGGGAGGATTGCTTGAGCCCAGGAGTTCAAGGCTGCAGTGAGCTATGATCATACCACTGTACTCCACCCTGAGCGGCAAAGCATGACCCCATCTCTAAAAAATAGAAAAGAATAAAACATTTCACATTTAATTTGATTGCTGTGTTTAGAATTTATTTCACAAGTCTAGAAAGAAACAGGATAATTTCTGTTATGATGGTGCTTTCTGAGGTTTTGATGATTTTCTTTGCTTATTGCTCTATTGGATGAGGGCAGTCTGAATTAGTAGTTGAATCTGAGATTTCCCGTGTATGTGTACTTTTTTCCCAAACACGTTTTAACTGAGTCAGAGCAATTCCACTGGTGGAGAAAAATCAAGATGTCGGGGTACTTTTGTTGTTCTACCAAATTGGGTCACCTGTTACAACACTCACCTTTTACCACAAAGTCTCCTTGCTCTTCAATTCTTGTTTTTATTATGCTTGACTTAAAGCTATACAGTTAGCAGTAATAGTCATATAATTATGGTCCAGAAAAGCATAATATCCTCTTGAAATCTGTAAGAAAAGTAATGCTTGTTTAAAGATAGTGCCAAATCTTGCTGAAGAATGATCTTGCCGAAATCTGATTGTGAAGAAGGAAATCTAAAAAGGCCAAACAAGCTTCAGTAGAGATACCACCGGGAAAGCAGTTACTCAAACAAGACTGAAAGAGAAGGTTGTATTCCTTTTCTTTCATTTCATTTTATTTTTATGTTTTCTGGATTACTGAAATAATTAGAAACATATGGCATATCTCCGTCATTTGTATATTATTGAACTTCAACATAATAACAATTCATATTTTCTTTGTGAATGTTTAATGGATCCTTTCCATAACATGTGATTATCTCTAAAAAATATTGCAATTCATTTTATAGCAACATTAGGTTGATTTATAGAATACTATATATCATACCAAACTCAGTTTCCCTCAGTATAATTTGAAGTTAATGTTTCAGATTCTAAAGGAAGTATCCAACATTCAGGTTATAATTTGGTACCCTTGAAAGTGCTTATTGTTTTTCTCACGAAGGTGCCATTAATAAAACAAGATATACTGAACACATTTTGTAGATTTAAAGAGTTTTCAAATTCAAAATCTTGCATACAGTTCAATGCGTATTACTGTGGAAATATAGAGTATACTGTAAAGAATATGAAGGAAAGATACAGGCTGAGGTCGGGCGCGGTGGCTCACGCCTGTAATCCCAGCACTTTGGGAGGCCGAGGCGGGCGGATCACAAGGTCAGGAGATCGAGACCACGGTGAAACCCCGTCTCTACTAAAAATACAAAAAATTAGCCAGGCGCTGTGGCGGGCGCCTGTAGTCCCAGCTATTCGGGAGGCTGTGGCAGGAGAATGGTGTGGAACCCGGGAGGCGGAGCTTGCAGTGAGCCAAGATCGCGCCACTGCACTCCAGCCTAGGGGACAGAGCGAGACTCCGTCTCAAAAAAAAAAAAAGATACAGGCTGAAGGATATATTTAGAGCTTAAGTAATATACCACATTGTATTGGGAGATTAATTTAAACTGATTCACAACTGAAATTTTTGTTTTGTTTTGTTTTTTTTTTTTTTTTGGTCACATACCTGAAAGCTGACTTTACTTATAAAGAGTGCTTAAACTCTCTGGAGAACTGCTTCCTTGATTTTTCATGGGAGCAAATATATTGTCCTGATAGACATTCCTGTTCAGAACAGGCATATTCTCTCCCCATTCAGGAAGCTGGTGGGTTTCCAGCATGTGAATGTTGACTGTGTTGTCTTTTCTCATTTTTTACTTACTACTTGTTTTTCCTCTTCTTCCACAGCGATCAATCAATAAGAACAAGTCCCAGGACTTCAGACTAGGCTCAGAATCTATGACACAGTAAGCAACTTCTTCAAAATGATTTGCAGTGATAAATGGTTGGGGTTTTCTTTTAAGGACAATTTCTCCATTTCTCATTTTTATAATATTATCAAACTATAAGTTAAATTTCAGATAGTTAATTTTAAAGGAGATTAGCTTGTTTAAACTATGAATTTTTTTTTCTTTTTTTTTTTTTTTTTTTTTGAGACGGAGCCTTGCTCTGTCTCCTAGGCTGGAGTGCAATGGCGCAATCTCGGCTCATTGGAACCTCCACCTCCTCTCCTGGGCTCAAGCGATTCTCCTGCCTCAGCCTCCCAAGTAGCTGGGATTACAGGCACGCGCCATCGTGCCCAGCTAATTTTTGTGTTTTTAGTAGAGACGGGGTTTCACCATGTTGGCCAGGCTGGTCTTGAACTCTTGACCTCAGGTGATCCAGCTTCCTCAGCCTCCCAAAGTGCTGGGATTTCAGGCATGAGCCACTGCGCCTGGCCATTTGAACTATGAATATTTTAATAGTTGGACTCTAAGAATGTGTATTATTACGAAGTTATAAGAATCCTATTAAACTAGTATCACACAAAACTTTAGAAGACCTATTTTGTCATTTATTTGAGTACTATTTTGAAATAACATTAACTGAAAACAATGATGTGCTAAAAGTAAAATTATGAATGCCTTTTTTGAAGCATTAAGAAAAAAGCTGGCCGGGCGCGGTGGCTCAAGCCTATAATCCCAGCACTTTGGGAGGCCGAGACAGGTGGATCACGAGGTCAGGAGATCGAGACCATCCTGGCTAACACGGTGAAACCCCGTCTCTACTAAAAAATACAAAAAAATAGCCGGGTGAGTTGGCGGGCGCCTGTAATCCCAGCTACTCAGGAGACTGAGGCAGGACAATGGCGTAAACCCGGGAGGCGGAGCTTGCAGTGAGCTGAGATCCGGCCACTGCACTCCAGCCCAGGCGACAGAGCGAGACTCCCTCTCAAAAAAAAAAAGAAAGAAAAGAAAAGAAAAAAGCTAATAAGCAGAATTTTGTCTTTATATATTTTCTATAAATGCTTAATGTATTTGAGTAATTTATTTTGAAGTATTTATTTTAAAAGAACTCTGGAAAGTTGTTATATTTTTAATTAGTACTCGCTGTGTCACTTAATATGCCCATAAAAAGTCACTCTTTTACCTCAAAAAAAATTTTTACATCAAAATGTTCCCAAAATATTTCTCTATTTTTATCATTTTAGATTATCTTTTGGGCCTAACATTGTGTCCAAACTTTATATTCAAATTACATTACTAACAAAATATAACAGGAGTGTAACAGCCTTAAACAGCTTAGCTATCATACCCTCCCATCCCATCACCACCACCCCCACATACATTGCTGGGTACTTGCGTACTCAGACATGCACACAGACAATCCTTGCTGAGTTTCCTTGGGGAAAATATTTGTTCAAGTTAATCCTGCTCTATGCTTTGGCAATTTGACGAATAATATGTCTCTTCCAGTACAAAAATTCTGATTCAGATGACAGTTATTTACAGGAATTGTCTAATAAAATCATGCAGCATTTCACAAGACAGTAGATGAAAGACAAATGTAATTTTTAAGAGTCACAAAATCATGATCTGGAAGATACCTTAGAAATTTTTTCTATAATCCCTCTGTTTTATAGTTAAGAAAACTAAAGGGAAAGGCCTTGTACAAATTTCACAGGGCGTATTTGTTAGCACTTGAACCACAACCTAAAATCTCCAGATTCACAGACTACTAGCTTCTTCTTGTTGTTGATTTTCTTTTTAGCTAGATTTAGTATTCACAGACTCCATGGTAAGGTATCATTTTGTTGTAAGTTTTCTTTCTTTTCGAGAGAAAAAACCAATCATATAACTATTTATAGCCCTGTATAGCTTCAGAGCACATTCACTCGTGTTATTACATTTGGTTCTCATAGTATCCCTGGAAGAGGGACAGATCAGTATTCTGACTCTTGTTTTTCAAATGGAGAAACAAGATCTAAAAGGCTATGACTTGTCTCGGATCCCTGCATGTGGTATGTAGAGACCCAGTCCCACAACATGGGTCCCCTGATTTCAGTCTGTGGTTCTTCTTACGCCGTCCCTCTGCCTGTTATATGGTTCAAGCACATATCCCAGGTTTTATAGTTTCCTGTTTTTCTGTTATCTGTCAGATTATGTTTTTAGGTCCAGTCTCTTGACAATTAAAATTTTACATAATAGTGGATAAACAGTCACTGACCCTAAGGAGCTTATACTCAACAACAAAATACACTAGAAACAATACTGTTTCAACAACCAAAAAAAAAAATGACCATGTTTAACACATCATGGGAACAGTGCTCTTGGTGTCTTTGCACATAAAAATTCATAAAAATTGTTAGAACTTTGTACTTAATATTATGCAAATGAAAAAATGTCTGCTACATACACCTCACTCGGTCTACATTTTGTACCAGTTTTCACAAGATACAGAGATCCATGTCATGCCCTCCAGATTAAAGTTCAATAAAACCTCACAAACATCTCAGCTTCTAAAGGATGTCAGGATAGCTCAGCTTCTCTTTTTGAAGATGCTTCTGAAAATAAAAATTTTCATGAGAAGTTCAGATATGTCTAAATGCCCAAATTCATCTAAAGCTTTTGGACTTTCCCTACTTACAATTTCTTAGAAGTAAGGATGAATTAAGATAGATTTCTCATGACTTGAAAACCGTAGGCGAGTTGATGGTGGAAACACTAGATCCCAGCAAGTACAAAGAAGTCATTTCTTTGATTTACCTAAATGAGTTTCTTGTACCCAAGTAAATGGACAGAGGCTAATTTTTTGTTTCTTTGCAGCCCTGACTTTCAGTTTGTAACATTTGCTTATTAGTTGGTTGACCAATATATGTAAATGAGCCACATAGACAGCCTCTTATTACTTTCCACTTGAATTTCTTTTTTTTTTTTTAGAAATGTCAGTCACTTCTGTGCAAGCAATTTATACACATTTTAGTAAAGCTACATTCTCTTTTTTAAGGTATCAAGAAGAAACTTCTATAGGTTAATTTAACAAAGGTATTTTCCTGAAAATCTTAAACTTCTACGTTTTATACCGCATGCCCCATGATGTTCTTCATATATGATCTGCTGCCTCAGTCAAAGTTGGCAATGAGGCTGCTATAAATATGTTGTCATCCTTAACAAGTAGTATTAGTGTTCCGTAGTTACTAATATAGCCTATATTGAATTTTGTTGGGTTTTTTAAACATAGCATCCTTTATTTCATTAACAGCTTTGTTCAGAGAGGGTTAATTCATATAGTTAATCATATTAAAGTCTTTTATTTATAAACCCTGAATTTGAACTCAATGAATGAAATCTCTTCTTAATCTAGTGCAGCTATAAATGTCAATTCCAAGTATAATGTCAAATTCCTTATAAATGTCAAATCCAAGTGATAGGATTATCACTTCACTGTATGTTTTTTCCATCTTTATAATAACCATTCTAGGCTCTTTCATTTCTGTTTCTTGTTATGAGGAGGTAGTTTATAGTCCACATTTTTTTTCCTAAAATAATCCTGCTACTTGCCACTTTTCTGCCTGTTTTTGCCCTCATCCCACTCCTAGTTTCTGAAATTGAAGCCATTTATTGTCATGTGTGTGACCTCACAGTGTGCTCAGCAGTGAGCTAGATGCATTGAGAGATATTAAAGAAGCGTTACAGGTCAGATGAGGAAATGGAAATAAGAAGCATTTAAAAGGCAACCAATAATATAATTAGATGCAAAATGATGTGATGCAAATTGTAATTACAGAAGAGAGCTGAATGAGAAGGCAGGAGGAGTATGCGTAGCTAGAGAAGGCCTGTAGATGAAGGTAAGGCTTCAACTGAGCTTTTGTCCTGCTTATGGGAGGGTATTTGGATGTGATGTGGGAAAGAACTAGTCTAAAAGAGCATACGGCTATGAAGAGAGGGGAGAGAGTGGGAGGAGACTGATTGATTAGTGACTTGGAGTTGAGGAATTGCAGTAGGAGAGAAAAACAGGATAGAGATTGTGGCTTTAGAAGAATGCAATGTGAGTGTTTTGAGGGCATCTGATGATTGGAAGGTGAGGCTAGGAGACATGTCTTGCTGTGTTTGCCCAGCATTTTGCACGAGCCTGAGCAAACATTATTTGTCTGTATCAAGAATTGGGTCTTGTCCTAGACCTTGATGCTACTGCCATAAAGAGGAAGGATCAGGATCAGCCTTTCAAGGTGTCAGTGGTTCGTTAGTGAGCATCAGTCCAATTGGGAAAATGTGATCATCTGCTCTCTGATCTAGGTGCTATGCCAGGCACTGAAATGCAGTGATGAATGATACGATACACAGCTTGTACGTTGTGGAAGTGCCCAGTGTGGCCAGGAAGACAGACACATAATACAGTCATTTGCTAAATATAGATTTGCTGAGCACCCTCGATGTCACACACAGTATTCTAAGCACTGAGGATACAGCAGTAAACAGATAAAAAAATCCCTGCTATAAGGAGCTAACATTTTATTTACCTTCATGCAAAATAAGTGAAATGTCTAATTATACCAGATGTATGCTACACTATGGAGAAAATAAAGCATGGGTAGGGGAAAGGAGAGGAGACATGAAGGTTGCAGTTATAAATTGGGGCGTGAGAGAAGGCCTGAGAAAAGTGGAAGGAGGCAGGGAATTGAGTAATGTGAGTATGTAGAAGACAAGTGCAGCGGGCCCTGAAGCAGAAGCATACCTGTTACCCTCAAAGAAAAGTAAGGAAATTAGGGTTTTTAGAGTAGAGTAAGCAAGTGGGAGAGATTGGATAAAATCAGAGACAGTAACAAGACCTTATATACTATTGTAAGACTTTTGGCTTTTACATTAAGTGAAGCAGGAAGCCATTAAACACAGGAAGTGACTTACAATTTAACAGAATCCCTCTGACATTTAAGATAAGAATAGACATTAATGGACAGGGTTGAATCAGAGAGACCAGTTAAAATAATATTGAAATTATCCAGGTGAGACTTGGTGGTGGTGCCTTGGAAAAAAGTGGGAGCAATGAAGTCAGTGAGAAGAGGTCAGATTTTGTGTATACATATATATATATATATATATATATATTTTTTTTTTTTTTTTCCTTGAGACAAGGTCTTGCTCTGCCACCCAGGCTGGAATGCACGGCTCACTGCAGCCTCGATCTCCCAGGCTCAAGTGATCCTCTGACCTCAGCCCCCGAAGTAACTGGGACTACAGGTGCATGCCACCACGCCTGGCTAATTTTTGTATTTTTAGTAGAGATGGGGTTTCACCATCTTGGCCAGGCTGGTCTCAAACTCGTGACCTCGTGATCCACCTGCCTAGGCCTCCCAAAGTGCTGGGATTACAGGCGTGAGCCACCACACCCGGCCATATATTTCTAATTTATAGAGAGATACACTTGATATAAAATAAATTGCGGCCAGGCGCAGTGGCTCACACCTGTAATCCCAGCACTTTGGGAGGCTGAGGCAGATGGATCATCTGAGATCAGGCGTTTGAGACCAGCCTGGCCAACATGGTGAAACCCCGTCTCTACAAAAAATACAAAAAAATTAGCCAGGCATGGTGGTGTGCGCCTGTAATTCCAACTACTCAGGAGGCTGAGGCAGGAGAATCGCTTGAACCCGGGAGGTGGAGATTGCAGTGAGCCGAGATCGTGCCACTGTACTCCAGCCCAGAAGACAGAGTGAGACTCCATCTCAAAAAAATAAAATGAAATAAAATAAACGGTTTAAGTTTTGACATGGGTAAATACCCATGAACCATCACCACAATTAAGGTAATGAGCATACCATCTCTCCAAGACTTCTGATGCCCTTTTGTAATTTTGCCCTCCTACATCTTTCTTCCCTTCCCTGAGCCGCATCCCCAGATAATCACTGATCTACTTTCTCTTACTGTCTAGAGTTTTAAATACCACAGTTTGTTTATTCATGTACTTTTGTTGATGGACCTTTGAATCATTTCCACTTTGCGGCTACTACAAATAAAGCTAATGTCAACATTTATGTACAAGTTTTTGTGGCTACTACAAATAAAGCTAATATCAACATTTATGTACAAGTCTTTGTATGAACATAGGAGGGTTTTTTGTTTAACATCGTATCACTGAAAGAGGCATTGAAGAAGGTTATGCTTTCATTTTTCTTAGGTGACACCTAGGAGTAGAACGGCTGGATTTTATAGTTTGTTTATGCTTAACTTTTTAAGAAACTGCCAAATTGTTTTCCATATGATTGTACCATTTTACAGTCCTACCATCTACCAACATGTATGAGTTCTGCTTCCTCACCAATATTTCATGTGGTCAGTCCTTCTAATTTAGCCGCTCTAATACATGTAGAGATATATCGTTGTGGTTTGATTTTGCATATCCCCAACAACTAATGATGTTAAGCATCCTTTAATGTGCTTATCTTCCATGCATACATCTTCTTTGGTGAAATTTCTGTTCAAATCTTTTACTCATTTGTATTAGGTTGTTTGTTTTATTAAGTTTTAAGAGTTATTTATATATTCTAAATATGTTCTTTGTCAACTATGTGATTTTCAGATATTTTTCCTAATCTCTGTTTTGCCTTTTTATTCTTTCAGCAGTGACTTTTGAAGAACAAACTTTTTTACTTTGTTGAAGTCCCATTTATCAAATTTTTTCTTTTACAAATCATGCTTTAGTATAATATCTAAGAAACGTCTGCCAACCCAAAGCCACTAAAGTTTTCTCTTATATTTTCTTGTAGAAGTTTTATAATTTTTTATTTAAGACTATGAACTGTTTTCAGTTAGTTTGTGTGTGTGATATGTGATGGGAATTTTGGATCAGAGTTTGCTTTTTTTCTTTTTTCTTTTTTTTTTTTTTTTTTTTTTGCACTTGGATATCCAGTTGTTCCACCATCATCTGTTGAAAAACAACTCTGTCTCAACTGAATGGCCTTTGCACGTTTGTTGAAAATCAGCTCTTAATATATATGCGGGTCTGTTTATGGTCTATCTGTTATTTTTCTGTTTTTCTTTTGGGTTTTTTTGGGGAGGGTTGGTTGGTTGGTTGTTTTGAGGCAGAATCTCCCTTTGTCATCCAAGCTGGAGTGCAATGGCATGATCTTGGCTCACTGAAACCTCTGCCTCCAGGGTTCAAGCAATTCTCCTGCCTCAGCCACCCGAGTAGCTGGATTAATAGGCGTACACCACTACACAAGCTAATTTGGGGTTTTGTTTGTTTGTTTGTTTTTTATGAGACGGAGTCTCACACTGTCGCCCGGGCTGGAGTGCAGTGATGCAATCTCAACTCACTGCAACCTCCACCTCCCGGGTTCAGGTGATTCTCCTGCCTCAGCCTCCTGAGTAGCTGGGATTACAGGTGCACACCACAACACCCGGCTAATTTATTGTATTTTTAGTAGAGATGGGGTTTCACTATGTTGGCTAGGCTGATCTCAAACTCCTGGCCTCAAGTGATCCACCTGCCTCAGCCTCCCCAAGTGCTGGAATTGCAGGCATGAACCAAAGCACCCAGCCAATTGTTTTTCTATTTCTCCATCTTTATGCTACTACCACATTATTTTAATTACTGAGTAGTTTTGTAGTATGTCTTGAAATCAGATAATATTAGTCCTCCAACTTTGTCCTTTTCAAAGTTGGTTTGGCTATTTAATATTTAGGGTTCTTTCCATTTCCACATGAATTTTAGAATTAGCTTATGAATTTCTATAGCATATTCCAATTGATATTGCATTTAATCCAGATATTAATTTGGGGAGAATTGACATTTTAACAATATTCAATCATCTGAGTCATTAATATGATATATCTTTGCATTTATTTACAACTTCTTTATTTTCTCTTGGTAATGTTTTTTTGTTTTCAATGTGTAGGTCTTGGAAATACAGTGTATAGGTCTTTGGTTGATTTATTCCTACATATTTCTTATGTAAATGGTATTGTTTTTAAGTTTCAATTTACAGGTATTTGTCACTAGTTTATAGAAATACTACCGATGATTGTTTGTCGATCTTGTTTTATGCCACGCTACTAAACTCACTTGTTTGCTGTAATAGCTTTTAGTAGATTCCACGAGATAGTCTATGTAGACAATCATGCAAATAAAAAACAGTTTTCTTTCTTCACAATCTGGGTGACTTTAATTTTTTTTTTTCACCCTGTTACACTGGGTAGAACCTCTAATACAGTGTTAAATAAAACTAGTGAGAATAGACATTCTTGTCTTGTTCCTGATCATGTGGGAAATGAATAGGAAAGCATTTGCTCTTTTACCATGAAGTATGATGTTATTCCAGGTTTTTTATAAATGCCCTTTATTAGGTAGTTTCCCTTTCCTAAGAGTTTTTGTCAGGAATAGATGTTTGATTTCTCAAATGTGTTTTTGCATTGGTTAAGTAATCTATGGTTTTTGTTTTTAAATTTCTTAATATGGTGAATTACACTGATATTCAAATGTTAAACCAACTTCGCGTTCCTGGGAGAAACCCTACTTAGTGGCGTGTTATCCTTTTTATAAATTGTTGAATTTGATTTGCTAAAATTTCCTTTAGAACTTCTTGCATTTCGTTCATGAGAAATATGGGTCTGTAATTTTGTTTTGTATCATCTTAAGCTGATTTTGATAAGGAGATAATTCTGGCTTCATGGAACAAATTGGGAAGAATTCCCATCTCTTCAATTTTCTGAAATAGTCTGTGTAGATTTAGTATTACTTCCTCCTTGTGTAATTTCTATTTCTTTATTCATATTCTCTATTTAGTGAGACATTGCTCATACGTTAGTTCTTTAGACATGTTTCCTTTAGTTCTTTGAACACATTTTTAATTACGAATTTTAAGTCTTTGTCTAGTAAGGCCAGTGTCTGGGCTTCCTCGGGGACAGTTCTGTTCATTGCTAGTAGGAATAAACACTGTTCGGGGCCTCAAGTAATTTTCCCAGATGTGTGCACACATCAGTTCTCTGCTGGATACTTGAGGGGAACCTTTGCGGATCTTCATTGTCTGTGGCTCAGTATCTTGAAAGTTGTTGTTTCATGTGTTTTGTTCAGGTTTTGTTGTTGTTGTTTTAGACGAGAGGTAAATCTAGTTCCTCCTACTCTATCTGGGCTACAAGCAAAGGTCTAGATGTTCTATGTATTTTCAAGGTAGTTTTTTGATAGATTGTGTATAGATTGTGAGAGATAAAAGAACAAAGAGGATCACTACAGTCTGATCTTCCTAGAGTGGGCTTCAGTGGTCAGAGAAAGCCAAAGAGGAAGACAGCATTGAAGACCATATAGACACGATGGAGTAAACAAGAAGAATAGGGCCTAGAAGTCAGGAGCTAAGGCACAAAAGTATGGCAGTGCCTGGGATACCCTCAGACCAGCAAGTATGCATGGGGTCTCGTGTGTGTGTGTGTGGGTGTGTGGGTGTGTGTGTGTGTGTCTGTCTGTCTGTCCAGATATTTAAACATTTCACCTAAAAGAAATGCAGATTTCTGACTTCTTGAAAATAATCTGGAGTTCTGGACCTCAGCTCTACATTCTTTGATGACATCCATCAATGAGCTGAGATGGACTGCCTCCTTTAGATGAGTCATCCATTCTCCAGTTTGCCACAGTCCATTGCATCATTGTCTCTGCTGTATTATCTTTGGCTTGCTTCCCTTATTCACCTTATCAGTATAGAATATAGATTCCTTGGAAATAAGGCCAAAAGGGCACACTTCAGAAAGATTAAAATTGTGTGTTATCAGTGTTTTTTTCCAGAACTTAACCTTTCCTTTGTTCTTTTATCATTGTATCTAAATTTACTGTCGTTTCTTGTTTGTAATTTCTGACCTTTTCATTCTCAGTCATCTGACTTCATTTCACTTACTTATACATTTCTTTGTTAGTCTATTCAGGGTACCACAGAAAATACCACAGACTTCATTGCTTAAACTACAGAAACTTATTTCCACATAGTTCTGGGGGCTAGAAGTCCCAAGATCAAGGTGCCAGCAGGATTGGTTTCCATTGAGGCCTCTCTTCCTGGCTTGGAGATGTCTGCCTTCTCCTTGTATCCTCACGTGGCCTCTTCTCTATGCAAAAAGAGCACGCTTTTCATCTTTCTCGTCTTCTGAGGATACTAGTCTTATTAGATTAGAGCCGCACTCTTCTGACTCCATTTAACCTTAGTTATCTCCCTAGAAGCCCCTGTCTCCAAATACAGTTACATTAGGAGTTCAGGTGTCAACATATGAATTTGGGGGAAATATCATTTAGTTCACAAGAATCTCTATTCAGTCCTATTTAATACCTGATTTTGAAATTCTTGCATCTTTTTCAAGCTCCTCTGTGGTGTTTCTCACCATTCCTAGACAACTTAGAGAGAAGATACTCTCTTCCATTCTTGTTTTCCTTTTCTTTTTCATTGTTTTTGTGTTTTCTTTCCCCTAATATAAAGTGCATTACTACACACTCATCCACAAAACATTTGTTTTATATTTTGCTGTTGCCATTGAATCATTTGGAAATCTACATTGCTCATTCCACAGATCAGGATGTTACAGCTTTCTTATATATAAACTTCCTTCATTTCTTTTCTTGTCATTAATGAATGTCCTGTACTTTTATGTGTGTGTGTGTGTGTGTGGGTGTGTGTGTGTGTGTGTGTGTTTCCACCTAAGTTGATAGAACTTTCCGATTTTTCCCAGGCATCTAATATTTTTCTGAGACAGATGAAATTTATTTTATTCTGTAAGTCCACAGATAATAGTTGAAGATTTTGACATTTATTTTATGCTTGTCCTTTTATCATGGCTAAAAAGGAGCTCAACCAGCCAAAGGTTTGTCTGTTTACATGATTTTAAGCAGCTCCCTGTCTCTCACCCCCGTGTATACTTGTTAGTTCTGCCAGATGTTTTTCTCTGTCATATCCTCACATTTATCCCCATTTTTATTTCCACTGCCACGTCCCTAGATCAAAGCTTCATCTGAGCCTTTACCTCAGCTCTCTTTTATTGGCTCCTTCTTTCTGATCTTTCCCTCCTATAGTTCTGAAATGAGCAAAGAACAGAGCCATGAGGACCAAGGACACATAATGGAAACACAGGTGAGGAAGAACGAGCAAGCAGGCCAAAAAGTCACTCTAATAGAGGTAAGGGGAAAACCAATGGAAAGTTGTGCTATATTGTCACCAGGAAAAGATTTAGGAAAGCATGGTCAGCAAGGACAAATACCAGAGAGAAACAAGGACTGACAAGTCCCATTTGGGATCTGTAACCAGGAGGCCATTTGCGACCTTGGAGAAGATAGTTTTGATGGAGAAACCCGGAAGCATAAATCAGATTGTCTCCAGCCCAAAAGGAAAAAGACTGTAAGAATAGTCTTACTCTCTTTAGAAGCTGGAATTTAAAGGAGAGAAAAGCCTAGGCGGTAACTAGTGGAAAACACAGGGTATAGAGAAGATCTTTATAACGAGAGGAATGACAAGAATATTTACAAACTGAAAGAGCCACTTGAGAAGGAGCCATCTGCGGTGTGGGAGCTGAGTGACAGTCCCAGGGGGCCTAAGGAAATCCAGAGGATCACTGCTCAAGAGTGGGCCACTTTTTCTACTGAGACAGGCCAGTGGGAAAATGTGTTTGGATGGTAGGGGTTGGTGTATAAGAAAGGCAGGAAAGGCCTGCCAGAAGGCCTTTTCTCTATTAAGTAGAAGTGAAGTTTCTGTTGAAAGTGAAACTCCGGGCCGGGCGCGGTGGCTCACGCCTGTAATCCCAGCACTTTGGGAGGCCGAGGCGGGCGGATCACGAGGTCAGGAGATCGAGACCATCCTGGCTAACACGGTGAAACCCCGTCTCTACTAAAAATACAAAAAATTAGCCGGGCGAGGTGGCGAGCACCTGTAGTCCCAGCTACTCGGGAGGCTGAGGCGGAGAATGGCGTGAACCCGGGAGGCGGAGCTTGCAGTGAGCCGAGATCGTGTCACTGCACTCCAGCCTGAGCGACAGGGCGAGACTCCATCTCAAAAAAAAAGAAAGTGAAATGTTACAAAGCTGTTCATGTCCACATTTATGAATTTGTCATTTTGTAGGAACTAGATTCAAAATTTTCATATTTTGATTTTTCCATTGTAGAAAACTAAAATCTAATTGTACAGAAGCATATAGATGAATTAGAAGCATATAGATTATATAATCATGGGCTAATGAATGATTTTGGAATTGGAAAACATAAAACAGATTTTTAAATAATGGAAACTTTAAAATTATGCAGGTCAAAAAGAAAAAACATCATAGAATTTTTAAATGAACGGTAACTTGGAATGGAAGAGATTTATCCATAAAAGAGTAATACTTTTTTTTTTTTTTTTTTTGAGACATCTTGCTCTGTCACCCAGGCTAGAATACAGTGGTGCAATCTCAGCTTACTGCAATCTCCACCTCCCAGGTTCAAGTGATTCTCCTGCCTCAGCCTCCTGAGTAGCTGGGACTACAGGCACACATCACCACACCCAGCTAGTTTTTGTGTTTTTAGTAGAGACAGGGTTTTGCCTTGTTGCCCAGGCTGGTCTTGATTTCCTGACTTCAAGCGTCAGGCCTCCCAAAGTGCTGGGATTACAGGTATGAGCCACTGCACCTGGCCAGGAGTAATATCCTTAAGAAACAAAATGCTCTAAGAGGAGCTTTTTCAACAAGAAAAAAAAAATAACAGCAGTAGAAAGACGGGACAAAGGTATACAGGACATTCTTAAAGAATTTTTAAAGGGATAGATATAAATGGCCACAGACATATGAAAAATGTTTACCATCCATTGATCAAATTAATGAAAATTAAAACAATAGAACAAGACGGTATTTTATCCTTTCAAAATGACAAGTTTCAAACTTATGATACATACCTAGTATTGATGAGAAAATGGGACGTGGGTTCCTGCTTACACTGCTGGTAATACTATAAGATCGATCCATTCTTTGTGGAGTATAATTAGGTAATATATTGGGGTTTGGTTTTTTTTGTTGTTTTGTTTTCAAAATGTGCATGTCTTTGACCTAACAGTTCAACTTCAAGGCATCTCTTGTAGGAAAGTATTCAAGTATACATGGAAAGATTTAGTCGGCCGGGCGCGGTGGCTCAAGCCTGTAATCCCAGCACTTTGGGAGGCCGAGACGGGCGGATCACGAGGTCAGGAGATCGAGACCATCCTGGCTAACACAGTGAAACCCCGTCTCTACTAAAAAATACAAAAAAAACTTAGCCGGGCGAGGTGGCAGGCGCCTGTAGTCCCAGCTACTCGGGAGGCTGAGGCAGGAGAATGGCGTGAACCCGGGAGGCGGAGCTTGCAGTGAGCTGAGATCCGGCCACTGCACTCCAGCCTGGGTGACAGAGCGAGACTCCGTCTCAAAAAAAAAAAAAAAAAGGAAAGATTTAGTTAAAAGGCTACTCCTTCGAGCAGTATTTTTAAAATAAAGGGTTGATTAAAATATGAAATATTTATATAACAATATCATATGGTTATTATTCATCATATTATGGAAGTATTTTTATGGACATGAAAATATCTTTATGATTTTTAAGTAAAAGATTATAAAATAGTTTATATAATATACATCAAAAGACATCAATAATTATATGAGTAGTAAGATTATGGTGATTTTTTTCTTCTGTTTTAACTTTGTGCATTTTCTAATTTATCGACTTAGTGTATATTTACTACTCGATCATTTCTTTCAAAATCAATGTAATTGTTAAAAATTTTCTAATACAGCCTGTTGTTTCTACATTTAAAGAAACCAAGGTTTCAAAGTTACAACTACAAAGTGCCTGAGCTAGGAATTAATCTTCTTGATCCCAAGTTCAGGGCTGTTTTACACATTGCTTTGTATATGAACTCTGATTAGATGGGCAGTGCTTCCAGTCAGGGGCTATTATTTAATACATACTCACATTTTTTTCCTCCCCTGCACTTAGCCTGATGTCTTGCCACAGAAGTAAACCTTCAGGAAAGATCTATTGGATTGAATGTCTTGTGGGGTAAGGTCCAAGTTTTTTTGTTGTGTTTTGTTTTTATTTTTGTTTTTTCGAGAGGGAACCTTGCTGTGTTGCCCAGGCTGGACTGCAGTGGTGCAATCTCAGCTCACTGTAACCTCCGCCTTCTGGATTCAAGTGATTCTCCTGCCTCAGCCTCCTGAGTAGCTGGGATTACAGGCACCCACCATCACACCTGGCTAATTTTTGTATTTTAGTAGAGATGGGGTTTCACCACGTTGGCCAGGCTGGTCTTGAACTCCTGACCTCAAGTGATCCACCCGCCTCAGCCTCCCAAAATGCTGGGATGACAGGCATGAGCCACTATGCCCGGCCACGGCCCAGAATTTTTATGAATCTTATTCCCCAGACATAACATACACACAAACACTAACCTAGTTTCATACTTGTTTTCGTAAGCTTGCTAAGAAGAATGTTTCTTTCTCTTTTCATCACAAGAGCCTTTAAAAAGGCCTTTGCTTCGTTACTTTCTTCCTCTGTTAGATTATAGAGATACTTTATGAGAAGATAGAGAGGGAATGGCTTTGCATTTATTCTTGTCTTTTGGTTAGATGTCTTCTCCCTCTTTCAGCACATCCCTGTTGTCTCCTAGCTTTCAGGTCCCTTTGCTGTTAGAGTTCATCAAACCAGTGTGCCACTCTTGATTTTCCTCCCATTGTCAGGAGGGGTGGGCCAATGTCCGAAGGGTGCACTTGACCATCTTTATTCTGTCTCTTTTCTCCCTTTTATGCGCCATCTTTGTCATTCTCTATCCAGTGTGTTTCTTCCTCTTCTAAGTCTGAATCATTTCCCTCAAAGATGTTATCTTTGCTGCCTACTTTAGATTTTTCGAGTTGAATTTCTCTTTGGGTTCCTCTCCTGAAGGTCCTTCTGGCTTCTCTGTTTACTTCTCACAGTGCAGTCACCACCTGATGGATTTCCCTTGTCCTACATCTTCTGCACGTGCAGGATCCATCTCACTAATTTCCAGCTGTTGTTCTCTCCTTCTCCCCCTTCCCTTTTCTGTTTTTCTTATTCTTTGTTGTCCTCAAGCTACCACGAACTCTTCCTCTCACTTTGTTTTTTCTTATTCTTCCTCTGAGATCCTTTACCCTCCTCACTGCCTTTTGCGTGTGACTTTAGCCCAGCCTTCATTGAAACTGCTTTCTTTTCCATTTTTATCAGATCCTAATTTGGTGAAAGTTCTATGTACTTTTTCTGTTTATGTACAGGGAGACTTTTTTTGCCCCTAGTGATACTATACCTTGGCATCTGTACCATTTTTATACTCAACTTCATGTGCATTCATGAACTTCCCTGGAACATATTTTTGGGCTTCTATATATGATGCAAGCTTACCTGGAGTAGCTCCATTTAACAAATTTAAAATCAAGAAACATCTAGTAACATAGAATTTTTTGCCCCTCATGTGTAAATGTTTTTTGTATGAAAAGATAGGCCGACCATTGATTTAAGATTGGGCCTGTTCCTTAAAGCACAGGTGTCCCCAACCCCTCCTGTGTCCCCAGGGAAAGCCCTTCGGGAATGGTTAGCTGCTGCCCTTTCTTGCCACAATGTGCCAGCTGTCACTTTTCTCAGGAGTGGTCGATGGAGTTGACTGCTACCTTAACCAGATTTGCCATCATTCTGAAACTGCCATGTGTTTTCTAAGGACAACCAGGTGTTAAGCCTTTCTCTTTAGAGGAAGGAGAGTAACCTTTTTGTGTAAGTCCAGAACTCATCGATGCTGTAGGAATGATTGCATTAAAAAATGTTAGGTTTAGCCCCACTAGTTTATCTCACACTAGTTGTAGTGCAAATACTACCTGCTCTCTAAGGAAGCAACTTCTTATTTCATCTGCATATTGGTTCTTGATTTTTATGAATTGTATAATTTGTTCTACATCAGAGCCACATCTAGATGCTTAATTGTTACTATCTTGATCAATCAGAAATGAGACAACCCATTTTTTAATTGATTTGAAAAATGTAATAACCTAATTATATAAAAGTAGGCATAGCTTAGACTAAATGAAAGAATGCTATTTAATAAAATTATCTATGGTCCTTTCGAATCACTAATCCTGAATATCATTCATGGGGACTTTTTTTTCCCATTGAATGAAGAATTTCATATACTCTGATTGCCTGCTGTTCATTTCTGGAAGTTACTCATGGTTTGGAGTTTTTAGTGTCTGTATTTGGGAATTGTATTTATTTCTTGCTTACATTAACCTGTCAATGCAGGAGCAGGCCTTAAACAATTGCTAATAATTCAAAGAGATGCTAACAATATGTTTGAGAGGCAAACTAGAAGATAGGAAATTAGTATTTTGGTCTTTTTTGGTTGTGTTTGTATGTGTTTGTGTTTTACACAGTGTCTTTTATCACCTGTGCTATTGCCTGAGCACACTAAGATTTGGTTGTAGTCAGAAGACATTATTCAAATTTATTTAGTACATGTTGTATATTTTTCTTTCCAGTAAAGAATTGAAGAAAAGTGAAGAGATGCCCAAATGCACAGAGGTGAAAATGACAGATTAAACCAAATGGAATTTCTCTTCAGAGTTCAGAATTTTCATATACTAAGGAGGAAGAAAGGATCCACTACTTCTTGTTCTTATGAATGACTCTAGAAAAATCAGAATCAAGTTGTGGGCGGAAAAATCAATGTGACCTTTGAGCTCAATTGTTATAAACCATTGTGATTGTTGTTGGTCCAAGTATTGGTACTTATATTGGTAGTAATTGCATCATAGTTACATTACCAGTGTTGGAAAACTCATGAAGAAAACACTGTAATTGCTACTCAGCAAATGTGAATAAAAGGTGTTTGCATTATTAGGATGTCTGTTAAGTAATCATTTAATATTATTATATCGGTAATGTGGTTATATATGTGGTGTTACACCCAGAATATGAAGTGTCTGCTTTTGAAATTCACTTTATTCAAAAGAGAAGCAGCTGGCTGGGCACGGTGCCTCACACCTGTAATCCCAGCACTTTAGGAGGCCAAGGTGGGTGGATCACCTAAGGTCAGGAGTTCAAGACCAGCCTGACCGACGTGGTGAAACCCCATCTCTACTAAAAATACAAAAATTAGCGGGGCGTCGTGGCAGGCGCCTGTAATCCCAACTACTGAGGCAGGAGAATCACCCAGGAGGCAGAGGTTGCAGTGAGCCGAGATCATGCCATTGCACTCCAGCCTGGGCAACAGAGCAAACGTCTGTCTCCAAAAAACAAAAAAGATAACCAGCTTTAGAATATGGCATATTCAAAATGGTTACAGTAACAAAGACATTAAAAGAAAACAATTTACTTTCGAATTAAAAGTTTGTGTTTCTTAAGAATGAATCATGTAGGTAACTTCATACACCTAAACTAAAAGTGATTTTTGGCTGGACTGACAACAGTGTTCCAAACGTCTTTACTTTTTAAAAAAGGCATTTCGCCGGGCGCGGTGGCTCAAGCCTGTAATCCCAGCACTTTGGGAGGCCAAGACAGGCGGATCACGAGGTCAGGAGATCGAGACCATCCTGGCTAACACAGTGAAACCCCGTCTCTACTAAAAAATACAAAAAACTAGCCGGATGTGGTGGCGGGCGCCTGTAGTCCCAGCTACTTGGGAGGCTGAGGCAGGAGAATGGCGTGAACCCGGGAGGCGGAGCTTGCAGTGAGCTGAGATCCGGCCACTGCACTCCAGCCCGGGCGACAGAGCGAGACTCCGTCTCAAAAATAATAATAATAAAATAAAATAAAAAAGCATTTCATATTTAAGCACATACCTATTTTGTAGACTTACATTGTTTAATATTTATTTTAATCTTAATATTTTTACATTATTATATTACATTTATTTATTTCTAAGTTCCAGAATAATAGCATCATTATTATAGATTATATGTTTTGAAGTTAGATATTATAATAGGGTATTCATTTTTTGTTCTTTTCTTGACTCCTTTCTCAACTGTGTGATAAGGTCTGCTGATAAAATAACCCCAAGAAAGTGAAAACTAATGTAAAATTAGAAAGACTTATCCAAATTAGACAGTCAATTCCATTAAAATAAGAAGTGAGAAAAACAATGTTGGGCATTGAGGTGTAAATTTTACCCAGTGTGAAATATCTTCTAATAAAAATATATTTGGCTCTTATCCCTGCACATGTTGTAGAGGCATAAAAATTGGTAAACATGTCCCTGCTGTGTAGAACTTTTAAAAAAGGCATTTTTCAAAGTGTTGAGTGGCATTGATAACTGTTGAAGCCTGAAGCCATCAGCGCAAAAGTCTGTTCTGATGGCACTGAGTTTTCATTGTTCTGGATGCATAAGTCTGTGCATCAGGTACAGCTGGGCCCAGCCAGCTTGAGTCACTCTTGTACAAGCTTGTTTTTTTCTGTCTTGTGAAGGCACTTGATGATTTAAAAATAAAAATATCTGTTTCTCTGCAGTTTCAGCTCATAATTTTGAGATATGTGTTGATTTTCTGATGGAATCACCAAGAATTTCAACAGGTTTAGAAATAATTTAAGATGAATGAAAAATATGTCAGGGGGAGCTAAGCATTTGCTAAGATCTTGAGGTTTATATGAAAAATGAAGGGTTATTTTTATATTGCAACTACTAAAGACAAAAATAGCAGTTGAAGAAAACACCAGGAAAATTTGGCTCTACTGAAAGCCCAGTCCTTTTCCCCTTTGTCTTGCTGACAAAGTAAGACTAGGGTTATGTTCATGAATAGATTAATAAAAGGTCTTTACCACTCAATCTGAGATGAGATGCGGTGAGGGAGATCATGACAGTGCCCTCTAAGCAGTAGATCCAGCCGATAAGCAGAAAATCAAACGCCAGAATCCATTTGATGATGTATGGCATTAAACATTTCCTTATATCAAATTGAGTTTGTTTTATCTTTATTCTGAAAGTATTGAATTTTATCCCATGTCATCTCTTTTCTCCAAACAAGTAACAATTTGACATTATCTTCTTCTATATCTAAATAATATTTTTAAACCATTGTTAGAAACGCACTTCCCAATTACTGATCCAGCTCTGTCTTGAAGATTAACGTTTCTTCAGTATTGAAATAATACTGTGTATAGGACTTGGAAAGCTAGAATAAAAATCAAGTTTTTAAAAGACTTAAAACATGAAATATTTTACACAATGTATGCAAATGTATGTGTAAAATGCATATTTTAAATGAAATCAATGCTTTTAAATGGCTAACACTTGGTACTTCTGAAATCTTGTGCAGGGTTTCTGTCACATACAAATGAATACTTGACCTTAATATTATCTTTAAATTATAGAAGAATTTAATTAAAGAAAGATATCTTTTCTTTAGGAAGCTCAGCAAGACTATGTTTGAGAAATACTTACCATTTTATAGCTTCATGTGACATGTTGTCACTTTAGTCATATATTTAGCCATAAATATTTTTAAAAGGAAGTTCTAGAAACTATAACAAAAGTTTGTGACCTTACATTTTTATATGTATTCAAATGATTTCCATCTGATGGCCATACCTGTTTAGTGAATTATGGAAACATTTTTAAGCAATCCACATGTTTTAAGCTATATATTTCTTCGTTTCTATTTAATTGAACTGTACCGAAAATAGTCCCCAAATCTTCACTTTATTATGTACATGACCTCATTTACTCTTCACATCAAATCCATTAGATAGATAAAATCTTCCCTGCTCTACAACTAAGGAAACCAAGTTCTGAAAGTTAAGTAAGTTCTCCAACTGCACAACTCCAGCCACTGCTAGCTGCAAATGGAGATGTCAGACTCCACTGGGTGATCTGTAAAGTACTGGATCTCAGTTGCTGTGGAGAGGAAAATGCTGATACTTGGAGATGACAGCACACACAAGAGGAAGGAAGCAGTTGGCATGTACCTATGACCACACTCAGGGACTAGAAACATCTCAAATGTTTGTCATTCAACAGTGACCTAAATAAAATATATCTGAGTGAATTATTTTTTAAAAAACTGATCTTTTTTTATTAGATAACTATTTTAGTAAATCTTTACTCCATACTATAATTATGTTAAGAAACAGATTCTATAGAATCAAACTAATTACATGTACAGTAACATTTTATTCAAGAAACCGAAAAGGCGCCATTCCAGTCATATATGAGATAATAAAAACATCAAGAAGCACGTCAATCAAAAGGCTGTGTTGACTGGAGAACTCATTCTATGGATGGACACAATTATCTGCAGGAGAATTGAATGTCAGCATCATTTAGGGTTAACAATAGACTAACTAGGCAAAAGCAGACAGCTACTCTCTGCAGAGACCCAGGAAGCAAACTTGGTAATGAGGCACTTCATTCTTCATATCCTTCTGCTCTAATTATTAAAGTGAATAGGAAATACTTTAAGCTAAGGCGGGAACTGGATAACAAAAACATTTGTTTTGTAAACACAAAGAATGCTATTTTTCTAATGATCCCCTTCAAATCTACATCAGGCATATGTTGTGAGCAGTCTGTTTTCTAAAGTTGCTCTTCTAACACCTCAAATTCATACTGATTATAGATGGGTTATTTTCGTCTCAAAAAGCTGGGGAAGCTAGTGCTGCTAAGAATCAACAATTTTAGTTTCTCCTCAGTCTAAAAAAAAAGGGATATGTATACACATAATTCATGTTCTATCTCTTATCACTTAGGTCAAAATGGTCCAATATATACTTCAGTGTTATTTCTAAAAGTACTAAACAATATGATTTGTACTCACTATAGTTCATTTCTTCATAAAAATCATTTGAGCCCAATGAAAGAATAGAAGAAAATTTAAGAATGGTTTCCTTATAAAACTCAAATATTGCCAATCAAAGGATGATTTCTTAACGTTGCTTGGAGGGGAGATGTTAGTGAAGATAAGGAAAAAAAAAAGTCTGAAAGGAGGAAAAAGCAAGAAGTTGAGGAACATAACTTGCTGCCAGAGCAAAAATAAGCAACTGAAGCTTGCGCAAAGTGGTCACAAGACTAAAGGAAGAAGGTTCCCTGGAGAAAAGTTTGGTAGCTTCAGTTTAGTTTTTTGATGTTTTCAGCTGAGAATCAGTATTTAAGGTTTTTTTGTCTTAAATTTGTTCACAGGGCCATTCTGTATAAATGCTCCACATAATTTTTCCTGAACTATGATTTTTTAATAAAAAGCACAATAATGTGTTTAACCATCCTGCCTATTATACAAAAGTTAATGTTCAGAAGTGTCTACTGATGCTACTTTTAGCAACTAAATATTTCCATGGTGGTAAAGAAATATCAGTAAAATCTATGCACTTTAAGCACGTCGAATTCTTATACTTATCATGTGTGCAGGCAGAGTACATAATAAACTAGTCTATAGCAGCTGTAAATTTCTGAGGATTTATCTAACCACAAATACATTGAAATGGGGAAATGGGTCTATATTAAACTATGCAAGATGCTGCTGGAGCTTTGCCATTTCTGCAACATCCTGTAATTAATTTATCATGACAGGTCTGGCAAACTGAAACATCCAATACACTTGCGACAGACTGTTATACTATAGTTGTTAGACATCCTGTAGTCACATTAAGTGAAGGTAGATTTTTTTTTTTTTTTTTTTTTTTTTTTGCCTTCATACATGAATATAGGGCCGTTATATTTAGGGTACCCTGTAGCCAAGGACAGACTTACAATTTTTGAATTTCAGAGTAACAATATATAGAAGATGGAAAATATCCCCGACTGAAATTATGAGTTCAGTTTCTTCTTTGCCATGTGTGGTCTTTTCCTGAAGAGGGACAGTCCTGGGAAGGGGAACGATACAATTTGGTCAGCGCTTCCCATGCATGTGTCCCTCGGGCTAGCTAGAATGGACTCTCTCCTGGAAGATTTGAAGGTCAGCTCTCTTGGTTGTCTCTCCAACACATTCTTTTCCTGTAAGCCAAGCTCACAAGACCAGCTTCTGTGTGCCAGCCTCTTTTGGAAGCTGTAGTCCCACCATTTGCAAACTTAAAGTACAAATAAATATAGAAATTATTCCTGCTCCCACCTCATCCAATCCAGAGAAAGAAGAAAATGTAAAGCTTGTGGTGGTTTTTGGCCAAAATAGATCCTATCTAACAATATGTTCTATGTCGGATCATATCAGTGTGAAAGAAAGAGCCGCTCTTGATTTGGTGTGTGTAATTTGATGCGGGTAAAATAGTGACTGACGCTAAGGATGGAGCTGTGTAGTAAACGAGCCTTCTTGCTCCAGGAGTGAAGTGAAGATACTTCCCATGAAAAGTGAGACCTATATTGTATGATGGTCCACAGCCTTGCCCATTTCCTAGGGAAGATCAGAGTTTCTCAGTCTACAAACAAGTGGGGTCAAGGGGGTCTGAGAACCTTAAATCTGGACATTTCAGTGAGAGGGAAAAGATGTTAGGGAAAGGTCCCAGGTGATGGAGAATGAGTCCTGCTCTGTGGGAAAGAGGTGAGAAGCTGGGCAAGGGGCCTCAAGTGGTCCCAGCCTGCTTACTGCAGGTTAACCGTAAACACTTGACTTTGTATTTTCTTTCTTTGTCCTTACTATTGGAAATGGATCCTGTCTCGGAAGACCTAAGAGGTTTGTTGCTCGGCTTAAGTTTTAAAAGAAAAGCATCCAGCAGATCCCCAAACCGAGCAGCTCAAGGGAAATGTGAATGAGAGACCATGGAAGAGAAGCTTGTGTGCCCTCGCGCTTCCCGCACCAGAAGGTCCTCCTCCAGAGCTATTCCATGTCAGAGTTGGGGAGGGTGTGCCCAAAAACACGAGAACGAAGACCCTTCTTTCACACAAGTAACCTGTCCAGGACCACAGATACCAGTGGCAGCACCCTGCCTCCTTCTGCCAACTCCTGCTGTTTACTAGGCAACATTCACACCTGAAGCTGCATCATCAAATCCTAATGCCGAAAAGTCCTGTATTTTCTCAACCTCCTACACAACTAAAAGTGAATATCCCTCGTAGAACACGGTCTATGTTCTGATAAATCCCCTTTTAAAACCAGGTTATTACAAATGATGAATTTGAATGAATAAGGGTAAAAGTAGCTAAAAAATGTAAACAAGGTGGCATCAGAAAATCAGGAGAAATGACATTTCTATGCACACATGGCGGGAGGAGGTTAGGTTTTTTATTTTTATTTTTATTTTACTTTAAGTTCCGGGATGCATGTGCAGAATGTGCAGGTATGTTACATAGGTATATGTGTGCCATGGTGGTTGGTGGCACCCATCAACCTGTCATCGAGGTTTTAAGCCCTGCATGCGTTAGCTATTGGCCCTGATGCTCTACTTCCTCTCGCCCTCCCCACCATTTATTTTTATTTTTTGACTATATTGACAACTGGATACAGATAGTGTGACTAATTCTATTTACCTATCAGTAGCTGGAATTATTGACTCCTTTCCTAAATACATTTTTGTAATTTAGGATCCTCAATAATTTTAACATTTAAATATGTTTTTTAATGTATGTGTATGTCAAAATGTGAATGTGTACACATTCACTTATTCAACAGCTTAATTGCTGAATGCGCATTTGTTGACAGACACTTGAACCAGGAGCCTTGGCTCTTCTACTCTGTTTCACCTTGAAATTGTCACAATATTTATTATGGCTGCTGTCACCCTACAGTGGCTGTCAGAGGAACTCCATACTCTACCAAACTTGAGCCTCATAACAATCTTTAGTAGACAAGAAAAGGCATTATTCTCTCATTTTTAAAAACCAGTTACAAAAAAGTCAAATGACTGGACCAACAACTATTGATCAGAACCCAGGTGCCCTCTGCCCAGTGCTGTGTTTTTCCAAACAAGAAAATTCTTTACTGACATCTGAGAAATGTGGAAATAAATTATAAGACAAGCCAATCTGTGTTCCCTGTGCAAGATGCAACTATGAATTAGGCTAATTTAGATATATGCTTTTTGGAATCAAGTTATGGTCTCTTCCTGTAGTCATTTATGTTTGTGTTTTTGCTGCAGTTCTCTGTGTATTTCATTTTTTTTTTTTTTTTTTTTGAGACGGAGTCTCGCCCTGTCACCCAGGCTGGAGTGCAGTGGCCGGATCTCGGCTCACTGCAAGCTCCGCCTCCCGGGTTCACGCCATTCTCCTGCCTCAGCCTCCCGAGTAGCTGGGACTACAGGCGCCTGCGACCTCGCCCGGCTACGTTTTTGTATTTTTAGTAGAGACGAGGTTTCACTGTGTTAGCCAGGATGGTCTCGATCTCCTGACCTCGTGATCCGCCCGTCTCGGCCTCCCAAAGTGCTGGGATTACAGGCTTGAGCCACCGCGCCCGGCCTGTGTATTTCATTTTTATGTAAGAACCTAAAATATGAAATCCCAACACAGGTCAAATAAGAGAATTTTTTAAAATATTTTTTATTTCAATAGCTTTTAGAGTACAAGTGGTTTTTGGTTACACGGATTAATTATATAGCAGTGAAGTCTGAGATTTTAGTGCACCCATCACCCAAGTAGTGTATGTTGTACCCTATATATAGTTTTTTTATCCCACACCCCTCCTCCCACTTTCCCCCTTCTGAGTCTGCAAAGACAATATATCACTGTATGTCTTTGTATCCTCATAGCTTAGCTCCCACTTCTAAGTGAGAACGTATGGTATTTGGTTTTCCATTCCTAAGTTACTTCACCTAGAATCATGGCCTTCAGCACTATCCAAGTTGCTGCAAAAGACATTATTTTGTCCCTTTTTATGACTGAGTGGTATTCCATGGTGTATACATGCCACATTTTCTTTTTTGTTGTTGTTTGTTTTGTTTTGTTTTTGAAACAGAGTTTCACTCTTCCTGCCCAGGCTGGAGTGCAATGGCGCGACCTCAGCTCACTGCAATCTCCGCCTCCCAGGTTCAAGAGATTCTTCTACCTCAGCCTCCAGAGTAGCTGGGATTACAGGCACCTGCCACCATGCCTGGCTAATTTTTTGTTGTTGTTGTTGTATTTTTAGTAGAGATGAGGTTTGACCATGTTGGCCAGGCTGGTCTTGAACTCTTGACCTCAGGTGATCCACCCAACTTGGTCTCCCAAAGTGCTGGAATTACAGAGGTAAGCTACCGCGCCTGGCCCACATGCCACATTTTCTCTATCCACTCTTTGGTTGATGGCCACTTAGGTTGGTTCTATATCTTTGAAGCTGTGAATTGTGCTGCAATAAATATATGTGAGCATGTGTTTTTCATTTAATGTCTTATTTTCCTTTGGGTAGACACCCAGTAGTGGGATTGCTGGTAGATCTACATTTAGTTCTTTAAGGAATCTCCATACTATTGTCCATAGAGGTTGTACTAATTTACATTCCCACCAGCAGTGTAAAAGTGTTACCTTTTCACCACATCCATGCCAACATCTATTGTTTTCTGACTTTAATGATGGCCATTTTTATCGCTTCTCAGTCTTTTGGCTGAGATCAAATGTATTAATGGCCATTCTTGCAGGAGTAAGGTGATATCTCATTGTGGTTTTAACTTACATTTCCCTGATGTTTAGTGATGTTGAGCATTTATTTATGTTTGCTGGCAATTTGTATATCTTCTTTTGAGAAATGTCTGTTTATGTCATTTGCTCACTTTTTGATGGGATTTTTTTTTCTTGCTGATTTGTTTGAGTTCCTTGTAGATTCTGGATACTAGTCCTTTGTTAGGTGCATAATTTGCACATGTTTCCTCCCATTCTGTGCATTGTCTGTTTAATCTGATGATTATTTCTTTTGCTGTGCAGAAGCTTTTTTAATTTAATCAGGTCCTGTTTATTTTTGTTTTGCTGCATTTGCTTTTGGGGTTTGAGTCATGAATTCTTTGCCTAGGCCAATGTCCAGAAGAGTTTTTCCAAGATTATCTTCTAGAATTGTTATGGCTTCAGGTCTTAGATTTAAACCTTTGATCCACCTTGAGTAGATTTTTATATAAGGTGAGAGATAGAGATCCAGTTTCATTCTTCTACACGTGACTATCCAGTTTTTCCAGCACCATTTATTAAATAGGGTGTCCTTTCCACAGTTTTCATTTTTGAATCAAATAAGAGCATTTAAATGTTTTTTAATTATGTTTTGTAGATGGGAAAAAGAGATATGCAGAAAAGACCAGAATTCCTTTTTCAAAACCTTTTTATGAGCCAAACAAAACACAATCATTTAATGCATTGTATATTCAAATCCAGTAGTTATTGTTCAAATGCAAATAAATTATTTTCTATTAAGGGGCAATATATTTTCATTTGACCTAAAGCTTCATTAGATCAACTCACCAGCTTGGAAGTACCACAGACCACTTCATGAAATGCAAGCCTGACCACACCATGGCCTCCTTTTTTTTTTTTTTTTTTTTTTTTTTTTTTTGAGACGGAGTCTTGCTCTGCCGCCCAGGCTGGAGTACAGTGGCCGGATCTCAGCTCACTGCAAGCTCCGCCTCCCGGGTTCACGCCATTCTCCTGCCTCAGCCTCCCGAGTAGCTGGGACTACTGGCGCCTGCCACCTCGCCCGGCTAGTTTTTTGTATTTTTAGTAGAGACGGGGTTTCACCGTGTTAGCCAGGATGGTCTCGATCTCCTGACCTCGTGATCCGCCCATCTCGGCCTCCCAAAGTGCTGGGATTACAGGCTTGAGCCACCGCGCCCGGCAACCTCCTTAAAACTCCACACTGAAGCCCTATCCATTATCCTAAAGCCATTGAGATCTTCCTGTTCGCCTAGAATAATTCCTATACATCTATTTTTGTGCCTTCCGATACCACAAATGAAATTCAATCACCTTGGAAGTGACAGAAAAGTTAAGACACTTGATTGATACCTGTAAAAGCCCGAGTATCATTTACAGCCATCTCACCCTGAATGCACCCGATCTCATCTGAAAAAGTCCAAGCAGCTCAGCAGGGTGGATAAAAGCCTCCAGGATCCGCTCCTGTGGCTTTTCCAGGTTCACTGGCTTGCTATGGAAATCCTCTGCTCACATGGCAGCAAGACCATACTATTTCCCTCCAATGACCATTGACACTCCAAGCCCTTGAGTTCCTGCTACTTGAAAACAGTTTTTTTCCAATGCCTTTCCTGGGTATTGTCATTCTGGTTTCATCCTTAATGTCACATACACTAAGATTCCTTTCCTGATCTCAACGTTGGGTGAGTTACCTCCCATTGTTCTCATTATGCCCTACACCTAATGCCTATCAAGACATTAGCACAGAACATTGAAACTGACATACCTATAGATTGTGAGCTCACGAAAGTTAGAAATGCTCTCATGCACACCTTTGTATGCATGACACCAACCACTGACTTGGCACACAGTAGGAGGCTGAAAATGCTGTCCGGACCTGGGTGTGGATTGCAATAGAAAGGCTGAAATCACAATCTACTAATATTCTCCATCTATCAATAACATGTATTTTTCAATATTTCTTGTCTGCCTGAGACAATTCTCATAATTGCTCCATATCATAGAATGTCCTCAAATGGAAGATAATCTTTTTAAAATTCTAAATGCCCAGGAAGAATAGGGAATTTATGGAGAAATCTAAAAATATTTCATTAGTCATTCTACCATAGCTTCCCTTGGTCACAGCTGTCTTCTTTCTTTTTTCATTCTCTCTTCCCTATATCACACTCTCTTTTTTTCTCATTTCTGGCTCCCTTTTTTCTTCTTCTCTGCCTGACTTCACCCAGTAGCATTCACTGCACTCAAAACTTAACCATTAACATGACTGCTGATCACCGTCTCAGGCTGCTCCTGACGCTGGGGAATCCCGGATGGAAGTCCCTTCCACGCCGTGAACTTGGAGACCTTTACTCATGCCTGAAGTGCATGCTGAGTAACTTTTATTTACATAAAGACACAATCTTCACATGTGGATGTAATCTTCCTTTTATGTCTTTAACCTTTTTTATTGAGGCAAATTAGCCAGAAGGTTAAATCTGCTTTGCATCATATTTTGCATTCTCATTCATCTGTGGGTAAATAGCCTTCAAAAGATTTCTAAAAATTTGTATATCTAAACCTTGTTGCCTGTGAATCTGATACCTTGGCCGCTTTTTTCTTTACAATTTCAATAGTTATCTGAGAGAAAAGATTCCTAGATTCATAAACAGAAGTCCAGAGCATCACTGCGGCTGAGTCTGATCATCCGATGATAAGGATCCACAGTTCCTTGGATGAGTCTTCATGCCATTAAGTGAACCTAGCCCTTTGCATCACCCATATTTTTATCATCTAAAAAAAAAATGTAAAAGCTTCAAACAATTCTTTGTTCAACAAGCAAGCCTAATATCCAGTCCAGCAGTGTTGACATGAAAAGTTTCAGCCGGATGCAGTGGTTCACACCTGTAATCCCAACACTTTGGGAGGCCAAGGCAGGCAGATCACAAGGTCAGGAGTTTGAGACCAGCCTGACCAACATGGTGAAACCCCATCTCTACCAAAAATACAAAAATTAGCCAGACCTGGTAGCGGGCACCTGTAGTCCCAGCTACTCAGGAGGCTGAGGCAGGAGAATCACTTGAACCCGGGAGGCAGAGGTTACAGTGAGATCGCGCCACTGCACTCCAGCCTGGGCGACAGAGCGAGACTCCATCTAAAAAAAAAAAAAATGTTTCAAGAGCACCCTGACAACCCCGAGGCAGAGGTATAGAAGTCACGCTCAGACTGGCTAGCTGGAGGACAGACATGGAGCTCAACGTCCTGTGGCACTGGTTCAGTTCAGCTGCATCTGCGCATAGTCAGGACGCTGTGCACTCGGATTTCTATGCGACTGACAGCAATGCTGCTGAACACCTTTAATTTACTCTTGGTGTGCTTTCAGCTTTTGAGTTTATACTCCTGAGGATTTGTGTAACTATACTCCTAAGTATAAATGTTAGTCTGGTCAGCTCCTTAAGAATGGAGGCCATTGTGGGTAACCTCACTATGGCACCCACTCTGTCTATACAGCCAGAGAAATGTAATTTTGGCATTTATCATGTTAAATAAATCACTTTTAGCCAAGTGCAGTGGCTCACGCTGTAATCCCAACACTTTGGGAGGCTGAGGCAGGTGGATTACTTGAGGCTAGGAATTCGAGACCAGCCTGGCCAACATGACAAAACCCTGTCTCTACTGAAAATACAAAAATCAGTCAGGCACAGTGGCCAGCATCTGTCATCCCTACTCAGGAGGCTGAGGCAGGAGAATTGCTTAAACCCAGGAGGTGGAGGTTGCAGTGAGCCGAGACCACACCACTACATTCCAGCCTGGGCAACAGAGGGAGACTCTGTCTCAAAAAATATACATAATAAAATAAAATAAATAAATTACTCTTAGTAATACCACATCACTCTGCTCAAAAATTTATTTAACCCCTTTAGTAGGTTGCAGCTATTAAGTTCACAAAATAATTGCCATTATTCCAATTTACTTTGTCCTATGTACAGAGTCATAATTTATCAGGAAAAGAAAAAGTGTTTATTGTTATGATTATTCATAATTATAGACTAATTTTAATAATAGCTAGCATCTGCTGAGCGCACACTAAGTAAACTAGGATTCTTGTTAGGAAAGTTATGTGCACTATCTCATTTAATATTCAGAATAAACTTACAAGGTAGATATTATTATTTCTATTTAAAAACAAAACAAAAACCCTAAAGCTCAGAAAGATTAAACAATGTGTCTGAGATCACACAGCTTTTAAGTTGGGGTGTCAGGATCAGATTTCTGGGATGTCTGACTCCAAAATTCCCCTCTTAATCATTAGGTTACTGCCCTTGAGTGTGCCAAACTATACACTGTATTTCTTTTAAATTGAGCTAGCTTCTTTTAAATGCCTATTCCACCCACAGTTGACAAAAAGTAACTTTTTATTATTAAAAAATGAGTAAGATCCAGACCAGCCTACACAATACAGCAAGACCCCATCTCCACAAAAAAAATAAGAAATAAAATAGCCAGGCGTGTTGGCACACACTTGTATTTCCAGATTCTCGGGAGGCTGAGCTGGGAGGATTGCTTGAGCCCAGGAGAATGAGGCTGCAGTGAACCATGATCGCACCACTGCACCCCAGCCTGGGTAACAGTGAGACCCCATCTCTAAAAAAAAAAAAAGAAAAAGAAAAAAAGTGAATAAGAAAACTAAACATTTAATATTTTCCAAATTTCGAATACCTTTTACGAAACAATCTTCAACAAAATACGTTGATCAAAATGATCTCAAGGTTGCATATTGCTCTGGAAATATTTACATATTTACATCAACCTTTAACATTCAGGCCTGGCACAGTGGCTCGTGCCTATAATCCTAACAGTTTGGGAGGCCGAGGCGGGCTGCTCGCTTAAGCCCAGGAGTTTGAGACCAGCCTGGGCAACATGGTGAAACCCCGTCTCTACAAAAAAATACAAAAAAATTAGCCAGGCATAGTGGCATGTGCCTGTGGTCCCAGCTACTTGGGAGGCTGAAATGGGAGGATCGCTTAGAGCCTAGAAAGTTGAGGCTGCAGTGAGTTGTGATTGTGCTACTGTGCTCCAGCCTGGGTAACAAAGGGAAAAACACAAAAACAAAAACAAAAAACCCTTTAATGTTTGAGTAGAACTTTTTTTTTTTTCAAATTTTATGTGATACAGAGAAGTTATCCTAGTCCAAAAAGAATGATGAATAAAAGACCATCACCAATGTGTTCCACACCCTTGTGAGAATGATGACTATTAGGGTTGCTTTGGGATGAAAGCAGAGGTCCCTGCGGAAGACCTTCCTTCTGAGCGTGTTCCCACACGGTCCTAAGGAGATGGTCCTTTATCACTCGCAGCCCTTGTTGCACCTCCATCATAAACAGCCTCATTGGAGCTGTTAATTTGCTGTCTGTCTCATGATAATGTGTTTTCACATTTATTCCCTGTGCTTACCTTAGTGCTGGCACATAGTAGGCACATTCAAAAAATAGAGAGCAGAAGCAGATCTAGGCCACAGGCTTATTTCCTATCTATCAATAACCGGTCTGAGGAGGAATTGTATGGAGGGATATTAACATATGGAAAATATGCAACAGGATCACATCATCCCACGTTGGCCCTGTGTCTATTTCTATTTCCTAGAGGAAATCTATTTCCACTCCTCCCCGCTTTCCACCTCCCTCCTCTCTTAGCCTGTACCCCCGCCCCTCCGCCCTAGGCTCAGCTGCAAGGTGTCTTTTTAATTCTTACATTCTCTTTATTTACATCAAAATTGTTTGCAGAGCCCCACACCTTCTGGCTTCCAGCTGGTAGAAGGTGCAAACAAAAGCAAGACAAACACACACTGCATCTGTACCTTGAAACAGCCTCAATTCCAGGTGGTTGAAGGGACTCCCTGGGGCACCTGGAATTCAGGTGGGGCCAGAGCAGTGTTTCAAGTCAAGCCTGCCTGTAATTCCCCTTTCCTCTTTGCTGCCAGGCAGTGGAGAGCTGGGTGTACAGAGCCAATTGCTCAAGTTCCCTCAGGTGTGCGCATCTGGGTGTGTGCAGCAATGAAGGGCAGGCCAATGCCCCGAAACTTACTCAGCCCTTGGCTTCACCAAGACCACTGCGAGCCAACGCCAGGTTTCTGCATCTGTTTCCTAAAAATCACATCCTCCTGGACTAAAGGGGAAAATTCTTCTCCCTGTGGTTGTTCTCCTGAACTATGGTACTAATCTCTAGAGCCTGCCTTTTGGAAACTGAAGCAGGTAGTAAAGAATTCCTGCTCCAGCCATTCTGAGGCCAGGTAGGGGGCCCCGCCCCCGCCTCCCCCACAATATGTTCCAGTTTTCCCTGTCACTGATTGCTCCTGGTTTCCTTGTGGTGCCAATGGATGTAAAGGCATGTCAACACTGCCATTACAAGCTTTTCTTGTCAATGATTCATAACATTAGAACAAATAATCATCTGGCCTTACTCCTGGCAGGCAGAAAAAGACACAGCAGAGTTAACCGGAAGGTAACGTATGCAAGTAGTTGGGTATTTGCTAATTATTTCTGACCCAGAGAACCCAATAGACTGTAGCGACAGTTTTTCACCCCGTGGTGTTTAAACTTTCATAAGTAGAAAATGGGCCTGGGTCAGAAGGAAGAGAGATGGGCTTTAAAAAGAGAGTCGCCGGGCGTGGTGGCTCAAGCCTGTAATCCCAGCACTTTGGGAGGCCGAGACGGGAGGATCATGAGGTCAGGAGATCGAGACCATCCTGGCTAACACGGTGAAACCCCGTCTCTACTAAAAAAATACAAAAAACTAGCCGGGCGTAGGTGGCGGGCACCTGTAGTCCCAGCTACCCAGGCTGGAGAGGCAGGAGAACAGGAACCGGGAGGCGGAGCTTGCAGTGAGCTGAGGTCCAGCCACTGCACCTGTAGCCTGGCGACAGATGACCCGCCTCAAAAAAATAAATAAATAAATAAATAAATAAATAAATAAATAATAAAAAAAATAAAAAATAAATAAAAAGAGAATCTTCTGGTGTTTGACTTGAGTACCCATTTTTTTGGAGTTAGAGGTCACTTTGTTGCCCAGGCTGGAGTACAGTGGTGCACCCTCTGCTCACTGCACCTCCTCCGGTTCTGGGAAAGCACTCCTCCCGCCTCAACCTCTTGAGTAGCTGGATTATAGGCAATGCCACCACCAGGCTCCCAGCTAATTTTTTTGTATTTTGCACGGGCTCTCACTATACGGTCAGGGCTGGTCTCGAACTCTGAACTCAGGTAACTGGCCCGCCTTGGCCTCCCAAAAGTGCTTTGGGATTATAGGTGTGAGCCACCAACATGACTTGAGTTTTTTTCTGCCAAAAAAACTAAGAAAGCTTTATGAAACCTTGTACAAGTTGTCCCATTTTCCTCTTAATTCTTCCAAAATTCTTTTCTTTAAAGTTCAGTTTTAAACATTGGCAAATCAAGTAACAAGGAAGCCCATTTCCTTATGACACAGCTCAATACTCAATAAGAGATCCAGGATGAAAACCAAGAAGCTTCATTCCCAGCTCTATAGGAAAAAAATTTACACAATTTATGCAAAACTTCAAAGGAAGCCCCTCCCTCCACACACCTCCCATTTGTGTGAGTGTTTCCTTCATCCCCCTACCACCAGCGTGGGTTTTTAGGTGAGTATAATTGTGCTTTTGTCTTGGACTTGGCTCACCCCACTACACTCAACTCCCAGAGCCCCTGGCCTGGAGCCCAGGGTGGGGCTTTGCCCTCGGTACTGTAAACAATCATAATTACCTTTACAAACTTAAAAAAAAAAATTTTCAAGGCCAAGAATATAGAGCATGCTATAACCCCTTGTGCACAAATCTGTTAGAATGTGCGTGGTGTCTCCCTCATAAAATGGCCAAAGGGAAAAGAAAATCAGCAGCTCTCAGCATCCCCATGGGCCTCTCTGGGCCTGGGAGTTCTCTGCTTCCAGCTTGTAGTGGTAACAGCAGCACAAGTGAAAGGGATAAATATTAAAGCAGAACTTAAAGAGATCTTCTCACCATTCACGCAGCTTCTGTGAATTGGATGGAAACAGAGACATGGTGCAGATATGCCTGCCCTAGACTCTGAAAGGAAGGAGGGGCATCTCCTGACCTCGGCTGTAGCATGTCTGAGGCTACTCCTTACAGTATCTCTGTCTGGTTGACAGCACCTATTGCTCTGATGAAGTTGACATGCATCCAAGCATCTGCCTCATTTAGATTACCGCCATGGTGCCAAGGCTATGATTCCCACATAATCTTGGTAGTTTATTTCATGCACAATCACTAGCAGGTGTGATCTATGTCTAAGAGCAAAACAATTCATGAAAATTCAAAGTTTTTAAATTCAATCACTTTTGGCCACACAGTTTCATCAAGATTCATACAAAAGGTTTGATTTATCAATGAGATGGATTGCTTTCCAGGCCACAGAGTTCCTTTGATTATTTTACTGCCAGGTTAACAGGTGTGCGTATGGAGAGCTGAACATCTAGACAGATGCCTTCAACCTAGCATGGACTCATGTCAAAGGCCATGTCAAAGCCAAAGACACAGAATGGGGAGCTCCCTGGCTGGGCAAGCGTGATGATTTTACTAAGCCTCTCTAAGGAAGTGTCAGAGCTGTGTACATACCGTTTTTTCCATTCAGAAGCCAAAACACTGCTCCATGGCTGTGAGTTATTGAGCTCATGCTCTGTGTTTGTGTTAGGGTATGTTTCGGGCATGTTCATCATCAAGAACGTTCATCTGTAGTGTTCCTTGTGCTGAGAGAAGGTGATTTACAATGCAGCTACCAGAATGAGAAGCCATGGGATCCACAATGCCAACACTTCATTAACAAGCTCTTGGTTGGGTACTGTGGCTCACACCTGTAATCCCAACACGTTGGGAAGCCAAGACAGGAGGATCACTTGAGGTCAGGAGTTCGAAGCCAGCCTGGGCAATATACAGAGACCCCCATCCCTATAAAAATTAAATTACAAATAAAGTAAATTAGCTGGGCATGGTGGTACATGCCTGTAGTCCCAGCTACTCAGGGGGCTGAGGTGGGAGGGTCACTTGAACTTGGGAGGTCAAGGCTGCAGTGAGCCCTGATTGCATCACTGCACTCTAACCTGGGCAACACAGCAAGACCCTGTCTCTAAAAAATGTAATATATATATATATATTTTTTTTTTAAAGCAAGCTCTTTGCCTTGCCTTAGGACCCTACTGAGGAGTGCCCCCACCCCCTCACCCCCACCCACCCACAGCTCTGGGGCCTTCCCTTGAAGTGCTAGCTTATAATCACCAGTTACCAACTTCCCTTCTCTCCCTAGGAGGGCTCAGTGTTTAGGAGGTTATTGCTCCCTTGTGCTTAGCTTCTTTCCAAATGGTTAACTCTTCTGAGAGCTATTCCTGTAGCACTCCTGCTTCTTCCTGTGATAAAGATTGCCCACATCCCAGTGTAATCTCCCAGTCATCCCTCCAGCAACACTCCCTCAAGACTGCCAGAAAGACAGCAGTCTCCCTACAGTCCTCTGTCTGGTCTCCACACAAATGCAACCACTTGGGTGGGGGACTCCCCAGTGGCAAATGTCCTTGCACACAACTATGAAAAGTAACCCAGGTGAGATGTAGTGGGAGTCCTGGGGCAAATACAACCAAACCAGCTCAGGACCAGTGAAGCTGCTCAGTTCTCTGTCTTTGGAGGTTTTTAAACTAGGCTGCACACTGGCGTCTCCTCTCTACTGCTTGTCTACCACCTAAAATAACTTGTTTAATGTTAATAATAAAACAAAAGCTGAGGGCATAAAGGGATTGGTTTTCTAGAACAGGTAGCTTAAAACTTATTCAACACCCAGAGTTCAACTTGTAACGCATCCCATTCCAGAGGCGCGTTCGTCACATGCCGTCTCCATCTATCTATTGATTAAAAAAATAAGATGTGTCCCAGCTTTGGCTTCAAAGCTGGAGAGACCTAGCAATATATTTTTTTTAACTTTTTCTCTGACATCGTGTCGTTCCTTCCTTTGTTGCAGGTGGCATTAGTTTGAAGTACAGTTCCCATGCCTTTGGGCTGAATGGCTTAGAACCTACAGAGGGGTATGAACTGTTTTCTAAACCATGAGACTTGTCTCTTTGGCTCATCTAGGTGAAAAAAGGGTTAAGTCCTCTGGGTAAAACATTGTCAATCACTAGTGGCTGCCACCAAGATGAAAAACAAGTTGCACCTGTACACAGGCAATTTAAGAGATTCTGGTCAGCTATTTTTCTCTGGTGCTTTGTTCTGCCAGCTGCCTCTGTGCTTTGGATGCAGGTGGAAGCATGGACTTTGCTATCTATAAAAAAATTTAATGGTGAAGATCAACTTCCGCTTCACCTCCCCAGGGATCAAAGTTTTGGGGCTTTTTTTTTTTTCTTTTTCCTGAAAGACTGGTAGAGCAACGCCTAGACAATGGGCAAGTTGTTGAGGCTCCCCTTCTCCCCACACAAGTAGCAGGAGATCTTTGACAGATTCTATTTTTTTTTCTTCCCAATTTGAAGGAAATAAAGGAAACGTGGAGATGCATGTCAAGCATTTGCCAAAAGGAGGACTGGAGAATGACAGCTGGGAGCCTGGGCCGCCATCGCAGCCTGCTGCGCGTAGGGCAGGTGGCAACAACGTGGACAGGACAGGCTCTCTGCCTGCGAGTGTGAGGCACACACTTACTACACAGCATCCTCTGTGGAAGAGAGGGTGTCACACAAGTTATATGCATGGTCAGATGACTTTCCGTGACACAATGGATGACTACTAAGGTGCGTAGGAAGAAGCTTAAAAACCTGATGCTCTGGCTTAACAAGAAACTCTAAGTAAATGTGCCTCACCAATGACATCATCAAAGTTTGTGAACTCATTCAACAAATGAGTACAAAAAGATTTATCATCTGTCATGTACCAGGCACTACATTAGTTATTGGACTAATGGTGACTATTACGGGCTGAATTACGTGTCCTCTGAAATTCACATACTGAAGCCCTAACTCCTAGAACCTCAGAATGTGACTGTATCTGGAGACAGGACCTTTAGAAATGTGATTACGGCCCAGGCACAGTGGCTCAGCACTTAGGGAGGCCAAGGCAAGAGGATCCCATGAGGCCAAGAGTTTAAAACCAGCCTAGGCAACACAGTGAGACCCTGTCTCTGCAAAAAATTTAAAAACTAGCCAGTGTCGTGATGCACACCTGTAGTCCCAGCTACTCAGGAGGTTGGAGTGGGAACCCACTTGAGCCCAGGGGTTCAAGGTTGCAGTGAGCCATAATTGCACCACCGCACTCCAGTCTGGGTGACAGAGTGAGACCATGTCTCTAAAATAATAATAATAATAATAATAAAATTTTTAAGGCGATTAAATTAAAATAAGGTTGTTAGCATGGGCCCTAATCCAACTGACTGGTGTCCTTTTAAGCAGAGGAAATTTTACAGACAAAAACACTCAAGGGCTCATGCACTGAGGAAAGACTATGTGAGGATATAGAAAGAAGGTGGCCACCCGCAAGCCAAGGAGAGAGGCCTCAGCACAAATCAAACCAGCCAACACCTTGATCTTGGCCTTGCAGCCCCCAGAACTATGAGAACTATGAGAAAATAGATTTCTGTTGCTTAGGCCACTTAGTGTGTGATATTTTATGTGGTAGTCCTAGCAAACCAATAGAACAGTGAACAAGGCAAGGTCCTTGTTCTTGCTAAACTTAAAATCTATTAAAGAACTCAAAATCTCATGCCCACATAAGCAAAGGAGAAAGGGAGGTGACTAAAGACACTTGTAAACTCTACTAAGACAGCCAGAGTTGGTAAGAGAAGCAGGCCCGGGACTTCCAGCTAATCTTTGGACGTATTTTATCATGGGGCATGTGGCCATTACCCAGGATATTTGAATCAAGGGTTAAACAGTATTATCACTCTGCTTCAACACAAGAAAGCAAGAAATCCTGCCCTGATCATGTGAGGGGGAGGGAGGAAATCTAGCAGATCTGACCTAAAAGGGCAAATGGAAAAGAACTGTGTGGCTCAATACACATCACAAATGTGTGGGCTTCAACATGACCACTAGAAGCAAAGGAAATTTGTATATTTTTATAATCACCACACAGGTGCTTATTTTAGATTGTTTTCTTGAAAGTTGTTAGTTATTTCTTTTTAACCTCACTACCCTATAGACTGACTCCCTCAAAGGAAGCGTAACATAAGATAAAAATATAGAAGTTTCTATTTGGAGCTCAACAGGTTAAAACAGAGCTGAAAATAGCTCCTGGGCATGTCTTAGGGTTGGCTGACTGTTTAATCCTCTGATATGTAAGAGAAATTGACGTGTTCTCGTCTGAATAGCCACTGTATCTATCATGAAGCTTACTGTCCTTGAGATTTTTCAGCATGGTCATTGGGGGAACTGAGCTTTGTGTTCCCAAAGAGAAATACGAAGCTCTTCTATGCCGACCAGATAAACTGTGATGAAGTGTGTAACTCCTGTTGTGTGGCTGGTATGCTCCATGCATGATTCAGATATTGAGATTCTGTCCAGACAGGCGAGGACCCCTGCGTGTGTAGGCAAGGAGGTGGGTAGGGTCTCCAGTCAAGGGAGAAGCCACTTATTGGAACAGTTATAAAAGTTCCACCAAATTCCAGAGGGAGGTGTGGAGGCCTCAGGCAGGAACCCAGGATGAGCCCTGAGTGGCAAGGCCCTACGCTAGTGGCAGGGTTCAAATCTTTTCCTTGGGTTGCCAGATAAAATACAAGACTCCCAGTCTAATTTGAATTTCAGATAAACAGCAAATCATTTTTAAGATAAGTATGCCTCATGCCACATCTGGAACTTGCAATATTTGGGACATACTTATATCAAAGAATTCTGTATTACTTACATGAAATTCAAATTTTAACTGAGTGCCCTATACTTTGATTTGTTAAATCCGGTGATCTTTTCTTAATGGTGAACACCCATTTCAGTGTGAAAGGGAA